>NC_143519.1:46798796-47098796 GCF_031878675.1 Megascapheus bottae | reverse complement strand
CAGAAAAGTTCCTGTGAGACTCTTGTCTCCAGTTGACCACTCAAAAACTAGAAGTGGAGCTATGGCTCAAAGTGGTAGAGTGCTAGCCTTGAACAAAAGAGCTCAGGGATAGCTCCCAGGCCTGAATTCAAACTCCATAGCCATCAACATCAACAACACAGCTAAGGAGCAATGCTCTTAGGTTCTGAGCTCAAGACACTATTTCAGTGAAATAACAAGAGAATTTAAAATTTTCTGAGATTGTACTGTACCATGTGTGTCTTGTGTGTGACTTGCAGCTGACTGATTGCTGGCAAAAAGGAGGGCTCATTTCTGATTCTGCACACTAAAAACAGAGCTTATGCTAACATGGAGTTCAGTGGTAAGGTAGCTTGCTAGCATTCACAAGGCCCTGGGTTTGATCCCGAGCACCATAAAGCAAAACAAGACAAAATGCCAAAAAAGCAAAAATCTAAAATGGTTCTGGACACCTGTGGCAACATGAATCTCAAAGAAAGAAATTAAAAACCCAGAAGTAGCATGCATACATACATTCTAGCATGATAAAAAAAAGAAAAGAGAATGAAGAGGAAAAGGAGGAGGAGGAGGAGGAGGAGGAGGAGGAGGAGGAAGAGAAGGAGGAGAGAGGAAGAGGAAGAAGAGAAGGAGCAAGAGAAGAAAAATCCATCTTTCTCACTCTCATGTTCATATTTCAATGTCTCCAACTGTTTTACAAAAGCTATTTTTGTGCCAGTACTGGGCCTTGAACTTAGGATTTAGCACTGTTCTTTAGCTTTACTTTCTCAGTACTGGTGCTTTACCACTTGAGCTACACCTCCACTTCTAGCTTTTTGCTGGTTAACTGGAGATAAGAGTTTCATGGATTTTCTATCCATGCTGCCTTTGAATCCTCAATCTGATTAGCAAAGATTATTGATGTAAGTCACATCTGTATCTGGTATGAAAATGCCTAGTATTCACACACCAACATTTTTCTTTGAAAAGCCACACAAAGTTGATGGCTTCATATAGGAGAAACTGCAAAATCCTGTGTGATGAGGCAACTTTCTCTAAAGTATATACATATCCCTTTCCCAGAGAAGAGCAATGTACGCTTTTCTACAATGGCTTGGAGACCCTGCAACAATTAGATATCATATGTTTCTCTGAGAAATAAAAGGAATGGAGGCAATGGATAGAACTTTCTTTGGGGTTGTGAGAGTTCTGATCTGTATACAGTTGGGGGAGAAGTTAAATAAAGACAGGATTTTTGTTTGGTTGGTTGGTTTTGGTTTTATTTTTATTATTATTTTTTTTTGTGGGTTATGGGGCTTGAACTCTGGGCCTGGCCCTACCCGTTGAGCCACAGTCCCACTTCCCCTTTTCTAGTGATTAATTGAAGATAAGAGTCTCACCTTCTTTAGTGCCTGGGCTGGCTTTGAACCACAATCCTCAGATCTCAGCCTCCTGAATAGCTAGGATTACAGGCATGAGCCACCCTGCTGGGCTTGATTGCTTTTTGTTTATCACTATCACTACTTTACATGAAACCTGTAAATTTTTCTAGAATCCTTTTAGGCTATTAACCATTCAAATATTTAACAAATAGCTCCACAGCCATCCTGCTTGACATATAACATTGGACATACAGAAATTTACAGCCCAATTCAGAGAGGCAAACAAATAATTGTAATGAAATGTGACATATATCACAAAGGGCAATATATGTGCAGTGAAAGTGAGATCAGCTAGCTTAAGTAAAAAGAAATAATTTCCTGACTGTAACACTGTAACAGTACTTTTGCCTCTCTCTCTCTCTCTCTCTCTCTCTCTCTCTCTCTCTCTCTCTCTCTCTCTCTCTCTCTCTCTCTCTCTCTCTCTCTCTCTTATCTGCCAGAGACAGAAGCATCAGTTCCTATTCAGGTAGCCTTTAGTACATTTTTTTTGTAGGTTTGTTTTTTTTTTTTTTTTTTTTTTTTTGCCAGTCCTGGGCTTGAGCTCAGGGCCTGAGCACTGTCCTTGGACTTTCTCAAGGCTAGAGCTCTACCACTTGAGTCTCAGCACCACTTCCAGCTTTTTTCTATGTATGTGGTGCCGAGGAATCGAACCCGGGTCTTCATGCATGCTAGGCAAGCACTTTAACCACTAGGCCAAACTCCCGGCCCCTTTTCGTAGGTTATTTGATGCCAGTCCTGGGGCTTGAACTCAGGACCTGGGTGCTGTGCTTGAGCTACTTTTGCTTGAGTAGTACTCTACCAATTGAGCCACAGCTCTACTTCTGGCTTTTTGGTGGCTGATTGAAGATAAAAGAATCTCACAGGTGTCCCTGAACAGACTGGCTCTGAATCACGATCCTCAGATCTCAGCTCCTGAGTAGCTAGGATTACAGGTGTGAGCTATGAAGATCCAGCTCTCCACTATTTGACTGAACAATCAAATCCTTGTTCTCCAAGACAGAAATGCCCAGTAAGTTTAACCTCTGGGATCAAAACACTGCATCTAATTCCAGCCTCATTTCCAGAAATATTTAGAGTATAGTACTCTGACTAGAATCATACATTGACTGAAAACCCATCCTTTGAGAAATTCTACCCTGTGTCTTCCAATGGTTGTAACCATACCACAACAATTATATTGTGGCTCATCATGGGTGTGTGACTCAATTTGACATATACCCTCATTTGGGGCGATTGTACAATCTAATTTCTATGTAATCTTCCCCTTTATCCCGATTCTGAATGTATTGGTGTTCCAATAAGTTGGTTGTTTTTGGGTTTTTTTTTTTTTTTTTTTTTTTGGCTCTATTGCAGTACCTTTTCTAAGCACAAATCAAATAGCAAAAATTGCTTTTCTGGGGTGTTATTTGTTTTTTGGTACTGGGGCTTGACTAAGAGTCTAGGCACTGTCCCTCTGCTTTTTCACTCAACTCTGTTGTACTACAGAAATGGAGCCACAGCTCCACTTACAACTTTTTGTTAGTTAATTGACAAGAAGAGTCTTATGGATTTTCTGGCTAGCTTCAGACTTTGTTTTCCTTTTTTTTCTTGAACATAGGACCTGAGCACTGTCCCCAACCTTCTTTTGCTCAAGGCCTGAGCTCTACTTGAGCCACAGCGCCACTTGTGGATTTTGTCAGAGATAAGAATCGCATGGGCTTTTCTGCCTGGGTTGGCTGCAAAATGTCACCCTCAGATCTCAGCCTCCTGAGTGGCTAGGATCATATGTGTGAGTCACCAGTGCCCAGCTGCTCTCTCCTTTTAAGGAGGCTTTTAAGAGGTTAAGTAACTTGACCAAGGTCGCACAGTTGATTAAGGATGGCGAACAGATTCACACCCACGCTTGTCCCATGCCAGAAGTCCTATTTTTCCTGTCTCTGCTGTCAGTGAGCAGTTACAGCCTTGTGATGCTGATAGCATTGTGCTATCAACCTCCAAAAAAGTGGGGGTTGGAGTTGGCAGCCCATCTGCTAATCAGTAAGTTTACATCACAGACAGAGGGATGTGGACAACCTCCAAGACCTTCGTATCTTCCACTAGGACATATGAGCCAAGAAGCAGGGAGAATGGGTGTGGGGAATACCTGAAAAGCAGTAAGGTGATTAAACAGGCCAGTGCTGTAGAAAAAGCCTGGCATTGTCAGTCTGGGGCTTGGCTCTGTCTCCAGGGGGCCTGTGACCTCCAGAGGAGGGACACAGGGGCACCCAGTGGCCTTAAAATCAGATATGCTTAAACAGCTATTAGCATTTGCTTCTTTCAGGGTTTTTATTGTTGTTTTTGTTTTATTGTTTTTGTGACTTGTATGCCAATAACTCAGGGTGGGCACTGTCACTTAACTGTTTCTCTCAAGGCTGGCACTCTACCACTTAAGCCATACCTCTATTACTGGCTTTTTGCTCATTAATTAGAGATAACAGTCTCATAGACTTTTCCAGCCCAGACTGATTTCAAACTGCAATCCTCAGATTTCAGCCTCCTTAGTATTTTAAGAGGATTAGAGGTGTGAGCCCTCAGAACCTGGTTTCTCTTTCTGTTTTGATAGTCAGTCTTCTTCTTATGTAAGATTTCTATCAGATTAGTTTGCTAGGACTATCAGATCCAGATACTACAGATGGGTGCAGGGAGCCTAAAACAGAATTTTTGTCTTGTGGTTCAAAGCGTCTGAGGGTTTCTCCTGAGGCCTGTATACTTTAAGACACCCACCTTCTTTCAATATTTTCATCAGAAAAGGAATAGACTTCCCTGATGTCCCTGTCTCTGTAAGCCTAATGTGTGTGTGTGTGTGTGTGTGTGTGTGTGTGTGTGTGTGCACATGGGTGCACATGCCTTTACTGGGGCCTGAACTCAGGGACCCCGCACTCTCATTTGGCTTTTTCACTCAATGCCAGGAATCTATCATGTGAGCCATGCCTCCATGTCTGGCTTCTTATTGCTTATTTGGACATAAGAGTCTCCAGGATTTTTTGTCTGAGTTGGCGTCAAAGCAAATGATCCTCAGAACTCAGCCCTCTGAGTAGCTAGGATTACAAGGGTGACCTACCAGCTGCCAAGCTCCAATTTTATATCCTTGTAAGGAAACCAGACAGATTAGTTAAGGCCCATAGTAATAACCGCTTTCACTCTAACTTAATGACCTCTTTGGAAGTCCTATCTGTAAATGTAAACTCTGGAATTTAAATGCAACGGACATAACATTCATGTATTCAAGAACACAGCAATGGTAAGGGAAATTAAAGGCTTTCTCAGGGATGCAAAAATCTTCCAAACACTATGAAAACCCAGGTAGGAAACCTATACTGTTGGTCTTCAAATGGGAAGCCTATTTAAACTGATAAGGAGAGTGAGAAAGAACTCTCCTTCAAGATAACTTCAGCCAATGCTCAGATTAGAACTTGCTTCAATTAGTGCCCCATACTGACCTGACAAACAATCGTGTATCTAGGGTTTCAGATAAACGGAACCTGAAACATTTTGAAGACGCTTTTTCAGCATCTTTTTTTGATGGAAAAAATGTGATGTTAAAGGAAGAAAAGTCAATGATGGGACCTCCTCATATTTACTTTACTTTCTCCTCATACTTCTCATACTTACTCTCCTTTGGACCTCCTCGTACTTACTACTGGATGCTCACTTTAGATTATTTATGAGAAAGATACAGAAGCATCATCTTCTCAGAGCTAATTGCTATAATTACCTGGTTACTTAGTGCTAATGGTTTAAAAAAAAAACAGTGTCATTGTTAGATACCAGGCTTGAACTTCTTTCCTTACAAATCACAGGAGCAGGAGAGATCAAATGAAGGCTTGGAGCACACCTGTGTTCCATTCTTTTATCTCTGAAGGTTATAATTTAACAAATTCACATGCTGAACAGGGTCCTGAGGCCTCAGGCCTGTAATCCTAGCTATTCAGGAAGCTACAGGTTTATTAAAGTCAGCCTGGACAGGAAAGTCTGGGAAACTCTTATCTCCAATTAACTACCAAAAAGATGGAAGTGGAGCTGTGGTTCAAGTAGTATAGCACCAACCAGGAGTGAAAAAGCTAAGGAACAGTGCCAAGGTCCTGTGTAAAGTCCCAGTATCAACACACACACACACACACACACACACACACACACACACACTGACATCACCTCTAGATTTTCAGAGCTTTAGATGTTTTTTGAGTACATAGATTTTGGAGGAAATGAAGCCAATATAAAATTTCATTTTTGGTACAATTCTGATATTTTTAATAAGATCTGTTGTGTATTATAAATTTTCAGTGTGGAAAGTGGAAAAGTAGGGCAAGTGGCTGGATACAGTGGCTCCCACCTGAAATCCTAGCTACTTAAGAGGCTGAGATGTGAGAATGAGGCTTTGAACTCAGAATGAACTGGACAGTGTATGAGACTCTTACCTCCAATTAACCAGCAAAAAGCTACAAATAGAGATGTAACTCAAATAGTAGAGTGCAAGCCTAGAGCAAAGAAGCCAAAGGTGTGCACAGGACAGGTGGCATAAGGACATCTCAGTAATAGACCACATATCCGATAGTGGTCTTATAAGATTATATCGCCTTGGGTTTGGGAATTTAGCTCAGTGGTAGAGCACTTGCTTGCCAATTTCAAGGCCCTGAGTTTGGCCTTTAGCTTTGGGGAAAACATATATATATATATATATGTATATTATATAACATACATATTATATATAACATATATATATGCCACCACAGCAATATGATAATTGAGACTTTGTGTAAGCATACACAATGTATGACAATATATTACAATCTATTTCTTAGAACATTCTCATATCTGAAAGAGACACAAAACCATACATATAAAACTTGAAATTATGTTGCAGACAAAACATTGCTATTTATCAAATATCACTGATATTATATAATTGCAAATCCTACTTCCATCTCATTAGATTTCTCCAAGAGTTACTTCATTCTCTAGCGGGGCTTATTCCCAGGGGTGGAAGCTGCTAGCATCCGCTGACAACTGTCTTCTCTTTATTCTAATTCTAAAAGTAAGTCTCAAGGCTTCCCAAGTGACTTGAGTTTAGGTCCTCTGTTTACCCTCACTGTAGCCATTGAGTGGGGAGCTTCCCAGGCCTTCTGCTATCTTTACACTCAGGGAAGATAGGATTCTATGAAACATGCAAGTTCCTCTAGAAGTCCTCAGTTAGGAGGTTGGGAGGAATAAAAATGTTCAAGAAAGGACATAGTACTGGTTCCAGAATAGAACTGAACCATCTATGCAGTAGATGGATCCTGATGGCTCAGGAGGCTGAGATCTGAGGATCATGATTCAAAGCCAGCCTGGGCAAGAAAAGTCTGTGAGATCCTTGTCCAAATTAACCACCAAAATCTCAGAAGTGGAGGTATGGCTCACATGATAGAGTGCTAGCTTTGAGAAAACAAAAAGTCAACAAAAAAGCCCACCAACAACAGCAAAAACTCAGGGACAGCATCTGGGTCCTGAATTCAAGTTCCAGGTTCAGCGCATGCATCTATGTACACACACATGCACACACACAGTATTATTATTATTATTATTATTATTATTATTATTATTATTATTATTATTGCTGTTGGTGTAGGGGGTTGAAGCCAAGGCCTAGACTATGCTAAGCTCTAACTATTGAACTATACCTCTAGCTCAATATTAAGTATGTCTCTATGTAGACAATATTAAGTATGTCTATATGTAGACATCTATGAGAGGTTTTATGCATGGATTTATAAATGTAAATGTTTGTAATTTTTTAAAGAGTCTCACTATATAGCACAGGTTGGCTATGTACTATGTACTATGTACTACTCACGATGTAGCTCTTTTCTTTGCACTCCTATTTAGCCTCCCAAATGCTGGGATTATAGGAGTATAATACTATGCCTGTCATTGATGCAGTTTCTTTTGAAGCCACGCATCAGTGACTCATGGCTGTAATACTGTAATACTCAGGAGGCTAAGACCCAGAGAATTCTGGTTGAAAGCCTACCCTGAGGGAAGAAAGTCAGATTCCATTTCCAAAAGTGACCATCAAAATGCAAGGCCGAGTGTGTTGTTCAGGTCAACCCAATATGAGGCCTTGAGTTTAAACCCATTAGTGGAAAAAAAATATACATATATATATATATAGGCAGGGAGCATACTTTCTATATATTCCTATAGTGCCTCCCTTGCTTTCCCTATTATTAATATCATGTATTTATGTATTACATTTCCTACAACTGATAAGCCAATAATGGTTTGCTATGGTTATCTATAGTTTATATTTGTTTATATATCTATAGCTTATATTATATCAATAGTTTATATTAAGTTTATTTTTTGTATTGTATATTCTATGGCTATTGAAAAATACATAACAATACCTATCTACCATTATAGTAATGTACAGAAGACTAACCTTAAACTCCCTCATTATCACCATTTAGCGTCCCATGTCCCTGAAGACAGCTGTCCTGGGGAGGGTCCTGGAGCTTGAATCTAGGACCTGGGCACTGTCTCTGAGCTTTTGTGCTCAAGGCTAGTATACTACCACTTGAACCACAAAGACTTTCCCACCCAAGCTGTCTTTGATCGCTGATCCTCAGATCTCAGCCTCATAAGTAGGCAAGAGCCACTAGCACCTGACTAATCACTACTTTAGATTGCTTGGTTCATTTAGAGATCTGCACACTTCCTGTATGTTTTTTTTCATAACATCATAGCTCATTTCTTTTCATACCTACATGCTATTTTATTTTATTATCAGAGTGATGTGTAGAGGGGTTACAGTTAGTACATTACTTCTTGAACATTGCTACCCCTTCCCATGTTTTTTTTTTCCCACTTTCCCTCCTCCCACCCTACATACTATTTTGTTACCTGGATATACTAGGCAGCTTCAATTATCCATTCACTTACTGAAGGACAGACCTGTCAGCTGCTCCAAGGTTTGGCTATTATGAATAAAACTTCTGTGTTAGCCACTTTTTATTGTGATAACAAAATAGCAGAGCTAATCAATGTAATAAAGGTTTATATTGGCTTCTAGTTTCACACATGATTGCAGAGTATCATGGTAGAAATGTGTGATTGAGAAGGTCTGTTCACCTCATGGCAACAGGAAACCAAAGACAGAGAGAAACTAGGAGAAACCCAACACCTAATTGCCCTATTAATCAAATATCCCAAAGACCTAGGTAGGTCCTACCTTTTTGTTTTCATCATCTCTCAGCAGCCATGGCTAGAGATGAGACCTTAAATACACATAACTTTAAGAGCCAGATCAATTCCAGGCTATAGCAGCAGGTATTTTTAGAAATCTGTTTTCTGAATACCACAAGAAATGCAACTGCTGGAATTTATAGCAAGACTATACAATCTTAAAAGATTGCAGCTAACATACCTTTCAAAGTGTTTGTACCATTTCATACATAAATATGCCATTTATTCCCACAAGCACTGAATGAACATTCCTGTGTCTCCATCTCCTCCTCAGCATTTGATGTTGTCAGAGTTCTGGATTTTAGCCCTCCAATGGGTGTGCATTCATAGCTCACTGTTGTTATGTCCAGCTTCCCAATGGCATTTGATTAGGCATTAGGTACCTGCCAAGTCTGGGTTTGAACCTCGATTCTCCGATCTCAGCCTCTTGAGTAGCTAGGATTATACCAGCTCCCACCAAGAGTTCTTTATATATTTTGTATGTCAGTTCCTTTAGTAGATATGTGTTTTGCAAACATTTTCTGCCAGTCTGTAGCTTCTCTTCTTAGTTCCTAATAATGGTTATTTACAGAATAGGTGTGTGTGTGTGTGTGTGTGTGTGTGTGTGTGTGTGTGTGTGTGTGTGTGTGAACTCAGGGCCTAGGTGCTCTCCCTGAGCTAGCACACTACCATGTGAACTATAGCTCCACTTATGGCTTGATTTTTCCATGGTTAATTAGGGATAAGAGTCTCTCAGCCTTCTTCCCCATGCTAGCTTTGAACCATGATCTCACAGGTCAGTGTCCTAAGTAGGTAAGAGTATAGGCTTGAGTTACTGGTGCCCAGCATAGAATATGTTTTTAGTTTTAATAAAGTCTAATTTATAACCTATATTTTTATTGATCACATTTTTGGTGTTTGTCAATGAGGTTGCCACCAGGACACAAGGTGTGGCTCAGTAATGAAACACCTGTTTAACAAGCTTGAGGACTTAGGTTTGAGTCCTGTCACCACAAGATAAGAAAAAGTCTTCACCAAATTTCTAAGGTCATCTAATTTTTTTTTTTTTTTGCCAGTCCTGGGCTTGAGCTCAGGGCCTGAGCACTGTCCTTGGGTTTTCTCAAGGCTAGAGCTCTACCACTTGAACCTTAGCATCACTTCCAGCTTTTTTTTTTCTATGTATGTGGTACCGAGGAATCGAACCCGGGTCTTCATGCATGCTAGGCAAGCACTTTAACCACTAGGCCAAACTCCCGGCCCTGTCATCTAGATTTTATCTCATGTTGTCTTCTGGGAGTTATTTTCTGCCTAGTCTGGGCAGTAACTAAGGTCCCGAGTAGCTAGGATTATAGGCAGACACCACTAGTGCCTGGTTATAATTCTGTGATTTACATTAAGGTCTCTCATCCATTTTGAGTCAGTTTTTGTTGTAAGTGCTAGAGTTTGTATCTAGATTCAGTTTCTTATGTGGAGATCTAGTTGTTGCCAAACCATTTGTTGAAGAGAAGGTCCTCTCTCCATTGAATTGCTTTTCTCTATTATTAAAATCCTTTGATCTGTGGGGTTCTATTGGATCTATCTGTGGGGCCATTTTATTTTATCCTTATATTTACTTTTCATATGCATAGTGTATCTTTCCAGCAATGAATGAAATTCTTCTTTTGTCTTAACTAAGTAATTTATTGTCAGTACTGGACTTGAACTTTGGCATCCTGCACTCCTAAATATTGGGCCTTGGTGCTGTCCTTGAGCTCTTCAGCTCAAGGCTAGTGCTCTACCATTTTGAGCCACAATGCCACTTCTGGTTTTCTGGTGGTTAACTAGAGGTCAAGAGTCTCACAGACTTTCCTGCAAAGGCTGGGTTTGACTGCCATCCTATGATCTCAGCCTCTTGAGTAACTAGGATTACAGGCATCTGACAAAAAAAATTTTTTTTTGAGGAAACTGAGTACCAGAGTGGAGAACCACATACCCCTTGAGCCATCATCTGACAAATGGCAGAGTTAGAATTCCAACTCACATCTGTCTGATTGATTCTGGGTACTTCTTGTGTCTCCTGGTGCCTAATGGTACTAACAGGGACTTGTCCTGTTAACCTGAAACTGAGCTAAGTTCTCACATCTTCTTTCCTTCATGGCTCCAGTGCTCTTTGCTCCAAGTCAAGACTGATGTTCACTCATGATTTCTTTGGACTTTTGTCACGAATCCTAACCTGCTTCAAGTTTAGCTTTTAGTAAAATATTCAGCTTTTTTTTTTTAAAGTACTCTATTTTTTTTAAGCGTCACCTTGAGCATAATTATTTTGTTCTCTGGTTCCTAGTATTTTTTTTGCTGAGTAGTCACTTTTGCATGGGCTCTACCATTTAGGGTTTCCTGTTGACTTTCTGAAAATCAAGCCTGCAGACTGTGATTATGAGAAACTTAATTCTATATGAGCTCCGATTTACAGTTTTATTTTAATGCTGAAAGTCAATAAAATTCCTACATTGTATTTAAATCACAAAGGGATAGTCATTTGATCAGAATTTTTAAAGGCCAGAAACCAACAATTTGGAGAGTTTAATTGGTTTTATTTGATTCTACTTCGAGGCTAACACTTTATTCTGCAAAATAGAAAGTTTTCCAATGACCTAAGACAAGGATTTGTAATATAGACAGAGAAGGGCTGAAGAAAGCAGAGATAAGAAGTGAAAAGCACGTTAATAATTACAAAGTTCCTTTCCTTATATGTGAGACTAGACAAATAGAAAAATTACTGTTTGGTTTATAACCTAATTTTAAGGTTTTTTTTTTTTAAATGTAAGGGTTAAGGCAGGAAGTAAAGATGTGGCTCAAGTGGTAAGGGGCCAAAACAGTTAAGAAAGAACACAAGCGCCTGAGTTCAATTTTCAGTACCGGTACACAAATAGATACACACACACACACACACACACACACGCACACACACACACACACACACAGTTCTTCTGAAGGTAACTCCATGCAGAAATTCACCTTATAAATTACCTATGTAATCCCAAGGAAATACAGTGACAACAGTGGCTGACAATAAGCATGTAACATTTGAGACAATGGACACCATTAATGATTTTTATTTTCCTGCCAATAGAATGGGAGGATAGCAGTATTTACCTGCTTACATATTACATGCTGATTACTAAATCTTTGTACACTGTAGTTCCTGCCTTTTTTTTTTTAAATAGCAAAGAAAGACAAGGTGTTAGATCAAGAGTTCATGAACACTGTTAGATTCCACTTCTGTCACAGTCATTTCTAGAGGCCTGACTTGGGCTCCAACCATGGACCAAGATAAAGTATTAGCCAGGGCAATACAGCATTGAACTGTTCTTTTGTGTGTGTGTGTGTGTGCGCGCGCGCGCGCGCGCGCGCACACACACACACACACACACACACTGCTCCTGGGGCTTGACCTCAGGGCCTGGGTGCTGTCTCTGAGGTTTTTCACTCAAGGCTGGCGCTCTACCACCTGAGCCCCACCTGAGCTTTTCCCGATTAACTGGAGATAAGTCTCTTGCATTTGTCTGGCTAGGATGGCTTTAAACCAGCATCATCAGACTTCAGCCTGCCGTGATGCTCTGATGTCCAGCTTTGGACTATTCTAGTGAAAAAAGAGAGAGAGAGAGAGAGAGAGAGAGAGAGAGAGAGAGAGAGAGAGAGAGAGAGAGAGAGAGGGAGGGAGGGAGGGAGGGAGGGAGGGAGGGAGGGAGGGAGGGAGGGAGGGAGGGAGGGAGGGAGGGAGGGAGGGAGGGAGAGATCTGTAAGAATTAAAAACAATCTCTTAAAGTGTATCCCAATCTTCAGTTTTGGAGCCGGAAAACTGGTGGCTCGCTGTGGGTTCACCGGATCGGGGTTGGCACTGCCAGGCCGGTAGGTCTCTCTGGGCTCAGCCCGGCAGGTAGTTGTGGCTCCTGGGGAGCAAAGGTGCAGCGCCGCCTGGGGAGGGGATGGGCGGCAAAGAACTGGCCGGGAACTGCGAAAGCGGGGCGCGGGGGGGTGAAGTGTTCAAACAGCCAGGGAATCCCAAGGTTAGGGCGCGCCAAGACAGCTGGCTCCGCCCGCCGTGGGCGTGGCCGCCGCGCAGCGCTGCCATTGGCCCCCGGACGATGACGTAAGAGCGAATCGGGGCTTTGGGGCCCGCAGCAGGCCGAGCGAGGGGCGGGCAGCGCGAGGGGCGGGGGCCCAGCTCGGCTGATGAAACCCGCGCTAGATCCCGCCCTCCCCGCGCGCTTCATTCACTCCACGCGGGCAGGTGTGAGCCGCACATCCCGACCGGGCAGCGGGACACGCGGACGGACGGCGCCCTAACCGTAGTCCATTGGACACCCGGGCGCTTTCCCCCTCCGGCCGAGCGTTCTCCGGTCCCGATCTTTCCCCGCTCCACCCGCAGTGTGGCCCGCATCCCACCGCCGGTCCCCGCCCGCCCGCCCGCCTGCCCGCCCGGTGAGTGCCTGGACCCCGCCGGCGCCTGGACAGCTCCTCGGGCCTGGGTCACCTTGGGAGTGGGCTTGAGGTGGTCTCCAGCCCCGTGTGGAACCGTGAGAGGGCGGGCTCGGGAGTAGCTCGTGTCCCTCGCGGGGGGCGCTGGCATCTTCCGGGGAGGGCGAGGCAGGGCGGGCCCGGGATGAGCGCGCGGGGGCCCGCGGTACCCATGCTGCCGTCGCCTCCACGGAGTCCATTTTGGTTCCCTGAAGGCGCGGCGTGGTGTATGATGCAACACCAACCGACCGAGGAAGCGTGGGCCACCTGGCGCCTCGGTGATGTCGACTCGGCGCGCCCGCCCGCCCGAGCCCCCGGCGCCGTCACGCCCGGAGTGGTCCGGGTGGGCTCCCAGACCCGGGCGGGCCCGCGTCCGCCGGCGGCCGGGGAGACTTCCCTTACATGGCGCGGTGCCGGAGCTCCCCGCCCCGCCACGAGGTCCGGGGACGTGTCAGCCGCCGCGCCGGGGGGGACCCCTCCCGGTTGCCAGGAGGGTGGTCCCCAGGCAGGTGGCCAGCTCGAGAACCGCGCCGCCCATCTCGCCTGGTGGCCGAGACTTGCACGGGTGTGCTGTCACCTAGACCCCAGGACGCACCCGCGCCGCCCCCCCTCCTTTGGGTCCCCGCAGTGACTTTGTGTGTGTGTGTGGGGGGGGGGGAGGTCCCGTCAGGGTGTGACCCGGTGTGGCCTGAAGAGACTGGCTTCTTTGAGCTCTCCAGATGGTTGGGAGTGGGTGGAAGTTCTTCCGGCTTGTAAAAGACAACCTATTCTCAGCCTGTTCCTCTCTCTCTACGTAGTAGAAAACTTCCCGGGCACTATGGCCGTGTTTATACACAGAGCAGTCTCCACATAGTACTACTGTCGCGTGCTGGGTGCGTGCCTGCCCCCCTTCAGGTACTGTGGGAACCACCTCAGAGCTGTGACTTGTGTGATTAAGGATAGCCAGCCAGCCAGCCAGCCGTGGGTCTTCAGGGAAGGGGGGACACGGGGGTGGGGGGTGGAGGGAGGAAGGGGGGAGACCCAAAACAAAAACAATGCAAGTGCTAGGGAGGACAGCCAGATTTAGGATTTCAATCTCTGGAGTAGTTCCCTGAAAATGTGCTCAGGATTCCTCTAGACCTGTGTATATATATATATTGTCTAGGATGTCCAGATAAAAGTTATCACTTTTGAGGGGATTTATCTTAACACTCCCTCCTCCGCCTTTTTGTGTGGTTTAGGAAGCCATGATACATTTATTCCCTTGATATTTTTAGTTGGGCTCAGTGGAAATTATTTTTATATGAACACACCCTTCTGTCATTAAAGCAAAAGGTCTTATTTAAGTCACAATCAGAGCAGAATGTATGGGGGTGAGAGGAGCCTGTGCAGGTGGCTCACGTCTATAATCCTAGCTCTCAGGAGGCTGAGATCTAAGGACCGTAGTTCAAAGCCAGCCCCGCTAGAAAAAGTCTGTGAGACTCTTATCTCTAAAAAATTACTCAGAAAAAGCCAGACGTGGCGCTGTGGCTCAAGTGGTAGAGTGCTAGCCTTGAGGCTCGGGGACAGCACCCCAGGCCCTGAGATCAAGCCTCAAGACCAGCCAAAAAAAAAAAAAAGACGGGGGAGAAGAGAGGAAGACTAGGGTTTAGCATATTAAGATCAAGTTCAATCTAAAGGAAGAATTTAAAGGATGTCAGAGGAGTTTTGAAGTTTTGAGTAAACAAATAGGGTAGAATTCCATAAACAAGAGATCAGAAATGTATTCAGTTGACTGGATATGAATCTTGAAGTCATGTGTCTTGTTTTAGGCATGTGATTAGTGTTGACTGTAGGTAAAAGGCATGAAAAAAAGCTCAGGACCGGGAGTTTGGCCTAGTGGTTAAAGTGCTTGCCTAGCATGCATGAAGTCCCGGGTTCGATTCCTTGGTACCACATACATAGAAAAAAACCAGAAGTGGTGCTGAGGCTTAAGTGGTAGAGCTCTAGCCTTGAGAAAGCCCAAGGACAGTGCTCAGGCCCTCAGCTCAAGCCCAGGACTGGCAAAAAAAAAAAAAAAAGCTCAGGATCTTAGAATTCTCTTTCCCTCTCTTCTCTTTCCTCTCTCTCTCTCTCTCTCTCTCTCTCTCTCTCTCTCTCTCTCTCTCTCTCTCTCTCTTTCTCTCTCGATGCTGAGACTAGGGCTTAAATTTTGCTCAAGGGAGATGGCTCCATTTCCAGCTTTTGGTTAATTCGAGATGAGTAGCAAGTATTTTCCTTCCAGGACTAGCTTCAAACAGTGATCTTTCAATCCTGAGATCCTTAGCTCTCAGTCTTCTGATGAGCTAGATATAAGCCAATGACTCCAGGCAAGGAGTTAGAATTCTAAGACATATATGTTCATTATATTTAGTAGAAAGTCTCATTTGACGGAAATGAATACATGTTTATTGATTATACAAGTCTACCTTTTTTCTACTGGGTCCAGTAAAAATTGGTAACTATGCTGGTGGGTCCAGCTAATATCCAGTGGAATGAATCCTTTTTCATCATCAGTCCTGCTTTTGGAGATACTTCCAGATTGTGAAACTTCAAGTCCTTGACATGGAGAGAACTTAAACCTAACCCTGAAGGTACTTGGCCCCTTGGTCATCCTGTCTAGAAGCATCATCTAAGATGTCCATCGTTTCCTGGCCCTTATTCCTTACTTCAAATAGGAACTACCTTTAAGACCCCAGTATTTTCTGTATAATTGACCATGTTAGGCTTGGGTGATTTATTATTTTTTATTTTGGTACCTGTTGTGGGGCTTGAACTCAGGGCCTGTTGCTCTTGCTTAGCCTTTTTACTCAAGGCTGGTGCTCTACCCCCTGAGCCATCCCTCACTGCTAACTTTCTCCTGGTTAACTAAAGAAATCTCTTGGATTTGGACCTTGAGCCACAGATCTCAGCCTCCTGAGTAGCTATGATTACAGATGTGAGCCTCAGCAGCCAGCTTTTGTTTGAGGGCTAGAGGCTCTATTCCACTGCCTACTGTATTCTGATCATGAGCTCTACTTGAAGCCATGCCCTCCATGGCTTGAATGCATTTTAAAGGTAGACCTAACTAAGTTGGGTACGGGTGGCTGTAATAGTAGCAAGTCAGAAAGCTGAGATCTGAGGGTCGCAGTTAAAAGCCTGCTGGGGCATGAAAGTCCATGAGACTTATGTCCAGTTGGCCACCAAAAAACTGAAAGTGGCTCTGTGGCTCAAAGTGTGGCATGCTAGCCCTTGACAGAAGAGCTCAGGAACAGCACCCAGGCCCCGAGTTCAAGCCCCACAACTGACAAAAAAAAAAAAAAGTAGCCCTAACAGGATTGGCTGTGTTCCATTTGAGGGTGGAGTGAGGACATATACACGATGTCAAACTTAATGGCATCTCAGTATTCAAGGAGAGGGGAAGGCTGAGCAAAGAGTATGTTGGGTGGAAGTAGGACTTGTAAACTCCCAAGTAACTCTTGTGTGCGTGCGTGTGTGCGTGTGTGTGTGCATGCATGTGTGTACATGTGTGCATGTGCACACGATCCACACCTGCAGTGGGTGGTTAATTGGAAATAATAATCTTACAGATCTTCTTGCTTGGGCTAACTTTGAGTGTTGATCTTCAGGTCTTACCCTCTTGAGTAGCTAGGACCCCCCTTTCCCCCCACACTTTAGAAATCTTTTGTGATCTTTATTCTATGTGGGGACATTGAAGGGATGGCAGTTTTATTTTCTTACCTTTCCATATTCCTTCTGCAGTGCAGAGTTCAGGATGTTTCATCAGATCAAGCTCTTTAGGAACAAGCAGGTGTTTGCCAGGTAATCTAAGATCTCCTTTAGCTCATTGAGACCCAAGTAATGATGGTCTCGGGAGTGCTAGTGACTCACGCCTGTAATCCTAGCTACTCAGGAGGCTGAGATCTGAGGATCAGGGTTCAAAGACAGTCCTTACAGGAAAGTCCATGAGACTTTTATCTATAATTAAGCACCAATCCACTCCTCCCCTAAAATAACTCAGTAATAGAGCTGTGTAGCTTTGAGCATAAAAGCTCAGGGATGGTGTGTAGGCTCTGCGTTCAAACACCAGAACTGGCACCAAAAAAAAAAAAAAAAAAAGCCTGTATATCTCCTCTCCGTCCCTAGACAGGGAGTTCTTGCCAACTTGTGTGATCTTCCTGACTCAGCCTTCTGAGCAGCTGGGACCACAGGAGTTTGTTGCTTTGCCTGGCTTTCTAATTATTTTCTAGTATGGAGGGGATTTAAATAAGATAATGTGCGCCATGCACTTAACTCAGCATCTGGTACATGCTAAGTACGTACTCTAAATGTTAATCATTTTGGAAACAAAGCTCTGTTAACTCTGAGAGTTAACTTTCGTTTCTCTGGGTGTTAAAGTGTAGCTCCTTTGACTTGGGCTTGTGTGTAAATTAGTGGGTACTGGGGGCCTCTGGAATCCAGAGGCATCTGCTGCCATGTTCCCCAGCCCATCTGGGTGTGGGTCTGAGGAGGAAAGGTCAGCTTCTTGGGCTTTTGCTTCTCGACTGCTTAGCTGCCTTTTGAAGCCAGCACTCTGAAACCCAGGGCCAATGATGCAGGTGCTCTCAGGTCTCAGGGCCCACAGCCTAGGCCTTGGCTGCTTGGAGCACTTCTAGGAACTCCCTTGTTCATGTTTTCTGTGTGTGTGATGTGTGCACTTGTGTGTGCTAGTGTGCCCATGATAAGTGGCTGCTCTGCTTCCTCATATTTCACCCAACTTCCCCTAAGTCTGGAGTTGGAGAAAAGCCAAAACTTGATGCTCTGGTCTGTGTCTGTTCTCTTCCTGTTCCCTCCCTCCATCTAGGTGTAATATCCCTAACCTGGGGTAGGGGCGGTGGGCATGGGATGTTTCTCCAAGAGGAGGGCAGCAGTGAGACAGAAGACAGCTGAGTTGAGTGGCTTTTTTTCCCCTCAGTTGTGACTGTTAGCATTCTGTCCAGAGTGGTTTGAGTAGGTCTGCTAAGGTTAGTTTGGGAATGTCTCCTTTCTCATTATCATCTTATCTGTTTACAATTGCCATCAGTCTTACCTTAGATAAGAAAAGAAGAGGCATAGAACTTGGTGAGATCAATAATTACAAGTGTCTTTGATAAGTTTTCTAGAAGAATCTTTACTACCACCCACGAGGCTGCCTACCTATGTGAGGCTGCCTACCTATGTGACGGATGGGGAGATGGAACTAGATTATCCATAGGCACCCAGAGCGGTAATAAGCAGAAGAAGGAGGAGCTGAATCTGAGTGGCTTGGCTGTAATCTCTATGTTTGCCTGGCTTTGGCCTGCCCTGGGAGGGGTCTGGTTCCAGGTGCATGCAGAGATAGTAGAAGAGCCCTGGCTATTGGTAGGGCCCCTTGGTAGTAAATTGGGGTGATATTTGAAAGGCAACTTCAGCTCTGGGCACTCCCTTCCCATTTCCCTGATTCTATGTTTCTGAATGCAGATTCTTCTAGCACAGCTGGAACCGGGGGGTCCCGGGGCAGCTAGGACTGGGCTGGGAGCCAGGTCCAGGAGCTAGCATGTGTGGCAGAAGCCAGGATACATTCCTTCTGGGTCAGTAATTTGGCATGGTTTCCGTGTCACCTGTGTCTGGCTGGACATAGCACTTCCTGCCTCAGACCCCAGGGTGCCCGGGTCTGTGTGATTTATTCCACCCAGTGATCCCCAAGCCCCACCTTCATGTCCAAGCTGAGATAGCACTTTGCAGGGGGTCCTGTGGGAACTGAGATTCTTTATTTACTCCTCCCTCTTTCTTGAAGCCAATGACAGCTCTAGTCTTCTCCCTTCTATCTTTCCTCTGCTGCTTTGTACCCTGTGGTAATTGAAGGGCTGTGTGTGTGTGTGTGTGTGTGTGTGTGTGTGTGTGTGTGTGTGTGTGCATGCGTGCATACATGTGTGTGTACATGTGTGCACGCGTGCCAGTAGTGGGGCTTCAATTTAGGACTTGGATGTTATTCCTTAGCTTCTTTTTTTGGTTAGCCCTGGAGCTTGAACTCAGGGCCTGAGCACTGTCCTTGGGCTTTCTTGAGGCTAGAGTTCTCCCACTTGAGCCACAGGACCATTTCCAGCTTTTTCTGTGTATGTGGTATGGAGGAACTGAACCTGGGTCTTTGTGCATGCTAGGCAAGCACTCTACCACTAGGCCAAACTTCTGGCCCCTTCCTTAGCTTTTTCACTCAGGGCTGGCACTCTTCTACTTGAACAACAGCTCTACTTCTGGCTTTTTGTTGATTAATTGAAGGTAAGATTCTCATGGATATTCTTGCCCAACTGGCTTTGAACAAGGATTCTCAGCTCTCAGCCTTGTGAATAGCTAGGATTACAGGCATGAGCTACCTGCATCTGTCTTCCCCTCCGCTCAAGGTGAACTCAGGGCCTTATACATGCTAGACTGGCACTTGATACAATCCGACAATGTGATACCAAAATCAGGAAACATTGGTGCAGTCTTGTTACCTAATCCACAATTCCATGTTCAACTTTGAATTGTTCACACAATGTCCTTTTTTTTTTTTTTTTTTGCCAGTCCTGGGCTTGAGCTCAGGGCCTGAGCACTGTCCTTGGACTTTCTCAAGGCTAGAGCTCTACCACTTGAGCCTCAGCACCACTTCTGGCTTTTTTCTATGTATGTGGTACTGAGGAATCGAACCCGGGTCTTCATACATGCTAGGCAAGCACTTTAACCACTAGGCCAAACTCCCGGCCCCACACAATGTCCTTTACAGGTATACCTATTTTTGAAGGAGGGGTGTATGTTGGTGGGCATCTAATAAAAAAAGAGCTCTACCTCATAAGCCTCTTTAAGAAAAAGTTCCTGAAAGTAACAATGCTGGGTAAAAATGTTGGAAACCATCATAAAGTGAAAGAAAGCAGGGACGTATTAAAAAGCATGGCTCTTACTTGGTAAAGGGCTTAGAAGAAAGGCGGCTGGATCTGGTGTTAGTGGCTGAAGACTAATCCTAGCTACTCTGAGAATCAGGCTGATTTCTGAGCATCGAAGTCTGAAGCTAGCAAGAGCAGACAAATCTGAGAGACTTATTTTCCAAGGAATTAGCAAAAAAGCCAGAAGAACAGATGTGACTCAAGTGATAGAGCAACAACCTTGAGCCAGAGAAAAGCTAAATGTGAGCTGGAGGCCCTGAGTTCAAGTCCCACTAGACCTCTTCAGTTGGCTACCTAAATCCCGACCTGACAAAGTGGGTCATGCAGCCTGGTCCTCAGGCTCTGTTTCGTGCCCCTGCCCATTCCTTGGGTGCTCGCACCCACCTGTGTGGGCGACTTAACAGGCCTTGATGGGGCTTCTGTGGTGAGGAAGGGTGGAGATTGTTCTTACATCTTCAGAACTTGTTTGAGACTTGCAGTGTTGCAGGTCTGCTCTTGTCTGCTGTCTACCCTTGCTTCCTGGACCTGGCAAGGGGTTAAGGGCACACTCAGGGCCTGAGGGGCACTTGGCTGGTTATGTCTTGACTACCTCATATGATTGATGGATTTGGTTCTGGGTGAACTGCTTGGCTCTTCCTTGGGTTCAGTACAGAAGTAGAAAGCAAAGTTGGCTTGAACTTAGGGCCTGGGTGCTGTCCCTGAGCTTTTTCACTCAAGGCCTGTACTCTACCACTTGAGCTATAGCTCTCATGGACTTTCCTGCCAAGGCTAGTTTCAAACCTTGATCCTCCGATCTCAACCTCCTTGAGTAGCCGGGATTATTACAGTTGTGAGCCACAGATTCCCAGTTTAAGACTTCTTTTCTTGATCTCACACCCGAGTTTCATTCAGTACTACTGAGTGTGGAGGAGTTTGCTTCTCTCTTCTAACTACTTAGTCCTACCCTTTGGTATCTTCCACTATCACTGAGGGTGGTTCTCCTTTTTCCTGGTCTGGAGTACATGGGTATGGCTAAGTGAGTCTGATTACTGGGATGATGATGTTCTTTCTGGCTGAATCAATTGACACTTCACTGTCCAGTGGATACTTCACTGTACCTCAGTTTCCCTTTGGTATACTTGTCTTCTGTGCCATGACCTTCAAAGAAGGTCATGATCAAAAGTTTCAAGTACTTTTCCATGTGTTTGTTTGTTCTTCTCCTGCAGCAGACCCTCTCCTTGAAGGAGCTAGCCTTGACAGTGACTCTGACGGGCAGCTGCCCAGAGTTGGAGCACCCTGCTGAGACCACGAACTCGTAACCTGGCTGGGCCAGCACCAGAGGGCCTCTCTTCAAAGAAGCCCTTTGAAGTGCAAACATTTCCTTTCCTGAAAAGAAGGGAAATTCAAATGAAAACGTATTGTTCTGTGTGGACAATGTTCTTTTCGATCAAAGAGGGAGTGGGGCTTATAAAAGTAGATTCATAAATTAGACTTTGATGTGGCCAAAGTGGGTGTCAGGGTGTTGCATCCTCCAGACTGGACTCCAAAATCGAAATCGGTAAGACTGTATTTTCCTACAAGTCATAAATCTAGGTCTGACATGTTATATTGAACTATGTCATTGGTAAAATAATAATAATGATAATAAGTTTTTGGATTGCTTGTAAGCTTTTGGAAATACCTGTTTGTGGGGGGGGGAGAAAAGAAAGGGGATTTTCTTTTGTTGATTGCTGGGTTTATGGTATTAAAGTCATGCTTAACTATTTATTGAATGGATAGTGACAGTGCATTTTACTTTTTGCGTTTGTTCCCGTCTTGGGACTTGATCTCAGGACTTTTTTGTTCACAGCTAGCACTCTGCCTCTTGAGCTTTTTGGTGATTAATTGGGGATAGGACTCTCATGGACTTACCTGTCTGGGCTGGCTTTGAACCACTATCTTCAGATCTCAGCCTTCTGAGTAACTAGGATGACAGACAGGCATGAATCATTGGTGCTTGGCTACATGGGGTTTGAACTCAGGGCCTAGCACTGTCCTTGGGCTTTTTTTCCCAAGGCTAGAGTTCTACTACTTGAGTCATAGCACCATTTCTGCTTTTTTCTATGTATGTGGTAGTGAGGAATTGAACCCAGGCAAGCACTCTTACCACTAGGCCAAACTCCTGGTCCTACACAGTATATTTTAAAGGAAGAATGTCTTTGAGGTAAAAAGCAATGTTTTAGTAGATAGCTAAGGGCAGTATATTATTTTAAATTTATGTAATAAATTGAGGTTTCAGTTGAGGTTCATTTTTTACTTTGGTGAGCTGAATAAGTGATTATCATTTCAACTTCTGGAATAATTCCATCCTACTGAAGTTAGAGTATCAGGATATTATGTTTTTTGCAAGGATGACCATCCCTATTAGATGGTGGTAAACATCACAGTCTCCTCTTAGTTACACTGTAGCTAACCAGCCTGTTCTGTCTTGTGGAAAATTTTTGCCTGGTTTGGCTAGCATCAGTTTGGCTAGTATCCATTTTCTACCAAGATACATTGACAATCTGTCATCCTGATTTTGGAATTTATGAAGTTTTCTTAAAACATAGCTTATCATTCCTACCTGCAGTACAATGTAGGTTAGCTTTGAAAATATTCTATGTTCAGGGAAGTGACACGCAACCATCCCCATCTATGGTAAGATTATTGGTTCTCTCCATGGAGGAGGACTCAGAAGGCATTCCAGGGCCTGAAGGTACCAGGTTCTAGAAACCTTTCATCATAGTCTGGACTATTTTGCCATAGGGCTGCTGGTACCCCTACGCTAGTTAGTATGTGGTTTCCAGATTTCTTTGTTGAAAATACTGGTTGGATGACATTTCTTTTTCAGCTTGTTTTCTCCCTAAAGACTCATCTTTGACCACATGTATAAGAAGAACCAAATTTACATCATAATCAAGTACATACATGGGGATACCCTGATTAACAGATGGAGAATGAAAGTTTTGGTGAAACTACTCCTTACTCTCTACCTGTGGAATATGCTGGTACCTATTTTTGAGGTGCTGTGGATTTTCCCATGCTAGGCAAGCAAGCATTTTGCCCCAGAGCTATAGTGGTAGAATTATACTGCTGAGAACTTTTTTTTTTTTATTCAATTAGGAAAAAAGAAACCAGTAAGCACCACCAGTGGCTCAGATGAGTCTCATTGACTTTTCTTTTGTTCAAGTTGGTTTCAAACCACAATTCGCAGATCTCAGCCTCTTGAATAGCTAGGATTAAGCCACTAGAGCCTGGCCAAATTTTTCTTGTTTTAACAAATAAATACTCTGTAAGTAAGAAAACTACATATAACTTATAAAGCAATTGTAAATCAAGGGGCTTGATTCTGTTGAACAAGGGCATAGCGACAAAACAAAATTCTCACTAGTTTACTTGAAATAGTGCAAATATGTGTCCTGGTTCCATGTAATCTTTTATTTGCTGGGCCCCATAAAAATAAATTTTCTCTAGAAATTTGGGGTACTAATTTATAGTCTTTTTAGAAATACATATCTAATATAAATTTTTACCACTCCTATTGTTAGTAAGAAACCTTATAAACTTGATATCATGCAGATATAAATATTATTTGGAATTAGTGAAAAAAAATCTGTAAAGGCAATTGAATAATGCTTTTCCTGCAAGCCTGTACATTCAAATTTATAGCTCTTTCAGGAAACACAAACAAAAACAACTGGTTGGATGACCCATTTTTTTTGTTTCTGTAATTTTTTTTTTTTTTTTTTTGGGTCAGTCATCGGGCTTAAACTCAAGGCTTGGATCTGCTGTTCCTGCGATTTTTTTTTTTTTGTTCAAGGCTAGCAATCTACCACTTTGAGCCACAGCTATACTTCAGAGGTGGTGGTAAATTGATGTTGAGTCTCACCGACTCAGATCTCAGTCTCCTAACTAGCTAGGATTCTAGGTGTGAGCCAGTTGGGCCCAGCAGATAGCATTTCTTCTTCAGCCTGTTTTCTTAATGACCAATCTTGGGAACTATTAAATGAGAGACTTCATTAATTCTTATAACTGTATTGGAGTGGGAATATTGTCTATTCTACTGGTCTCTGTGTTTGAGTTTAGTTATTTACGGCTATTTTTGACCAGTATTAAAGCCTAATTACTAAAGTTTCATTGAGTTCAATCTGGTGAGTGAGTACAGTCGGGGTGATTCAGAGTAGGGGCAGTGTTGAACAATAAAAACATTCGCCAAGTTTGGTTGTTTTGGCTATCCCCTGCTGTCCTGTGAGCCTCTCTATGAGAGGTCATACTGAGTTACCTTGGAGTTGGGAGAATTAGGTCTATTTTTTGGGGGGGTGTTGACTCTGACACCTGGAGGGGTTTCTTTTTTGGCAAGGTGAACAGTGGACCATTCCCAAGGAGTACTGGAAGCAGAGGGACTGAGGCTTTGTGTGAGCTAGCACCACTGTTGCAAATGAGAATGAATCATGTCAACCAGGTTCAGATGGCTCATGCCTGGGATCCTACTTACTTTGGAGACTGAGATCTTAGGATCATGGTTCAGAGCCAGTGCAGGCAGAAAAGTCCACGATATCCACCCTTAAATAGTTCTTTAGGGAACATTTCTATTGTGGTGTTGTATATTGGGTAGGCTTTTGTGATAGGCCTCTTCATTCTCTTACTCTTCACTATCTAAAAAGCATACAGATAGGTGCATGAGTAAAGAGGTTGGACAGATATGCAAAGAAGAAAGGAAAACGTCACAGCATCACGCAATATCTTAAAAGTCTAACTTGGGATGTTTTTAAGCTATCTAGGCTAGCACATACCTACACATTCTCCTCTTGGGATCTTGCTGAGGGATTACTAACAGCTCCACAATCACCCGGGAAGATTAAGTCAATAGAAAAAACGCTGAAACCGAGAATGATCCAGGAATACCTGGATTTTAAGGACTTCAAGGCTCATCTGACTTACATGGAGGAGTATTCTGTATAGAGCAGATTATCCAAAAGTGTCTTTTCAGCTGACCTAAATGAATTACTGCCCTTTGTCCAGGACAAGTGTGGGGATGTGATCCTACTATTGTATATCCCTTACTGACCAGCCTTATTATCTGCTTACATCTGACTACAGATAAGAAGTGAATTGGGCTGTGGAGAGAGTTGGGGAGGGGGGCTTCTGACAGTGCTGAGAAGTAATAGCTGAGAGCCTGGCAGCAGGGAGAGGGGACAGGAAGACACTGAAAGAACTAAAGAGCCACCAGGGTTGGGGATGACTGAACTGGGGAATAAGTGATGCCATCAAAGAGGTCTGTTTAACATGACTGGCTGCAATTCAGTGCTTCAGTTTCCCTATTTGAAAATGGAGAAAGTTGCTAATCACTGTGGGTTGTGTTGACAGTTAAAAGCTTTGGAAATTTTACCAGGGTGAGTGCACAGTAATCATAAACTCGAATGCAGGTGTGTGTGTGTGCATGTGCACACGCGCCTGCAGGGTTAAGTTTTGGCTTTCCAGGAGGTTTCTTCCAGATGGGGAAAAAAAAATCCCATTCCTGAGGTTGTACATGAATGTGCCCTGAAAGAGTAGGTGTCAATTAAACGATGTTTCCAAAAGGCTGAGGGCTGATGAAGTGGGCCAAGGAGAGGTTGCTACTTGTTTCTTCTTCGTCAGGAAATTCTTCAGGGATGAGATGGATGTTCAGGGGCTAATGAAGGGCAGATGAGGGGTGGATAAGCCTAGCTTGGAGACAGGCCGTGGGGAGGCTTGGCTGCTACCAGAACTGGCATGGAATGCCATGTTCAGGGGCCACTGCCCAGAAGACTTGAATGGTACTTGGAAGAGCTGGCACATATTTTGGACCTGTGCTTGGGTGACGACTCCTTGTAGTTGACTTACGGATGGTTTTTAAGGTCTGAGAAAGAGATGGCTAAGTGAGCATTTAGAGGTTCATTGGTATGGTTTCCAGATGCCAGTTGCTCCCCAGAAGTTCTGGATTCTGCCAAGCTGAGGGCTTTGACTTGGAAACCTTGGCTAAACCTCAGCTCTGATTGCCTGTCATTGAGTTCAAAGTTTTCTTGTCGTTGAATTGGGATGCAGAAAGGAGTTGAACAATCAACTCCTCAAAGAGTCTTGACAAGGTCCTAACCTTCCTCAGACATTTTACTACACATGCTGAAAACATTCTGGAATTCCTTCCTGTTAGTTGTTTCTGGTACCTTCTCACAGGAAAAAGAGGGAAGAAGAGATGTAAGACTGGAGTGTGAGAAAATGAAGGCATATTAGTGTTAGTGGTTTCTGGTACCTTCTCACAGGAAAAAGAGGGAAGAAGAGAGGTAGGATTGGAGTGTGAGAAAATGAAGGCATATTAGTTTTTTTAGCCGTGTTGTTGGTTCATTAATGTATACTCTCATTAGAAGGCTTTCTGTTAAATAAGAGGTGGAAGTATCATTTATAGAAAAATGAATATAAGAAAGAAGACAATAGTGTCCTAAAGGAACAGTGTCTAAAGGCAATGTCCTTTCCATGTTTATTGAATATTCAGAATTGTGGTCTCTCTTCTGTAAGAAGTGAAGACTGGATTTCCAGTCTGGTTGATAGTGGTGATGGTGGAATGGGGGATGAGATACTTAGGTTTCTCTGTGAGCCTTTGGGTAGCCTGTGAAGAACACCCATGCACTTTGGTATCTACACTGTGAAAGTGCCATAAGAGAAGTGACAGTAAGAAGGGGGCTAGATGTTACCCTTGAGAAATATTACTTGCCTGTGTTAGTTCAGCAGGATACTGTAGAACCAGATGTAGCAAAATGGCTCTTCCTTCCCCATTTGATTCCAATACTGGGGCTTTAATTAAGGATCTTGAGCTCTCTTGGCTTTTACTACTCAAGGCTGTTATTCTACTACTTGACTACTTGAGCCACACCTTCCCCTCTGGCTTGCCACCGCCCCCCCTGCTTAATTGGAAGAGCCTCACTGACTTTCCTTCCAGGGCTGGCTTCAATCCTTGATCACCATCTTCAGATCTCAGCCTCCTGAGTAGCTAGGATTACAGGTGAGAGCCACCAGTGCCTGGCCAAAATGGGACAAAGATTAACAATAGCAACAAAAACCTTAGGCAGCTGGTAGCAGCATCCACCAGATGTGGGTGTGTGCCCTTTGAAGGAATATGTCCCTGTGGAAGGAGTGAGATTCTTGGGTGCAGTGTTTCACTGTGTGATGAGACGCTAGTGGACAATCACCATTCATGACAAGGTCAGCTGTTTCCTGGTGTCATCCTGGCCACCAGTGCCCTGTTGTGCATGGCCTTTCTGGGGGAGGGTTGGAATGTTGGGATAGGCCATGAGAAGTTTTAGTCCTAAACTATCTCACCAGGAGGAAGCCCAAGTGGTTATGTTTTTTTAAAAAGGCTTATTAGCGAGCTATCCACATCAAAACATATACGTCCCAATCAAAGGAAAAGGAAAGACTTTTTTTTAAAGCTATCCTGCTTGGATTTTGGGTGAGGCATTTCAGCAACAGCAACCAAATCCAGCTGATGACTAGAAAGAGCTGTCTTCTGCCTGGAACGTTTCTTTGAGGGGAAAAATTCCCTGATGGTGTTTAGATTCTGCCCTGCTGGGAAGATGAGCTTTTTCCTAGGGGAAAGAAGGAAAAAGGCAAGATTCAGACATAGGAGAGGGAGCTCTTAGATGCTACTATACAGCAAAGGGCAAAGATCTGGAAGGAAGGCTTGGGTCTCAGCATGACAGGGCTCTCAACAGCCCGGGACAAGGGCACTCAAAGTCACTGTCCAGCACAGGTACCTGGTATGTGAGGTTGCCATTGAGTTAGTAGCTGAGTCTTTTCTAGAAATTGTTCTAGATTTTCCTCCTCTCCCAGCAGCCCCTGTATTTGTTGGGCTGTGTCTGGGACTAGGTTAAATATAGCTCAGAGTACAGAGTTGATGCCTTAATTTGTGTATACAACGTGTGTGTGGGGGGGGTGTGTGTGGCCTGGAGCTTGAACTCAGAGCCTGGCACTGTCCCTAGTTTTTTCTCTCAAGATCTAGTGCTCTACCACTTGAGCCACAGCTCTTATTTCTGACCTTTTGCTGGCTAATTGGAGAAAAGAGTCTCATAGACTTTTTTTGCTCTGGATGGCTTTGAATCTTGATTCTCAGATTTCAGCCTCTTGAGTAAGTAGGATTGCAGGTGTGAGATGCTGGTGCCTGGTTCCATTTGCCTCAGCCAGTGTTTTTTTTTGCCAGTACTGGGCTTGAGCTCAGGGCCTGAGCACTGTCCTTGGACTTTCTCAAGGCTAGAGCTCTACCACTTGAGCCTCAGCACCACTTCCAGCCTTTTTCTATATGTGGTACTGAGGAATCGAACCCGGGTCTTCATGCATGCTAGGCAAACACTTTAACCACTCGGCCAAACTCCCGGCCCTCAGCCAGTGTTTTGTCCATGGTCCTTTTAGGATTTGCCTGGGCAGGTATGATCTGGCTGTGATCATGTGGATTTTCATGTGCCGATGGATAGGTAACTTTTAAAGAATATTTTTGCATTGATCAGGTGCACTGATTGTGCCCTCAGTTCATGCAAGGTTCACAGGAGAACAAAAGATGGCAGATAGTCAAGATTTGCAAAAAGAGACTCCAGTTCGGGTTTGGATGTCTTTAATATTTCTACTCTGGGCAGATAGCTGATAAAGGTATTACAGATGGGAAGAAATTTCTCATTTGCCATTTCTTAAGCTTTTTCTTGGCTTTTGTTTGTGGATGGTGGTGCTTTCATATGGGAACTGGCTAGAAGAAAGACAGAGATTTGATCAGGGTTTCAAATTGCCATGGGCCTACAGCCTATCAAGCCATACGTAGACTTAACCAACCAGCTCAGGATTTCTGCTTGTGTCCCTGGTAGCATGTATCCTACAAGTTTTTAAGAAACGCAATCAGGGGCGCCAGGAGTTTTGCCTAGTGGTAGAGTACTTGCCTAGCATGCACGAAGACCCGGGTTCAATTCCTCAGTACAACATACATAGAAAAAAGCTGAAAGTGGTGCTGAGGCCCAAGTGGTAGAGCTCTAGCCTTGAGAAAGTTCAAGGACAGTGCTCAGGCCCTGAGCTCAAGCTCAGGACTGGCAGAAAGAAAGAAAGAAAGAAAGAAAGAAAGAAAGAAAGAAAGAAAGAAAGAAAGAAAGAAAGAAAGAAAGAAAAGAAGGAAGGAAGGAAGGAAGGAAGGCAGGCAGGCAGGCAGACCAGCAACCAGGTCTTTAGTTGATAAAAAAAAAAATGGTTCAAACGTGGACTGGCTTAATAGTAGAGGGGAGAAAGGGAAGCAGCAGACTTATACATTGTGTGGCACAGGAGGGCATATTGAATGTATCATGAGTCTTTTGACATGCCCTCATGGGTCATTCCTGCACATAAAAGGTTGCTTTGTAAGCTTCCTCAAGACAGGACACTTGACACATTTGACTGGGCTAGCTCTTCAAACACCAGGTTGCATGGTGTTTCAGAGAGGAGCAAGACAACCTTGGCATCCACAGTTTCATTCTAGCTCTGACATTCTGTGGTACATTATAAAATGAGTTGCACCCCAGGGTGGACGCTACCTCCTCTGGCCTGACTGAGGAACCCTTGCTTTCATGTTCCCTTGATGCTTGTTTGTAATAGGATATTTTCTTCCTTGTTTACCCTTTATTTGATATTTTCTCTTCCCTCAAGGGACTCTGCTACCCTGAAGTTAGTGTCATTGCAGTGTCATTGTCACGGCTCAATGTCCTGGATGCTCAGTGTCCTGGGTGCTGGATTCCTCAGCAGCCCACCCACTACCAACCAGCAAGGTGCTTGGCATTTGGTGTTGAGAGTCTTTGGACTCTAGTATCCTGCTTGGGCTCATCTAAACCTCCACTGATGGTGGGTTGGACGGGGCATTCAAGGTTGGAATTTAGCCGGACCATTGGTGGAGCTGCTGAGCAAAGCCTGAGAGTCAACATCAAGAGCAAAATCTTCCAGAGAGGATGGCTGCTAAGGTGCAGGAAAGGAAACCTTCAGTCCATCTAAGTGTTATGTTCATTGTACTGTTAGCCACCTCAGACATCTAGTAGAAGAAAACTATGTTATATATGGAATTTTATTTGAATTCTAGAATTGGCCTTGTGTTGTACTCCAAACAAAGTGATGTATATAGCTTCAGATGGGTACTGGACATTTAGTTAATGAAAACTAGTCCCTGCAGTGGAGGTAACTAGCCAGTCTAAAGGGAGCCTCTGACCTAAAGGCTCCTGAGTGGGGAAGGGGAAGACGGAGCTGTTGTTACCAGATAGAACTGGGTGCTCACTTTGGCACCATTGTAGACTGGGTGTAGGATCTGGTTTCCATCTGTGGGTCCCTGGGAACATGGGAAGGACTGATTATCAACTAGATGTTGTTGTACACTTAGCAACTGGGCAGTAGGTATTAGTCTCTCTAGCTTCTTCATTTTTCTACTTTTATTAGCAGCATAGTATTTAATAGCATATGCAAAAGTGAAATAATAACTTTTATTGTTGTTAGTGCTGGGACTTGAACTCAGGGCCTGGGTACTGTCTTTGAGTTCTTTTGCTCATGGCTGGGGCTCTCCCACTTAGAGCTATAGCTCCACTTCCGATTTTCTGGTGAATTGGAGATCAGAGGCTCATGGACTTTCCTGCCTGAGCTGGCTTTGAATTGTGATCCTCAGATCTCAGCCTCCTGAATAACTAGGATTACAGGAATGAGCCACTGATGCCCAGACAAAATATACTTTTCTTTGGCAAGATTTCTTAACAATGAAAGATATACTGGGAATTCATCAGTAGGGAGCAGTATGTGTTATTTTCATCCAACAGTATCATTCTTTTTCTTTTTGCATTTATTTTTGTCCCCCTCCTGCTCCCCTTCTTTTTGAATTGATGAGATATCCTGGAAATTCTTCCAGCATAGAACAAGAGAAATGGGCAGTGGTGTGAGTAATATGTTTAAGGACAGATGTTTGCTTGGTTAAGCTCCTCTCCTCTAGCATTTAGTTACAGCAAGCAGTCATACAGAGGTGCACAGGAAAGAGCATTTGAATCCAACTTTGCTCCATATGGAACAGAGTGGCCTTGCTTTTCTGCATTACTCATGTGAATCTCTCCATGTGCTCCAGTGGATGGGGTAGCAGGTGCATTATTCGTTTGGTTTAGGTCCTGTACAGGTACTTGTCGTTCACACTGCACATAATGCTCAGCCTGGTGGAAGACTAAGGAACATTTGATGCTTTGGGAATAGGAAATGTTCAGATGCACCTCGGATGTTTTCATTTTTGGTTGTTAGAGTACATTTCAGACTTGAAGACTGGCTCTTTGACGAGTCCAGAGACTGTTCATTTCCACAACAGAAACTGGTGGAGTGCCCTATTGGCATGCTCTGCTTTTGAGTTCCCAAGCACTTTGTGCCCTCTAATTTCCTTTGTGGTCTTGCAGATGCTGTGATACCAAACACTTGGCTTAGATCCTATTTCCTTTCTATGAAGGGAGCTAAGGAAGAATGCTCTTGCCATACTCCACTTTTTTTTTTTTGATCAGTTGTGGGACTTGAACTCTGGGCCTGGTGTTGTCTCTGAGCTCTTTAGCTCAAGGCTACCGCCCTTCCCCTTGAGTCACAGCACCACTTCCGGTTTTCTGGTTGTTAATTGGAGATAAGAGTCTCACCCTCTTTAGTGCCTGGGCTGGCTTTGAACTGTGATCTTCAGATCTCAGCCTCCTGAGTAGCTAGGATAACAGGTGTGAGTAACCATGCCTGACCCTACCTATTTTTTTTCCCCCTTCAGTGCCAGTTCTGGAGCTTGAGCCCAGGGACTGGGTGCTGTCCCTTAGCTTTTACTAACATTCTACCACCTGAGCCACACCTCCAATTCCAATTTTTTGGTGGTTAATTGGAGATAACAGTCTCCTGTCAGCAGAGTGCTGGTGATTCACACTTATAATCCTAACTATGCAGGAGGTTGAGATTGGAGGATTGTGACAAGGAAGTCTATGGGATGCTGACCTCCAATAAATCACAGAAAAAGCCATTGTTGCTGTAGCTCAAGTGGTAGAGTGCTAGCCTTGAATAAAAGGAGCACAGTTTTCCTGGACAGTGTCCAGGACCAGAGTTCAAGGCCTAGGACAAATATAAAAAAAGAATAGTCTTGTCCAGGCTGGCCTCAAACCGTGATCCTCAGATCTCAGCTTCCCGAGTAACTTGAATTACAAATGAGTGTAAGCCACCTGTACCTGGCTTAAATTGAGAATTGCTTCCCAGTCATCCACACTAGGGATTCTATGGGTAACCTTTGACTCTTTCTTTGTTTCCTCCATGGCCAGGAAGCTGCCCTGCCCTGACCACCTGCTTTGTGATGCTTGTATCACTCAAGTCCAGGTAGCCCTCAGGCCTGGGCACAAGGTATCTCCCTGGCTGCTGGCCACTTGGCATTCTACCCAGTGACATTTTACTTTGACCTTTCCTTTGAAGGAGGTTTCTGAAGCAGTATTGCACACATAAAGGTCAACAAAAGAATAGCTGATACCTTGATAGAAATGTAAGTTAAAAGGCAGGAAGTGAGGTTGCTTAATATAATCAGATTGGAGAGGATGAGCAAAAAAGAAAAAAAATGCCCTTGAAATATTCTTTAATCATTTGTCCTTCGAGATGTAAAGCAAGACTTGGAAAACAAACATTTCCATTCACATTTCCATTCAATGTATACACAGTTTGGCAAAACAAATAACTGGGCTTTGTGACTGTCCAGACCTCCTGGCAAGAAGAAAAGTGGCTTCTCTGGGCTGGGCACTCATTTCTGTCCAAGTTCAGACTGGAAGAAACATTAGAAACTCCTATGGTGGAGCAGGGGAAGCCAAAGCATTTTGTTTTCCTAATCAAAGTTCAAGCTTTCAAATTTGGCCCCAGAGCCAACAGAGATGAAGAGGCCTTTGTGGAGAGTGACCCACTGAAGATGTCTTGGATTCACTTCCTGAGTCTAAATGGCACATGCTGAGACCAAGGCCACCAGCATTCCCTGTTGCCTGTAAGACAACTGGCTTTGGCTGTTATTGCTACCGAAAGGGCAATATTTGCATATTTCAAGCACTTTGAAACAGAAATTGGGAGTGAAACTTGAGGCCTTGACTGGGCACTGGTGGGTCTTAGCAGTCTGTAATCCTAGCTACTCAGTAGGCTGAGATTTGACTGTGAGACTTTTTATCTCCAATTAACCAGCAAAAATCCAGAAACAGAGCTGTGGCTTAAGTGGTAGAGCACCAGCCTTGAGTGAAAAAGCTGAGAAATAGCACTCAGGCCCAGAGTCCAAACCCTAGTCTTCCATCTATCTTTCCATTCTCTTCCTCCCCCTAATGTCTGTGTCTCTCTCTCTCACTCACACTCCATTCATTAGTAGCTGTGATTTTTTGTAATGTCATTCAGTTTATTCTTATAACATTCTTTTAATTATCAGGAAGTAACCCTCAAATGTTTTCTGCCATCGGAATTAAGATAGATGGAAATAAACAGTAGCTTTATTCATTTTTTGTGGTACTGGAGGTGGAGACCAGGATTTCTAGCATGCTAGTTACAAGCTTCTTGCACCACTGAACTATTGAACTAACTACCAGTAACTTAATTTTTAGCTATATGCTTATATAATTTGTTGATTGCAAAGTGTCTTTGTACCATAGCCCAAGTTATTGTTGTACTTAATCTTTACATCTCTTCATAAATTGGGCAATAAGAAGAGTTCATTAAGAAAGTAATATTACAAATATATAGCACCTATGATATCCTGGTTCATATTCATTCTAGCCTCTTCCTATTGTAGTAGAGAAGTAGGAAATTCAAAGAAAGAACTAACTCTCCAAATGTGTGTGTTTGTATTGGTTCTGGAGCTTGAACTCAGCTCTTTCCTTGAGCTTTTTTGCTCAAATTTAGGGTTCTGTCATTTGAGCCACAGCTCCACTTCTGACTTTTTGCTGGTTAATTGTGGGTAAGAGTTACATGAACTTTTCTGCCCAAGTCGGACTCAAGCCATGAGCCTTAGATCTCAGCCTCCTAAGTAGCTAGAGTAAGAATTATAGGAGTAAGTTGCCAGTGCTTGGCATGGCCTGGGTTTTGAATCCAGTTTAACCTGAGACCTTTAGCCTCTGCAGGAACAAGGTGGGCATGGGTTGGAGGGCAGGGGTGAGGTGAGGATAGGTCATATGGTAAAATGGAAACAGACCATACTGCCAGGGGCAGGCAGAGTTTCTAATTCTTCATCAGATCAGTGAGTAGATACAAAGTGTGCTGTGAAAATATTTCCATCCAATGTGTACTTGGTCTGACAAATCAGTAATGTAGCTTGACAGGCGCTGGCAGGCCCTGGTACCCTGTTTCTCACCAAGTTGAGAAGAGGAGGGGGGAGGGACCATTACAGGTAGCCATTTTCTTTGACCCCACACAAACATTGTGAATGGAACTACTCAAAACAAGGAAGGTGCTGCTTGCTAGATATTTTTACCTTGTGGGCCAATCCATGTTATGCACTGATGTGGACAAGGATGTGTTATATCAGAAACCTTGTCCTAGTCCTTCCTGTGTGTGACCAGGGTGTCTGAGGACAGATTAGAAGGCCACCTTTCTTTCTGTTTGTTGCTCAGATCCGGTGAGCCTTGGAAATGTACCTGAGGTGCTGAACCTTCACTCAGCACCACCCCAAGATGAAATGAGCTTTGGGGCCATTTCTACCCAGCCACTTAGAGCTGAGGTAGGCATCATCTGAGATGGGTCCCCTTCCCCCCATTTATGAGCCGAGGATTGAGAGCTAATTTTCTGTCCCTGTGATTTAGCATTGTGTCTGTGCATACCAGCTAATCAGATGTCATTAAAACGAGGAATAAAAAGAGACAAATTGTTTTGACATTGTGATTTGTGGTTCTAACAGATTGGACTGAACTGGGTATTTTGGGGGTGAGATTGGTGATTAGTTTGGTACCTTGGGTAGGAGCAGTAGGACTGTTTGAGGGCCCTGTTTGAGCTCACACTGCCGGTCATCATCATTTGGCTGGCCCGGAGCCTTCCTTCTGGGGTTGTTTACAGCAGCAGACATCCAGAGAGAGCCATTGCCCAGAAAGCTATAGCTAGCTACCAGTGACTCTGCCAGAACAAGCAGATGGCAGTCTGAAGTTGGGCAATATGAGGTGAGTTTAATGAAATGATCATTTATTTATTTATTTTGCAAGTACTGGGACTTGAACTTAGGGCCTGGGTGCTATCCCTTAGCTCTTCTGCTCAAAGCTAGCTAGCATTCTACCACCGAGCCACAGCTCAAATTAATAGGAGACGAGTCCCACAGACTTACTGCCTGGGATAGCTTTGAACTTTGATCCTGAGATTTCAGCCTCCTGAATAGGATTGCAGATAGGAGCCACTAGTACTTGACTTCAACAAACATGATATAGCCATTCTTGCTAGGCATGATACCATACCCTTGTAATAATCCCAGCACTCAGAAGGCTGGCTCTGGAAGATTCCAAGTTCGAAGCCAGTCAGGGCTAAATAGTGAGATCCTGTCTCCAAAACAAAAAGACCAGATAATCATACTCTGCTAACTTCTGGAGCCGTCCATGGTTTCGCCAGCTGTGCTATGTGTGATTTGAAGTCTATACATTACTTCCTAATGTGAGTTAGCAAAAGTAGATGATAGACCCATCATAGACAAACCAGCCTGTCCCACAGGCTACAGCCTTCAGGGTCCCATGGGAAACTGCCAGATCTCACACTGAATAATAGAAATGAGCTTAACGTATGTTTAGTATTAGAAGTCAGATGACTTCCAGTGATTTGGAATCTAATCCATTTATGAGAGTTCTGCATAATTAAAAATTGTTGAAATGCCAAATGGTAGATTCCTTTAAGAAATAACATTACTTGAGACAGTGTACTAGCTGTTTGGGTTGTGAGATGCAAGAGATTAAGCTCTCTTTTCCCTTCCCAGCACCAGATTCCTTGATTATTTCCTATTTCAGGAATAGCCTTTAGAGACCATTCCCTACAAGAGGACAGACTCTCAAATGCCCGGCCTTTAGAGACCATTCCCTACAAGAGGACAGACTCTCAAATGCCCGGCCTTTAGAGACCATTCCCTACAAGAGGACAGACTCTCAAATGCCCGGCGTGCGGTGCCAGTCCCTTCATGCCTCTAGGATAGTTCCTTGCGCCTCTCTTCCTCCTGGGGAACTCTGAGGCCCAGTTCTAGGGACACTGAATCCCTCTAGTTTTCACATTCCATGACCTGTAGAGCTGCAGCAATCGGTTAGTGATTTAGCCCCAGGAGAACAAATTACTTGTAAGTTTATAGAAGCACAAAAATCCAGAGGCTTGCAAGTGCTTGCTTAATTCCCTCTGGTAATTATGGGGCTGGTGCAGGCAACATCCTGGAAGGATTGCCTGCCGGTCCTATGGGCTTCAGGCCACATCCGAGACTCATTTGTCTACCAGTATCTTCAGAATTGCTGTTCTGTCCCAGGCCCAGCTACCAGAGGGAAGGAAGGGGTGGGCGCACGTCACCTGCTGGGAGTTGTACTGAGCAGCTGTAGGCCCCGGAGTGTGTAGGAAGTCATCTGTCAAGTAGTTTAGGCTTGGCAGCCAAAACACCACCACCTAGATCTATCTGAGCATTTTTCTGTAGGAGAAGCACCTCCACTCACTGTGCTGAGTCTATCTTCCCTGAGCTGGTGATTTCTTTGTCACTGACAATGCACTTTACCAGCCTTAGGAGGAAATAATGCTATGTTATTTTTCTTTTCTTCCTGATGAGCTTTGAGCTTTTGGCCTTCTCTTTAAAGGGTGCCTGTGTGTGTGTGTGTGTGTGTGTGTGTGTGTGTGTGTGTGTGTGTGTGTGTGTGTGTGTGTGTGTGTGTCTCAGGGCTATTGCTTGGCTTTTTTTGCTCAAGTCACTCTACCAGTTGAGCCACCCCTCCACTTGAGACTTTTTGCTGGTTAATTGAAGTCTCATGGGTTTTTCTGCTGGACTAGTTTTGAGCCCCAGTTTTCAGCTCCTCACAACCTCTCAAGTTCGTCCACCCTCGTGTCCTCTGTGATCCTGGGGTACATACATTCCCCAAGTAATGGAGTTCCCCATCTTCTGTATTCATTTTGGTGAGGTATTTTTGTTTTTTGCCAGTCCTGGGCCTTGAACTTGGGACCTGGGCACTGTCCTTGAACACTTTTTGCTCAAGGCTAGTGTTCTGCCACCTGAGCCACAACATCACTTCCAGTTTTTTCTGTGTATATGATACCAAGGAATCGAACCTAGGGCTTTGTGCATGCTAGGCAAGCACTCCACCACTAGGCTATGATCTTGGCCCCTGTATTCATTTTAGAATTAAAGGCTTAAAAACAGTATTTCATTATTTAAACTAACAAGTGTTGCTGTCTTCCTTAATGCTCTACCATGGGTGAAATATACATGCTGTGTGTTAAGATGGGAGTTTTTGTTCTATAGAACAATAAAAGGTGAGACTGAACTGGTAGTGGATGATGGTATATTAAACCCGGAGTCAGTTTCCCATTTGTAGAACTCTAAATGCAACATGTCTGTTAAAATAAGTGGCTACGTGAGTAGAGAGGAGAGCCTTTTCAACCAATGGCAGTGTGAGTTATGATTACTGATTTTCAGGGGTGTGTGGGTGATAAGCATGTGAGTGGAAATGGAAGTATGTAGGATCTGGGTCTGCCTGGGCATGCTGGGTAAGGAAAGTATACTGCAGTCCCTCTAGGGGACCATATTATTTCCAGTAGTATTGTCAAATACAATTTATGTGCTATAAAGTTCATCCTTTTGAAGTATAAATTTAGCATATGCAAATGATCATGCAACCATCATGGGTGAATTTAGAACATATTTTTCCCTCACCCTTCTTCCTTTCTCCCCAGCTCTAAGCAACCACTAATCTCTTTACTATCTTTCCTTTGGGTATTTCATGTAAGTGTAATAAAACAAATGTATGGCTTTGTGATTGGCTTCTTTTAAATAGCAGGGTGTCACATGTTCAGTACTTCATTACTTTTTGTAGGTGAATTTACCCCACAGTGTAGGTTTCTCGGGTGTTTATTGGTAAACATTTGGGTTGTTTCCACCTTTGAGGCTGGTATGAGTAATATTGTTATGACATTTGTGTTCAAGCTTTTGTGTGAATATATATATATATATATATATATATATATATATTTTTTTTTTTTTTGCCAGTCCTAGGCTTGAGCTCAGGGCCTGAGCACTGTCCTTGGACTTTCTCAAGGCTAGAGTTCTACCACTTGAGCCTCAGCACCATTTCCGGCTTTTGTCTATGTATGTGGTACCAAGGAATCGAACCCAGGTCTTCGTGCATGCTAGGCAAGCACTTTAACCACTAGGCCAAACTCCCGGCCCCGTGAATATATATTTTTATATTTGAAGACCTTTGCTGGTTTGTAAACTCCAAACATGAGTTATACCTCTAACTTTTTTTGGGGGGGGGTGCAAGTCCTGGGGCTTGAACTCAGAGCCTGGATGCTGTCCCTGAGCTTCTTTGGCTCAAGGCGAGTATTCTACCACTTGAGCATGGCTTCTTTTCCAGCATTTTGGTGGGCAATTGGAGATAAGCCTGTACCCAGCTTAACTCTTTGAGGAATGTTACTGTTTTTGACTTGTAAGCATTTTTTTTTGTTTTGGGCCAGTCCTGGGCTTGAGCTCAGGGCTGAGCACTGTCCTTGAACCTTCTCAAGGCTAGAGCTCTACCACTTGAGCCTCAGCACCACTTCTGGCTTTTTTCTGTTTTGGGGTACTGAGGAATTGAACCTGGGTCTTCGTGCATGCTAGGCAAGCACTCTACCACTAGGCCAAACTCCCGGTCCTGACTTTAAGCATTTTTAAATTGCAGTAAAATACACATGAAATAGACCATTTTAAGCAATTTAAGTGCACAGTTAGCGAAGTTATTTACATTCACATCATTATCCAGTCATCACCACTGTTCGTTCTGGTTTTTATTCTCCTTTTTAAATTATTTTAATTACGGTATTAAGGATTGAACTCCAGGCCTTGAACCTGCTAGGTAAGTGCTACACTACTGAGTTATACCCCCAACTTTTGGGTTTTTTGTTTATCAGTCCTGGGGCTTGAGCTCAGGGCCTGGGCACTGTCCTTGGGCTTTCTCAAGGCTAAAGCTCTACCACTTGAGCCCAGAAACACTGAAGAATCGAACCATACATGCACAACCATACTAGCTTCTTTGGTTTTCATATCATCTCTTGGGTGCTCCAAAGTGGAAAGAACTTGAGCTTTGATTTAGTAAAAAGGTGGGTTAATAAATGTATTTTTGGGGGCTGGGACTTTGGCCTAGTGGTAGAGTGCTTGCCTAGCATGCATGAAGACCCGGGTGTGACTCCTCGGTAACACATACATAGAAAAATGTCAGAAGTGGTGCTGTGGCTCAACTGGTAGAGCTCTATCCTTGAGGAAAGCCCCAGGACTGGCAAAAAAATAAAAAATAAAAAATAAATGTATTTTTTGAGATATATGAGGGTCTAGATAGCAATAGGGAACCATGGAGTCCCTCTCTGCATAGATGCTGCTCTTTCAACAAAGCTGGGATAGCGTAGGGGTACCTGAAGAAGGTGCCCAAGAAAGGAGAGGAGAAATGGGTGGAGGCAGGTGGGGGTGGCTTTCAGGACACAAGTAGAGAAGTAAATACTTATTTACCTCCATAGGACACAAGTACAATGTACGGGATGCTGAGTTCAAGGTGGTTCCTTTTCTGTCCATTCACTTGGATTCTGGCAGGTGGCATGAGCAGGTCCTCTGTATAAAAATGACAATGAATTGTAGCTACTGAGCATAAGAGAGGATACAAACAGGAGGGCCGTTCTTTGTACTGAAAATCATCACAGAGCTGGAAGAGCTTCTTCAGAAGCTAGGTTGTCGTTAGACCCTTGCTAGCAGTGCCTGGGCCCTGGCTTCTCTTTCCTGGTGCTAGTGCTCTCTCCCTGGACCATGTAGTCTACTACATGCAGTCTACTACATGCCCTTTACGCCCATCCAGGGATGGACGGGTCTTTGGTCTCACTTTGATTTTAGCTTTGTTGTTGTTGTTTTTTTTTTTTTTGGTTGGTCATGGGCTTGAACTCAAGATCGGGGTACCATCCCTGAGCTTTTCCCCTTAAGGCTGGTACCTCTACCAGTTTGAGCCACTTCCTGGTCCCACTTTGAAATGTCCCCTGCCACAAGCCTCATTTCACTGTTTACTTTGAAGACCACCCTGCAGTATTTTTCCAGTAGCTCTCTTCTCATTTAACTCTCACTTCCTAGCCAATCTAAGTTATTGGCACACAGACACTTTAAATATCCAAAAGAATTCAGAGCAGGCATCACTGTCAACCCTAGCATTTCATTAATGAGATAATTGTTTTTAGAGTACTGACAAACTGTGTAATTAAAAGCTGATAATTCACACAGACGTCAAACAATTAATTCCTTACTTGAACTGGAACATCTCTTTAAATAGTAGCTCCCCCTGGCTGCATAGAGCTATTTAGGTAACTCATCAGCTATTTGGCAGAGAAATCTCAAAGTGCAGTTAGTGCTGATACACTTGAGCAGAATGAAATTAAGAGAACTATGTTACTTATCCTGAGAAATTCTCCCAGGAAAATATTTCTTTCAGAAAGTGTTCAACATATTTATATATATATATGTTTATATAAATATATATTTATATAAATATGTTTAATTTATATATATCCTTTTAATTTATTTACTTATTTTGAAAGCTTTGTGAGCCTAGCAGTAGTTTCATTTAGTGGAGAAGTAAGGAAATCAGGAGTGGTTTTCGTTTTGTTTTGCTTGTGCTGATAGTGGATACTGGGGCTTGAATTTAGGTCCTCAGAACTGTCTTAGGTTTTCTGCTAAAATCTCTACCATTTGAACCTCATTTCTACTTCCAGCTTGTTTTTGTTTTTTATTTTTATTTTTTCCTTTGGTTTAATTGGAGATAAGATTGTCATAGACTTTTCTGCCTGGGTTGGTTTAGGTTTTTGTTTTGTTTTGTCTTTGCCAGTCCTGGGGCTTGAACACTCAGGACCTGATCACTGTCCTTGGGTTTTCTTAAGGCTAGAGCACACTTGAGCCACAGTACCACTTCCATTTTTTTTTTTTTTTTTCTGTGTCTGTAGTACCGAGGAATCAAACCCGGGTCTTTGTGCATGCTAGGCAAGCACTCTACCACTAGGCCAAACTCCCAGGCCTGGGTTGGTTTTGAACCAAGATTTTGAGATGCCAGTCTCCTTATGAGCTAGAGTTATGTGCAGGAACCACCAACACCCAACTTCAAGAAGAGTTTTAGTGTGAAAAAGAGAAGGAAAAGTTTAGACTAGTTGCACCAGGACTTGGTCCACTTTATAATATACCTATTCTAATAGGTGAGGTGGGTTTAGTGGCTTTCCAGGCTAATTTAAGTATTAAATTAAGGCTTAATTGGAAACTTAAATGAGAGGGGTCCTGGGCAGAATAGGTGCTTCCTGTAGTTGTTCATCTTCATCATCATCGTTGTCAGGGAGCTGTGGCTGACTTCAGGTGTGCATTTACCCATGCTGCACCAAAGGTAAAATTAGAGCCATCAAGTACGGGAAGGAAATGACAGAGTGGAAAATCATTCTATCCTTCTTTATTTTCCCTTTGTCCAGTTCTGGCCCTTCCTTCCCCTTTCTCTCCCTTTTTCCAGCCCTTGTCATTTCCCCCTTGTATATAGTGCAGCAGTGTTTCTACATGAGGAGGCTGCTTAGTTCCTTTTATCCTTTAGAATTCACCATTTGTGTGTGTGTGTATTTGTGCTGGTGTGTGTGTGTGAGAGAGAGAGAGAGACAGACAGAATTAGGGCTTAAAATCAGGGCCTAGACTTTGTGTCTTAGCTTTTATTTTGCTCAAAGCTGGCTTTCTACTACCTGGGTCATGGCCGACTTCCTTTTGGTTGTTGATGAGAGATAAGATTCTTCTGGACTTTCCTGCTTGGTGTGGCTTTGAACCGGTATCCTCAGATAGCAACTTCTCCAGTAGCTAAGACTGGTGACTTCAGCACAGACTGATTGATTGATTGATTACCAGTGCTAGGGACTGAACTAAGGGTCTGAGCACTGTCCTTGGGTTTTCCTTAAGGCTAGTGCTCTACCACTTGAGCCACAGCACCATGGGTCTTCATGCTTAGTAGGCAAGCACTACCACTAGGCCAAATTCCCGGCACCAGCACAGGTCTTTTTAAATTGTGTTGCTAGGTGTTAACACTACAGCTACCTTTCCTATGTGAGAAACTCTGCCTCATCTCTTGAAGTTATGTCTCTGAGTACTTTCTATAATTAATGGGTCATCTTGACAAGTATACTACTGACACTTGGCAGGCCCTGAGGACAGGGAGACACTCTGGAATTCATCTCCTTAGACTTTGTGACTTTGCCTCTTGTCTGGCAAACTCACTACTTACTGGAGATGATCCTGGCTTCGTACAGAGGCAGTCTGCAGCCACACACCATCTTCTTTGCTACTTTTCTTCCTCTGCTGGTTTGGAACCACTCAGGGTTCTTCAGGGATGTGATAACTGAATACCAAAGCTTGAAGTCAGGGCCTGGACACTATCCCCTTATTATTATTTTTTCTTCCTGAAAGCTAGTACTCTACCACTTGAGCCATACCTCCACTCTTGGCTTTTTGGTGGTTAGTTGATCCTGGCCTGATCAGGGTGGCCTTGAAATACATTCCACAGCTTTCAGTCCTCTGAGTAGCTTGAATTAGAGGAATAAGTCTCTGGTGCCAGGCCACCAGATGCAAAGTCACCCAGGCTGAAAACCATTGCCCTTCTCCTGAGTTGGCCCCTTCCTCTTGGCGCCTTCATCAGATTTCTGTCTGTGGGTAGATTGGCCTTCATTGCATGTTGCAATTCTTTTTATTTTTATTTATTTATGGTCGTCAGGTTAATGTATAGAGGGGTTACAGTTACATTCATCAGATGGGTGTATTACTTCTCATACATTGATACCCCTTCTCATGTCTTTGTCCCATTTCCCTCCTCCCCCCTTCCAATCATCTTATTTTCCCCCCTTCCCTTTCCTATTTCAAATAAATATGTACATACAATATACCTGGAAACAAAGTCAGATACAGTAACAATACGAGATTAATCAAAGGACAAAAAAAGAGAGGAGAAATAATGTAGTACATTAAAAACAAATCACATAAAACACAGCTCTTGTTTCCATATCCTGGAGATCCTTTCATTTAGTCTCATCCTATATGACCTTATGTACCTAGATTTTGAGCTATTGTAATCCTCTGCTAGGAGAGTCCTAGATGTGTCCTAATTATTACAAATGAGGGAAACCATGGAGCCTATGTTCCTTTGGGTCTGGCTTATTTCACTTAATATTTTTCCCAGTCTTTCCATTTCCTTACAAAAATCATTCTTTCTGATGGCAGCATAGAATTCCATTGTGTATACGTACCACATCTTCTTGATCCAATCATCTACTGAGGGGCATCTGGGTTCCATATCTTCCCTATGGTAAACAGTGCTGCAGTGAACATCGTTGTGTTAGTTAGTGGATTTAGAATGTCCTTGTTTCTGGACGTTTGGGTAAATTCCAAGGAGTGGAATTGCTGGATCATATGGGAGTTCTATGCTTAGTCTTTGGAGAAACCACTATACTGCTTTCCATAGTGTGCATGTTGCAGTTCTTAGCAATGAAGAATCCTGCACACTTTCTGAAGTGGTTGTCAGTTAAAAGGTGACTCATCCAGTTTGGAGCCAAATAGCCTTGGTGCACAATGGCTCAGGATAATTTTAATCACTTAAGGTTTAAGAGTAGGATACATATCTTGCTGTTATTTCCTTGACCACATTTCCTCTGCACCTTGTAATTTCTTTTCTACTCCCAAATACTATAGGGCCACAAATGCCCGTACAGATTGTGTGGTCTCTTGAAGTGCTTTTTGTACATTTACATTTTATTGTCATTTTGGGATGTGGTTAGATACTGATTGGTTTGGTTTTCAGCAAAGGTGGACCCAGGAGAGATATTAAAAGTAGGCGAATATCCCCAAATAACAACCATCTAGTGTCACACATATGCTAGTCAGTAATCCGTTACTCAGAAAAACAAAAGAAACGAGAGGAAGAAGTGAGATATGGACATTATCAAGTGGGCACTGAAGTTCATTTTCAGATTGTGGAGCTATGGAAGTCAGGCAGAAACTGGAATGCAAGATAGATATCTGCTGCTGGGGTAGAATTACAGAAATGAGGAAATGTCTAAATGAGTTTTGCTTTCTGGTTTATCCAGATCCACTCCTGGGAGTATATTATGTCCAGTGACAAAAGAAACTGGATAGATCTAAAAGGCATTGAGAATCAGCTTTTCCTTACTGTAGCAAAATGCTGGAGGTAATCCACTTGTAAGGAGAGACAAGAGAAAAGCTTAGGTTAGCTTACACTTGTGGTGGATTTAGTTCATGCTTGGTTAGATCTATTGCTTTGTGCCTGTAGAGAGGCGGGGGATCATGACTGAAAGATGTGTCGGAGAAAAACTGCTTACCTCTGGCTTGGAAGCAGTAAGGAACCTTTGGGGGAGAAAGAGAAGATTCTAATCCCCACAAGACTCGTCACTAGGCTATTTTCTTGTCTCTTAGTAATGCCATAGACTGAGACCCAAACCTTTGACACACGGGCTTTTGGTGATTCAAGAGCAGAAGGGTGAAGGACAGAGGTGATGGATCCTTCCCGAGTTCATGTGGTCCAGCAACCCTTGTCAGAATCCCTCATGTCTTAGCATGTCGGAGGCAGGCCTTGAGCAAGTACAGGTCTTCATGGTGTCCCTACTGCAGGCTTGAAATAGGAAAGGAAGGGAGCAAGGCCAGACTGCCTGCAAGGTCTTAGGGAACAGTTCTGATTCTTTCTTTAGAGTTAAGGAACGTGTCTCCTGGTAGTCTTTCTCCAGTTAGTAGTAGTATTTCCTCTTTTTGTTTTTGAAGAGCTGTTGCCAATCAGCCATGTAAACTATACTTTGCTATACTTAGTTAACTACTGTACTCCCCTATGCTAGAACTGTGCTCCGACCCTAATACCTGTCAGTGGAATGAACAGTGTGATAACTGAGTCATAGTGTTATAAATACGCTCTCCAAGAGCCAGTGGAATTACAACCTCAGATGCCAAAAATAAGGAATTGTCTCAGCTAGGCAAAATTTACCTCTGCAGAAGCGTGTTAGGTAAACACACAGAAAGCAGGCTGCTCCCCTATTTATCCATAAGGCAGCAGGTTCTGCCCCTCTTCCAGATAGGTTGAGCTTGGATTCACAATCTGCTCATGATTGGCTAGTTTGAACAGAGTAAAATCTATTTGTATAAGGTGACTTTGAAATACCATTAACAGTACACAAGTAATCTCAAAATACTCCTATACTCTCTTTTTTTGGGGGGGGGGGACTGTCTGGTGTATCTTAATTCCATCTTCAAAAGAAACAGTTTAAGACCAAAACTTTATCAAAAATCATTTCTGGGCTGGGAGTTCGGCCCAGTGGTAGCGTGCTTGCTTAGCATGCACAATGACCGGTGTTCGATTCCTCAGTACCATGTAATGGAAGAAAAGCCAGAGTGGTGCTGTGGCTCAAGTGGTAGCATTCTAGCCTTGAGAAAGCCCAAGGATAGTGCTCGGGCCCCGAGCTCAAGGGGGGGGGGGGAATCCTTTTCCCCAGGCAGTTCCTCTTCTTCTCCTTAACAAGAGCCATGCCACCAGGCCAAAGCAGAAACCTTCAAGCCACACACTTAGATAAAGAAGACAGTTTTTTTCCTCACAATAGGCCAGGCAGCTGTGTAAGCAGGGTAGTAGTTGGAGTTTTATAAAATAAATCAAAAGGATGCTGGGTGCCGGCGGCTCGTGCCTGTGTAATTTCTAGCTACTCAGCAGGCTAAGATCTGAGAAACAGTTTGAATCTAGCCCAAGCAGGAAAATCTGTGAAACTCTTTATTTTCAATTAATGAAAAAACCAGAAGTAGAGGTGTGTGGCTCAAGTGGTAGCAGGCCAGCCTTGAGCATAAAAGCTAAAGGACAGTGCCCAGGCCTTGATTTCAAGCCCCAGTACTGGCTGGTGCAAAAATCAATCAAGACAGTCTGTACTAGATAGACAGATCTGATTCCTTGTAGTTTGATCAGTGGAATTGTTTGTTGATATTTCCCATTTCTGTACACACTTCCTGAGTGTCTACAATACTCACAGGGTTACACCCTCACAGTTCCCTTTGCTCCTAGAAGCTACAAAAAGATGGTGTTAAAATGCTACTTCCCATGTTGAGTGAGAAATGGAAATGAATTCATTGAGTGAAAGGTGTGGTATTGCCATTATTCTGCACTTAACCATGGACTGTTCAGATGTGGAAAAAGTGAACTAGTGGCTTGGAACATTTTTGGTCCTAATGAACTCATTTGCCTTACATTTTAATCCCATTAATCCTGGGCCCCTCTAGGGAAATCTCTGCGTGCAGGCCAGCTGATGAGTACCTTCCTTCCCTCTGCAGCCTGGCACAATCACAGATGTGGGCATCTCTGGGGGCCATTGTCACAATTGTCAGTCACGCGGATTGACACAGATGCAGAGGAATAAAGTCATCTGGTCTAATTGGGAAGGCACCTGGTCTCTTTTCCCATCTTTTCCCACAAGGCCCCATGACTCACCGTGTGTCTGGTTCTTCCTTGACCTTCTTACCTTCTTGTGTACTATCCTGCCTTCGTTCGACCTTATGTTATAGTTCGACCATTCCTCCCTCTGCCAGCCAGTCGTATAGGTCTGGAGCCCAAACAGAAATGTCTGACAGCACTTCCTTGCCTTCCAGGAGCTCGAAGTCCCATAGGAGCCTCCAGAGAAAGTTTGACTGAGACCCCCGTGATCCTCAGTGAGAAGAGAGCTTCGTGAGAAAGTCAAGTCCTCTGGGTCTATTCCAGGTACAGTCCACTCTTCATCACCTCAGCAGGAGGAGACCTTCTGTGTTACGAATGTTATCCATTTCAGCCTACCAACTGACAACTTGTCACCCTAAGTCCCTCTCTCTTCCCCTGTTCACCATCTTTTCCTCCCCTCATTTCTGTTTCTGTGATGTTAGGGATGGAACCTAGGACCTTCTAAGCACGCTAAATTCTCCAGTTCTCCCCACTGGATCACACTTCCATCCTATCCTGTGTGTGTGTGTGCGCGCGCGCACATGCGTGCGCATATACATGTCAGTGCATGCCTGTGTGTGCACATGCACGTGCATTTGCACTGGGGATTGATCTTGGTCAGAAGCATTTTTTGGGTACATAGCCAATGACCCTGCCACATGTGAACAACTTGAAACAGGCTGCCCTGGAGTGGGTATTAAGAGGGAGACCGGCAGCCCCCCTTCTCCCATAAGCTCTTGAGATCCAAGGGAGGATTAGCTTATAAGTACATTCCTTGTTTATGAGGATGTTGAAACCTTGTCAGTGGGAACAGAATTGCCAGGTGCAACTTTTCTGAAGACCATAGGAGGAGGAGGAGGAGAAGGAGCAGGAGGAGGAAGCTCTTCATAGGTCAGCTGTTGTGTGCTGGGCCATGCCAACAAGCCTCCAAGATCCCATTCTTAGTGCTTATTTAGTAAAATTGCCTAAATTAGAGTGAGTTCATTCATTCTGCCTGTTTCCTTTGGCAGTACCCTGTCATGTGTGTTTGCATTGTCCTCAGACTATTTGAGAGCATTCGCCTCGTTATCCCAAGATGGGTACTGAGCGGTGACATCCAAAGGGTGTCAACAGTTGGGCAGTACAGGGAAGCCCTTGGGCAGTCTTCAGGCCCAGCCTCTAAACCATGTCTGAATGGGAGCTCACAGCCAGAATCCTGGGCAATTCTCTATCTTGCCTTCCGTCACTTCATCTGAGAAGCGATCCAGACTGGATGGCAGGCATCGCCCTCTAGCATGGACAAGTGCATCGCCAGGAGGTCACATTTCTTGCTTTCTGGTGCTGAGTACCTAGAAGGATGGCACACAGTAGGTGTACCATATTGGTTGTGGAATTGGTTATAAATAGTTGTTTACTTTCTCCTTCCACTCTAGAGAGACAGGTACATCTTGACTTCTTATCATAGCTCATCTAAGACCTAGGACTGTGTGGCCCAGATTAGAGACATAACAGCCATCCGATATATGTCATTTTTTCCTAGGAAGAGAAAATTATTTTCCAACTATTCAACCTTAACCAAGAAAAGAAGTTTCAAGAGGCACTGATTTTTACTCTGTAAGGAACTTAAAGAAAGAGAAGAGTATAAACTCACTTATCATGTAGGAAATATATAAACCATGAGTCATGCATTGCCGAAGCTTAGAACTACTCACTAATTTCCTCCAGTGTCTTTGGGTCAGAAGTCAGAGCATATCGATGGTCCTGGGCTTAGGGCCCACAAAGGTGCAGTCAGGTTGCTAAGCAGGGCACACATATTATGTGGACCCTCCCTCAGCTGTTGGCCAGGTTCATTTCTTCAGTTTGGGCTGACTTGGCTGCCCTGGAATCTGTCTCTGTGCCCAGGAGCATCCTTCTCACAGTGCTACATCTTCCCAGGGTGAGGAACATCAGGCCAGGAAAGAGGCGGGGCTCCTAGCAAGGTGAAACTGATCTCACTCAAGACAGGACATTTCATCACTTGTGAATGTGAAGCAAAGCCTTTTGCTGTAGTTTAGAAAGAAAGCTCTCTAAACTCTAGGCATTCTAAGCTGTTCAGTTTATCTGTGGCTCTACTTGATCCTGTGGTATCTCTTGGACCTGTGGATCATTCGTTTAGATAAGGATTCTGATCTATCTTGGAGGACCCTATTATAGTTTGGCCATTTAGTTTCTGTGCCCTGAAGGAATTTTAAGGAAATCAAATCACATTCTTTCCCCTGTTTGAGGATATTCTCTTAACTGCGTTCCATGTACTACATATCTCATGGTTGAAGTTGAGGACTGAAGACACATTGCATCAGAAGATGTGCTGTTTCTTTCAGCTGACAAATACCTTCCTTTTGCAGTGTGTGTCTGATTTTGGCCACCCTCAAAGTATGGTTGTGAATAGGACAGGAAGGTCTATCATAAAATGTGGCATTTCCGGCACAGGGATTATTTGTGCATGACCTATACTGTGTAGATAATTCCCATGGTAACCAAGCCATGTTGTATGTACCTCAGCCCTGTGAGGGGTGAAAAACAGGATCTGGAATAAATGGCAGGTAAATATGAAAGGTTATGACCTTTGTATGTGTAAAGGTGCTTTATCAGTCTGATTGAAAATATGGAGTCTTTTAACTCCAATTTCCTGCATGGAGAACAGGAGATGTTTTTTTTCCCCCCTATTTCTTCCTACCTTATCCTGTTATACTAAAATAAAATCTTGGCTAAAACTTCAAGATGTATGTATGTATGTATGTATTTATCTATCTATCTATCTTATCTATCTATCTATCTATCTATCTATCTATCTTACTATCTAATGATCAAAGGCAAATGTATTGATTGTTACCAAATAGGAGATGGTTAAACTCTAATGGAACATGTATTACATCTCCCAGGCAGGCCACACCTTGTTAAAATGTTAAGATGTTAGGAAGGGGGTCAGGAATGTGTCCTAGTGGTAGAGTGCTTGTCTAGCATGCATGCATATACTGGATTCGATTCCTCAGTACCACATATGCAGAAAAAGCCAGAAGTGGTGCTATGGTTCAAGTGGTAGAATGCTAACCTTGAGAAAACTCAAGGACAGTGCCCAGGCTCTTGAGTTCAAGCCCCAGGACTGACAGAAAAAAATGTTATGAAAGGAGACTCAACTCACTAAACGCAATAAAAAAAGAACCACTTACACTTACAATCCTAGCTACTCAGGAGGCGGAAAGCTATGGATCACAGTTCAGTGACAGCCTAGGAAAGCCAAATCCAAGAGACTCATAACGAGAGGTGATATTGATTAAGCTGCATTGTACCTAAAACCTGACTTGTGGAATTGAAACCCTTTTGTCTAATTACTTAATAAAATAATTTTGTGCTGGTTCTGGGGCTTGAACTCGGCCTGAGTGTTGTCCCTGAGCTTTTGTGCTCAAGGCTACTGTTCTACTGCTTGAGTCACAGCTTCATTTCTGGCTTTTACAGTGCTTAACTGGAGATAAGAGTAAGAGTCTCAGGGACTTTCTTGACTAGGCTGGCTTTGAACCTCAGTCCTCAAAGCTCAACCTCTTGAGTGGCTAGTTTTACAAGTGTGAGCACCCAGCCTGACATTTTTTTTTCTTTTCCCTCCCTCCCTCCCTCCCTCCTTCCCTCCCCCCCCTCCTGCCATCCCTCCCTCTCTTCCTTCCCTCCCTCCTGCCATCCCTCCCTCTCTTCCTTCTCCTTTTAAGAGAGACTTACTTCCAGTTAATCAGAAACACACACACACATACACACACACACACCAAAAAAACAAAGAGAAAAAAAGCAAAGACATGGCTGAAATCCTAGATCAACCCTGAGTGAAAAAGCTAATAGGGCATTCAGACCCTGAGTTCAAGCCCCAGTACTGACACCTCTCTCCCTCTCCCTGTCCCTGTCCCTGTCCCTGTCCCTGTCCCTGTCCCTGTCCCTGTCCCTGTCCCTCATCCCCTCTCCCCATCTCTCTCTCTCTGCACCTACTATCTTTTGAATAATCTATGAATCATTCCTTTGGAGCTCATGTTCCTGTGCAGACTAATGTAAGAGATAGTTGACTTGTCAGTCTGAATTCCTCATCTGTTCAGACTGAGATTCAGGGAAATACCTAAATATAGCCAGGAATAGGTCAGGCTTGATCTTCTAGTTATAGACTCGTGACTCTTGGTGTTTTTCTAAGTCTAATAAAAAATGACTGACTATCAGCAATTTCATATGGCTCAACTTGATCCTATGTAAGCGCAAATGAATATGTGGTGATTGCTTACAATATACTTGGATTAAGAAAGTGGGGTAGGCACTTGGTATACATAGAAGAAAGAATGTTCTCTGTGCTTCCTGGATCAGCCCTATTTTACATTTTACTTTGGAAATTTCCAAATGTATGAATGTGGAGAAAAGCATAGTGAAACACGATATAACTAATTACCAGTATGTCTCCTTGGTAGACACTTGAGATGAATTGAACTTGCTTTTGTGACCTTGGTCCCTCTCTGTCCATGATTTCATTAAGGAGATTTCCTTCCTGTAATTTACAAGCACTGAACACTCATTATAGAGAAAAAAAAAAGTCAGAATGCAGGAAATAAAGCCCATAATCTTCTCTCTAGAGATAGCTGCCTTCCTCCCTCTTCTCCCAGATAATTCTTGCTCTCCTTTTTGTTTTTAATTGGTCCTGGTCCTGGGGCTTGAACTCGGGGCCTAGGCATTGTCCTTGAGCCTTTTCATTCAAGGCTGGTGCTCTGCTACTTGAACCATACTCTGATTTCTGGCTTTTTTGTTGGTTAACTGGAGATAAGAGCCTCACAGACTTCTATCCCTAGGCTGGCTTTGAACCAAGATTCTCAGATCTCTTTCTCTCCAAAGTAGCTAGGATTATAGATATGAGTCACCCATGTTTTGAGACTTTTGCTTGAAGTGCTGAGGGTAAGATCAGATTCTGAGGTTTCAGAGGGTCAGGCAGTGATACCCTGGGGATGGGGAGAAGGCTGTGGATGGCTGGAGGCAGGAGCAGAAGATACAGACCTTGCTAGACATCAAGGCCCATAGAAGGTTCTAGAAGGCTCTGTACAAAGGTAAATTTCTCGTCTACTGTTTTTGCTTTACAACAGCAATAAATATATAGGCGTTCAAATCAAATTATAGATCACCAGCAATTGAGAGTTGCTTGGTAGTAGCTTTGTTACTAAGGTCTTCACAGGACAGATGCAACACTGTGAAGCTGTGCTAGGCATGTGTAAAAATTCGTGTGGGAAAGGAGGTAGGTGTAGCTCAGTGGTAGAGCATTTACAGCATGTAGGAGGCCTCAGGTTCTAACCCCAATACAGGAAAAGAATCAAAACAATAACTTGAAAGCAATTTCTTAACATCCCTTTTTGTGGCAGAGGGGTGTATTTTAAGCAGACACAGATAACAGGAAGAGAATGTGAGAGCTTCATGTGACACCACACTGTGATCTGATAAACGTGACTGACACTGTACATCTGCTCCCTCCTCTCCCAGATGCCTTTCTGTTTAATCATGATCACATTCACTTCGTAAAGGGCTAACTAGTATTAAGCAAAGAACATGGTTCGACAGCCCCGGCTGTCCAGGGCCTTCCGAGTAAGGTATTTGAGGAGCATGTGGAAGAGCACAGGGATTCCCTGTCTCCCTCTGCCCTGGACTCTGGCAGATCTAGTCCACATTGGTGCTCTTTTCTGGAAAGCATGTTGTGGTCCAGGTAAGGATCAAAAAGCTAGAAGACCAACCCAATGGACGTTCCTGGCAAAGGGCACAGCAAGCCTGGCCATACACTATGAACAGTTTTCTGAGTTTCCTTAAAAAAGCATACAAGGGGCTGGGAGTTTGGCCTAGTGGTAGAGTGCCTGCCTAGCATGCACAAAGACCCGGGTTCAATTGCCCAGGACTGGCAAAAAAAAAAAAAAAAAAAAAAAGAAAGCATACAAGCTCAGTGTCCTCACATGAAGAATAATAACCCAACTGGCCGTGCATGGGCAGGTACACAGTATGTGTGCACATGCACGCGACTCCGTTTTGTTTTGTTTTGTTTTTCGTTTACTTTTTTCTTGAGCTCAGGCCTGAGCGCTGTCCTTGGGCTTTCTCAAGTCTAGAGCTCTACCACTTCAGCCTCAGCACCACTTCCAACTTTTTCTGTGTATGTGATACTGAGGAATCAAACCTGGGTCTTCATGCATGCTGGGCAAGCACTCTCCACGAGGCCAAATTCCTGGCCCGAGGCACCCATCTTAACACCAGTAAATGACTCTCAGAGTGATTCACATCTGTTGGGACTTCAGTACCACTCTCAAGATAAAAGCAGCAGGTTACTTAGATATGATAAATGATTGGAGATAGGAGTCTCACAGACTTCCTTGTTTTGGCTGGCACTGAGCCACTGGCACTTGGGTTATTTTAAGTTTTAACAAGAATCTCCATCTCACTCTAATTTATTATTATAGAATGCTTGCCTTAGGTGGTACCTTCTTAGAATGGTAAATAAAGAAAATCTATTTCTCACAATAATTCTAACTCCAAATCTTTTTTTTTTGCCAGTCCTGGGCTTGGGCTCAGGGCCTGAGCACTGTCCTTGGACTTTTGAGCCTCAGCACCACTTCCGGCTTTTTGCTATGTATGTGGTACTGAGGAATCAACCCAGGTTTTCGTGCATGCTAGGCAAGCACTCTACCACTAGGCCAAACTCCCAGCCCCCTAACTCCAACTTTTAATTCTAGTTATTATCATGGTAAAAGAAGTAAAACAGATTCAGTGGAGGCTCAGAGTCAGCCCAGGCACTAAAGTCCATGAGACTCATCTCCAGTTAACCACCATGAAGCCGGAAGTGATGCTGTGGCTCAAGGGGATAGGGCAATAGCCTTGAGCTGAAGAGCTCAGGGACAGCGCCCAGGCCTAGAATTCAAGTCCCATGACCAACCAAAAAAAAAAAAAAAAAAAACCCAGAGGTATGGAGGTATGGTTCAGGTGTTAAGAGTGCCAACCTTTACGCTCAGGCCTAGAATTCAAGTCCCATGACCAACCAAAAAAAACCCAGAGTATGGAGGTATGGTTCAAATGTTAAGAGCGCCAACCTTTACTAAATAGCCAAGCAATAGTGAATGGCCCTGAATTTGAATATGTGCACACACACACACACACACACACACGCACACGGAAACGGTATTGAGTACTTGGGAAGATACTGAGAAACCATTCATCTGCTAATTTTTGTTTTGTCCTCGGACTCTGGTGCCTGTGATTTTTCCACTCCACTGTTACTCCACAAATAACATTCTTACCTCATTTCCTGCCATTTCCTCCTTGCCTTGCCTCACCCCTCCACACAGGACACCATTTCCTTCCCAGGATCGGGGCTACTAAGACCACCTGTGCCTTCAGAGTACTGTGACATTCTCCCCCCCGCTTCTGCACCAGTTACATTTCCTCATCTGTGGAACAAGGAGATTTCCCTTTCTACCTAAAACATAGATATGTTTTGAGATTTTTCTCTTCTCTAGAGTGTTAAGAGAAACTACAGGAAGAATCACCCACTTTTTCTATGATGACTAATGCAGAGAAGGCTTGAGCCAGGACATAGCTGGGTACTCCAGAGGTGTGGGCAGGCATAGATTTCCCTCCCAATCGATTGTCACCATCAGCACTATTTTGTTTTTCATTTACTTAATGGTGTATGTTAGGACAATAAGACATCTATTAGTGATAGTTGAGTGTGCCATCGCAAATCTGTAATCGGGGCACCCAGGAGGCTAAGGCAGGAGGATTATAAGCTCTTAGGCCAGCGATGCATCCATTATAGTAAGGATGAAAGTGAAGAAACAGCTTATTTTTGTTGTTTAAATAAACTCCCTGAGAATAGATTTATGTCTTACATTGGTGTGCTGCATTAGATGCAAGTAATGAAGCAATGTTTGCACTGCACTTAATTCATATCTTGCTCAGATTTCCCCTGTGGTTCTCAAGCTGTATCTGTCAGTCTGTTATCACAGTCTTTTTTTTTTTTTCCTAGTTTTGGTGTCATTATTGAGGATTAAACTTGGTGCCTCAACACTGTTCCTTATCTAGCTTTTTTCTCCCCTTACAATTAGTGCTCTACCACTTGAGCCACACTGCCACTTCTGGCTTTTTGCTTGGTTGATGTGAGACCAGTGTCAGGTTTTCACCTTTTGAGAAGCTCGGATTTCAAACCTGAGCCACTGGCACCAGGTTCTTTAAGATTCTTCTCCTTGACAGTTTTGAGAAGTGTTGATCAGATATGTTGTAGAATGTCACACATCTGTTACTTGTCTTCTTTTCCTCATGATTGGGCTAAGGTCATGAGTTTTAGGGAGGAATACTATACAACTCAAGTGCCCTTGTGGTCCATCACACTGTCATTGTATCTTGAGCTGTTGATGTTGACCTTGACTGCCTAGCTGAGTCCCAAGTATGTCAAAATTCTCTACTGCATGGTTGCTCTGCTCACCTTTCTGCACTGTGCACTGGAAAGGAAATAGATCCCTGCATCCTCAGGGGTGGCTGCTAGCCTGTTCAGCCTACATGTCATTGCTTCTGTCCACTTGCAAAGGTTTGTCACAAAACTATTGGTGCCAGTAGCTCACACCTGTAATCCTAGCCACTTAGGAAGCTGAGATCTGAGGATTGTGGTTTGAAGCCAATCGGGGCAGGAAAATTCTTTCTTTTTTTTTTTTTTTTGCCAGTCTTGGGCTTGAGCTCAGGGCCTGAGCACTGTTCTTGGACTTTCTCAAGGCTAGAGCTCTAACCACTTGAGCCTCAGCACCACTTCCGGCTTTTTTTCTATGTATGTGGTACCGAGGAATCGAACCCGGGTCTTCATGCATGCTAGGCAAGCACTTTAACCACTAGGCCAAACTCCCAGCCCAAGGGGCAGGAAAATTCTTGAGACTCTTATCTCTAGTTAACCACCAAAAATCTGAGCTTGGAGCTATGGTTCAAGTGATACAGTGCCAGCCTTGACTGAAAAAGGGATAGTACTCAGGCCCTGAGTCCAAACCCTAGTATCTGGAGGAGAGAGAAGAGGGGGCGGGGGGAGCGTGCGAGTGCTTTCCTTGGGTCACAGTTCTCTCTAGGGTCCATGACCTAAAGCCATATGTACCAAGTGACAATGAGCCTGTGCTTACACTCTGTGAGTATGGTTGGTATCCACATTGACATCAAAGAAAGCGCTTCCTGGAAGCCCGACAGTATGAAATGTCTTTACTTAATCATTCAACATTTTTCCACTTCAGCTCCAGCTCTCTGTGTTAACTTAAAAGCGGAAATAACTTAGTCCTTGCATTCAGAGGGTCTTGAAAAAGCATTATCATTACTATTCAAGGCCTCTGCGTTGTAAAGAAGTTACTACTGTTCTGAAGCCAGGTGCCTGTGGCTCTTCAGGAGGCTGAGATGTAAGCATTGAGGTTTGAAGCCAGCTCAGGCAGAAAAATCCATGAGATCCTTATGAAAAAGCCAGAAATAAAGCTCCAGTCTTGAGCAATAAAGCTGAAGGGAAATATCCAGGCCCTGAGTTCAAGCACAAGTACTGGCATGCGTGTACACAGGCACATGTGCGTGTGCATACTCACACACACACCATACACCCACACGCACACACACACGCACACAAGATATAGTTTTGATGGCTTTCTGTTAGTACTTACAGTATGCAGGAAATAGCCTAGGATGTCCCGACAAATCATATGATTGCTGAGTGTGGAGACAATGTATGTCAGTTATTGGCTTGTGTTTTCTTGCGATAGAGCACTTTTGTCTACAGAAGATTCTGGGCCAAGGATTGAAATAGAGAAGCTCAGAGACTACAGAGTCAAGCAGCTGGGTGTATTTCTGAATGCGTTGTTGAGCTCCACAATTGCTGGTTCTCATAACTGCCTTGTAGCAAGAAATGATTATAAGGGATTTCATGAGGTGTTTCAGGAGTGCAGTAAGATGGCATTTGTAGGTGAAGCACGTGGCATAATGAAGCACCTTTGTCCTTTTTCTTTTTCAACAGACGTGCAGAGCACAATGGGGTGCAAAATGCTGCTTAGCTTCGGTCACCAGATGCTGCGACGGAAAGTGGTGGACTGCAGTCGGGAGGAGAGCCAGCTGTCTCGCTGCCTCAACACCTTGGACCTGGTGGCCCTAGGTGTGGGCAGCACACTGGGCGCTGGTGTGTATGTCCTGGCTGGTGCTGTGGCCCGGGACAATGCTGGCCCTGCCATTGTCTTCTCCTTTCTCATCGCTGCCTTGGCCTCCGTGCTAGCTGGCCTGTGCTATGGCGAGTTTGGCGCTCGAGTCCCCAAGACAGGCTCAGCCTACCTCTACAGCTACGTGACCGTCGGGGAGCTCTGGGCCTTCATCACTGGCTGGAACTTGATCCTCTCCTACGTCATCGGTAGGTCCCAAGGCCATGGTAGCCCGAGGCCCATGTCCTCTGTCCCTTGTGTCTTTTTCTACCTCTGAAAGGTACCAGCTGCACCCATGTCCTTCCTGGGAAGACTGAGGCTGGATCTTCCAGGAGGCCTAGTGTGCATTGCTTTTTCACTTATTTTTTTCTGTTCTGTTTTCTTTTCTCTTTGTCAGTTATGGGGTTTGAACTCTCAGCTCAAGGCTTGCACTCTTCTACCACTTTGAGCCACAGTGCCACTTCCAGTTTTCTGGTGGTTAATTGGAGATAAGAGTCTCATGGACTTCTGTGCCTGGGCTGGCTTTGAACTGTGATCCTCAGATGTCTGCCTCCTGAGTAGCTAGGAATTACAGGCGTGAGCTACCAGTGTCCCTTTTTACTTTTTTTTTTTTCCTCTTTTGCCAATCCTGGGCCTTGAACTCAGGGCCTGGTCACTGTCCTTGGGCTTTCTCAAGGCTAGGCCCCTACCACTTGAGCCACAGCACTACTTCTGGCTTCTTCCTATGCATGTGATACTGAGGAATCAAACCCAAGTCTTTGTGCATACTAGGCAAACACTCTACCACTAGGCCAACTGGCCTCCCTTTTACTTTTATGAGTGATTGAGCTGCCTATGGGCTCATTCCTCTGCTCTGTGTCATGTGAGATCAAGCCAGGCCGTTAGAGTCCATTTCTGTTCACTAAAGACTTAGAATTAATAGGAAAGAGTGGCTAGGCTCTGAGTTCAATCCCTAGGACTGGTGTATGTGCGTGTGTGTGTGTGTGCACATGTATACGCATGCCCGCGTGCACACACACGGTAAAAATATTCAATCTTGGGGCCAGGAGTTTGGCCTAGTGGTAGAGTGCTTGCCTAGCATACACAAAGACCCTGGTTCGATTCCTCAGTACCACATACCTAGTAAAAAGCCGGAAGTGGTGCTAAGGCTCAAGTGGTAGAGTTCTAGCCTTGAGAAAACTTCAAGGACACTGAGCTCAAGCTCAGGACTGGCAAAAAAAACCAAACCAAAACAACAAAAACCCCCATAAAACTAAAAAACTCAATCCGACATCTCATTGATTCATCCATTCATTCACAATATCAACAAATGAAATATTTGAGTACACAGTGTGTTTTTTAATGTTCTGAGCTGAGCATTTTGCTAGAAATGAAGGATATGATCAAAGATTATGGCAATCAACTGTTCATAGTGTTTACTAACTAGGGATAGAGGCACAACTAATATGTAAATGGTAAATTTAAATGTGTTGGAGGCTGTAGTGCTAGGATTTAAATCTAGGGCCTTGTGCACATGCCTTACTTCTGAGTACATCTCCAAGTACATAGTTTGTCCAATGACTCTGTCCACTCTCATGGAGAGCCCTAAACTGGTTCCATGGCAGCTTGCTGATGGAGACTTCCATCTCTGCATTGACGGGCCTCTGTTACTTCCCCAGACAGCAGGCAGTGTCAGGTATTTAGGCTTCTGCAGCATCTGCCGAGAGCCAACAATGCTTACTCCATAATAACTTCTAAAATAAAATTCATAGGACCGGAAGCATAGCCTAGTGGTAGAGTGCTCACCTAGCATATACGAAGCCTTGAGTTTGATTACTCAGTACCACATACACAAAAAAAGCTGGAAGTGGTGCTGTGGCTCAAGTGGCAGAGTGCTAGTCTTGAGCAAAAAAGTGTCCAAAGACAGTGCCCAGGCCCTGAGTTCAAGCCCTGGGACTGGTGAAATAAATAAACAAACAAACAAATAAATAAATAAAGGCGCCCCCCAGCCCAACACAACATTAAAACTTGTAACCACAAATGGCAGTCACCCATGGCAATCTCCCAGTAAAAATGAAGTTATTTTAAATGGACTGTTATGCTCCCAGAGGGTTTACCTGAGCATAAAACAAAATAGCATGAAGAGTTGGCTGCTTCTAGACAACAAATAAGTCTTTGCCAGAGTGCTATTTGCCTGTGTGAAACTCATGAATATAATAGGGAAATTTATTCTGATTCTTAGCTACTGGGGAAGAGGTTTTCCTGTCCCACTCTCTTCCTCCAATTTTTTTTCTAAATAAATGATTCAGAAATGCAAAGTGGGGTAGACTGGAAAGAAAGGTTGAAGCAGCTCCTGGCATAGAGACAGGGTGAAACTTGGGATCCTGCTTACACTGAGCTGGCCAATCTGGGAATTCAGTGGGGACAGTACAGTGAGACCATTTTCCCTTATTTGTGGTCTTCATGGGGAGAATTCACAGTCGATTGCTGTTAGGATGCAATGTGGTTAAAGCTTTGAGTTGTTGGGAAAATATTCCACTAGAGATCCAATAGTGAGGTTCAATCATTGTGCTGATCACCTGGCAAGATTCTGTGGGTATCTTAGTTCATGGTCACAGGCAAGTCCCTCTGAGAAGAAAGAAAACGGGTATATGCAGAGATTCGAATTTTAGTGACTTTTCCCAATAAGCAGCCACTATAATAAAAAAATGACATTGAAACAAAACAAAAACAATGACTTGTCTTCAGCATTGGAGTGTTTCTCCAGAGGTAACTATTATTTTGTAAAACTTCTATTTTGATACATATGCATATGTATCGTTTTAAGTGTATATATATGTACATCTATTTGGATGCTTCTCCAGTTACAGTGGATTATATCCAAATGAACTCAATCAAGGTGAACATATCAAGCCAGGCTGGTGATATATCCTAACATTTGAGAGGCTGAAACAGGAGAATCATGAGTTTTGAGTCCAGGCTCATCTCAAACAACTGGCAAAAAATGAAAATATCAGAAGCAAAAGTGCAGCCTTCAAGCATCTAAGATTTTGTAGTAGTGCTTCCACGTTTCCCAGTCAGAACTGTAGAGCTGTCAGGAGCTGTCACTGCCGCTGGCAGTGAAAGATTGTATCAGTATTGCTGGTTCTGGAAAAGATCTAAATTCAGAACTCAGTGTAATTTATCTACTGACTGCACATTGCTTTTCACTTCATTGTGGGGGATGGGGGAAAGGGCGAGTCATTAAGATTGAACTTTCAGTCAAGTTTCCCCCTTGTAAACCAGGATGTATAGTACAGACACTACACAGAACACCATGCAGTCCATATATAGGGATCGGGGTACGTCATCAGAGCACTGTGTGGATGCTGCATGTGCAGGGCTCACTGATGAGGACCTGGGTTGACCACTCCTTCACTGGCTGCCATGTGTCCTGTGGCAGGTACGTCAAGTGTGGCAAGAGCCTGGAGCGCGACGTTTGATGAGCTCATAGGTAAAACCATTGGCGACTTCTCCAGAAAGCACATGGCCCTCAATGCTCCTGGTGTGCTTGCTGAAAACCCTGACATATTTGCTGTGATTATAATTCTCCTCTTAACAGGTAAGGCACGTGTTGAAAGAAATCTAGTTCAAGCATGGGTCTTCTTCCTCACTATCCCCTCCACTTTTTTTTTTTTTTGGTTCTGCTGGGTACAGAACCCATGGCCACAATCGCCCATGCCATGTTAGTGCTGTGCCACTGTAACATGCCCCAAGTTCTTTCTAGTTTTTGTTGGGTCTCTTTAACCCCTTCCCTGTTTTGTTTGTTTGCTTTTGTAATGCACCGGACACTTCATTTATTTGTTTCTATTCTGATGGCTTCTTGTAGTGCACACAGCATTGACCAGTAGCTGTTGAGATCTGGGTTCTTTACAGAGTGTGATTTTGTTAGCACTGAAGATCCTTTGAATCTGTGACCCAGGAATTAAAAAAAAAAATCCTTTTGAATCAGCAGTTCGCCATTTGGAACTCTGCTTCAGACACTAAGGTGTGTCTGGGCAGTGAAAGGAATCTCAGCCACATGGGCTCATGTCTGTCATCCTAGCTACTTAGAAAGCAGAGATCTGAAGATCAGAACTTCCATCTGAGGCAAGAAAGTCTGTGAGATTCTTGCCTCCCATTGCCCAGAAAATTCTACTGGATCTGTAGCTCAAATGATAGAGTGCCATCCTTGAGCGAAATAAGCTAAGAGATAGTGCCCACGCCTTGAGTTCAAGCTCCATTATTGATGCACATGCATGCACACCCCCCAAAAAAAAGAACGATTTTTTTTTCATACCATCAACCATCACACATTTTCAAGAGTTGTGGTTTTAGACTCCTTAACTTGTAGGTACTTCTTGCCAGTGGCTGTTTATTCTGTCTAAATCTTGGCCACTGTTTGGTTTTTTTTCTTCCTGAGGAACATTAGTAGCTACATAAGAAGCTGAAGAGCAGCTCTTAGACAAGCTTTCAAAAACAACATTACTTTATACACATTTAACAGAAATAATCTCCCTCAGAGTCAATACTGGCAGTATTTCTTATCTGCTGGCAAAGACATGCATCAGAAAGTAAGTTTGAACTACTGTAGTGAGATTTTCATTTTCTTAAAAATGAGAGGGAAGGACACTAAAGAAAACACGTATTAGAGTATGATAGTGCTGTCCCTTTGTGATTAATTACTCCATTCTCTTCTAGTATCTACATTTAAGTATTTTAAGATATATAAAAAGGCAGCCAGGCTACTGGTCGTTGATTCATGCCCACAATCTTAGCTACTCAGAAAACTGAGATCTAAGGATCATGATTCCAAGTGAGATGAAGCAGAAAAGTTTGTGAGACTTTTATCTTTAAATAACCCAATGACTTGCATCTTAAGAACCCCACTGCATATATCGTGAAAACCTTAAGATGGCCCTGCATGCGCCTCATACACAGTACATTCGTGGGGTTACTGTGCCAATTCACCACTTGATGGTTTTTATTGTTGTTTTGTGCTTTGACAGTTTTTTTTTTTATACACACTGAATTCCAGGAGGAACTGATGGAGATTTGTTAGTTCTTCCAAGACCACAAGTAGCTGCTACCGCCAACATGACTAATATCCCAAAGTATATTTGGGATAATTTCCTCATCTGAAAAACTCCCATCCTACCAAGAACTTGAGCCAAGTGACTTCTGCTTAGAGGAAATCGAATTCAGCTATAGAAGATGGCTTTCCTGTAATGTCTTTCCCAGAGCGGAAGCAGCTTTGTATGGGGGTCCAAGGCCCTGAATCCTATGCCCCGGGTCCTTGTTTGTTCTCCACAGGAGGCGGGGACTGTATTCCAGACCTCTGCAGCTCTTTATGTCCTGTAGGTGGCACCTCAGTTCCTGAGGGGACCCAGAACCTCCGCTCAGATAGCTAATGGGCTATTTAGATCCTTGCTCCTAAGGAGAAGGTGAATTCAGTCCTATTCCAGAGGCCCTCAGAGATCTTTGGAGGCTCAGTGCTTTCTCTTTTTTATTCCCTTCGTATCCTGGCTCTTGTCCCTGTCTCTTCCTCATCCTGGAAAGGACTTAGTCTGATATGTACATAACTTTTCTGTTTGTACTTTTTTTTTTCCCTTTTAGGAGTTTTAACTTTTGGTGTGAAGGAGTCAGCGATGGTCAATAAAATATTCACCTGTATCAATGTTCTGGTCCTGGGCTTCATCATGGTGTCAGGAATTCTGAAAGGATCCCTTAAAAACTGGCATCTCTCCAAGGATGATTTCTTGAATATATCTGGCTGTGAGAATAAGTGAGTTCTTTCTTCTGTTTGTGGCATATGGCAATTCTCTCCATGCTTGGCATTTAGTATCTTGTCTCAGTCAGGAAATGTAATTGGTGAGGATAGCATTACACCTTTTTGGGGAGGCGGGGTGTCTTATCATGGGGCTTGGACTCAGAGTCTAGGTGCGGTCCTTGAGCTTTTTCACTTAAGGTTAGTGCTCCATCACTTTGAACCACAGAACCACTTTTTCTGCTTAGGCTGTTTTGAACCATGACCCACAGATCTCAGCCCCTGAGAAGCTAGGATTATAGGCCCTGAGAAGCTAGGATTATAGGCCCTGAGAAGCTAGGATTATAGGCCCTGAGAAGCTAGGATTATAGGCCCTGAGAAGCTAGGATTATAGGCGGGAGCCACCAGCACCCAGCACATATGTGTATCTTTAAGGTTTGATACATTTTGTTAGGTAATTTTGTTTTGCTTTGTTAGTGCACAGTGGCTGTGGGTGGAAGGTATTGTTATTCTTGTTTTGTTTTGACATTGAGAGGGTCTTATTACCCCATGCAGGCTGACTGGAGACTCTGTGACTCTAGGGGCTTAGCCTCTTGAGTGCTGGGATTACAAACGTGCACCATCATGCCCGGCATATATGTTTTGTATGTTTAGAGTTTACATTAACGTTTATTCCCATCAAGTAGACATACAGTGTATGATAGGAAAGGAATTTGGGAAAACAAAATCCTCATTCTGAATACAAATTGTTCATAGTTCAGGACTGTTGTCAGGCTCCTTGAGCAATCTGCTTCTCCTCATACTTGGTTATATGATTGCTACAGGTGCCTTTTTTCATTATCACAGCAGACTTGGGAGGCTGAGATCTGAACAAATCCACAACTTGGGAGTGACTCAAGTAATAGAGAGCCAGCCTTGAGCAAAATAGATCTTTTTTTTTGTTGTTGGTCCTAGGGCTTGAACTCTGGACCCAGGTGTTGTCCCTGAGCTCTTCAGCTCAAGGCTAGCGCTCTACCATGTTGAGCCACAGCACCACTTCTGGCTTTCTGGTGGTTAACTGGAGATAAGAGTTTCTCACGGACTTTAGTGCCCAGATTGGCTTTGAACTTCGATCCTCAGCCTCCTGAGTAACTAGGATTACAGGCACGAGCCACTGGCATCCAGCATTATGTCTTTTAAAGAAATCTTTGGCAGATTTTCTGTTGAGTCTTAGTGTTCCTGGATGCATAATAAATAGTATCCAATTTTGTCTGCAATTCTATTTTCAGTAAGGGGGAAAAAGTAAAATTACTGTGATATAAAATAGAGATACTCCTGAGGTCTTCATTTACAGTGGTAGCTTTCTTTAGTGATGTCTCAAGCCTCACATTGAGTAGCCTAGGATAGTGTGGCGTCCATCTCCCCCCCCCACTCCCTGCCTGACCAGCACTGCCCTGTTAGCACAAACATGTCCCAGATGTTCCCAAGGGGAAAGGAGAATAGAGTATACCCAGGCTTCTACGGATAAGACCTGGGCACAGCCCTCTGTGTGCAGTCTATTGTTGAAAGGCAGAGTGGACACATGTAGCTGCAAGGGAGGCTGTCACACTTAGCCATCACACAAGCCATGCACTCGGGAGGACCAGGTGTCCATTCCCTCCCCTCAGCTCACCAGTCAGTCCTCAGGCAGTGGTGTCACTGCAGAGTAGAAACAGTGAAGTGTTAGAGTCCATGCCTGAAAATCCCCTGATGGTACTAATAGGTAGTTATGAGCAGTGCACCTGGTTGCCAGCTTCCTGAAGTCTTGGGCAGGAGCTTGTAGGAAGATCCCATGCGTTGGGGGTCTTCTTTTTGAACCCCTACTTCCTAGTACCTGACTCCTCCTTACCAGTCTCTGTAGCAGATGCTTCTGGAAGAGCTAGTTGTCAGAGCCATCATGGTACCATCACTTTATCTTCCAGAAGGAAATGCTGTTCTTTAGAAGGGACTGAACAACAGATAACTTGGGTTTTGACTGTGGCTCTTCTTTCTAGTGATACCAAAGCACTGGGTAATGGAGGATTCATGCCATTTGGCATTTCTGGCATCCTGTCAGGAGCTGCCACCTGCTTCTATGCCTTCGTGGGATTTGACTGCATCGCCACCACAGGTAGCTTCTTTCCTGGCCCATGCCCTTGCTCCCCTGCCACACAGGTGGCGCTCACAGTCCCCGTTGCCACTTTCCAATTGCTACTCTCACATTGGAGTGGCTTGTAGATTTCTAGCTTCCCGCTAGTCTCCCTTCCCTCCTTTAGCATTTCCCCAAGAGCCAGTGCTGAGGGGAAGCTGCATTGTGCCTGTGACTAAGGGCTGTGATGTTGGAGTGAGACCATAACAACATGGCTGTGGCCTGATTTCCTATCTATACCCTCTGGGGTAAAGGAAGCCATTGAGAATAGTGTCATCTGGTGCATTTGAATAGACACACCGCCCTCAGCTCTCCCAGATTTGCACTGCCAAAAGCAATAAGTTTCTCCCTTAGCTGAGAATGCCATCTTGTATTTGAGAGCCCCGTTGTCATGGAAGGCATACGACCCTGCAGCTGGGCTCTGAGGACAGCCATTGGTGCCCATGGGCTCCTTCAGGAATGCGAGTCCTCTGCCAGTCCGTGCTCCGACTGACTCTCTGCTGCTCTAGGTGAAGAAGTCAAGAACCCCCAGAAGGCCATTCCGATGGGCATTGTCGTATCCCTCCTGATTTGCTTCATCGCCTATTGTGGGGTCTCAGCTGCCCTCACTCTCATGATGCCCTACTTCTGCCTGGATCCAGACAGCCCATTGCCTGACGCATTTGAGCACATGCAGTGGGAAGCTGCGAAGTATGCGGTGGCTGTGGGCTCCCTCTGTGCGCTGTCTGCCAGGTGAAGAAAGGGTGTCTTTGGGGTGTCTACATAGAGGTCTGACCTTACTGGGAGGGAGGGAGCCTATGTAAACCAGGAAGCAAGCATGTAGATCAATCGCTAATATATATTCCTTTTCCCCTGAATTCAGACCAACATCCTCACTCTGACTGTGTGGCCACCTCCTTTTTTGTTTTGTTTTGTTTCGGTTGGCTGTGGGGCTTGAACTCAGGACCTGGGCAAGGCTATTGTTCAGTCACTTGAGCCACAGTACCACTTTCCTGGGCACTGTCCCTGAGCTCTTTTTGCTGAAGACTAGAGCTCTACCACTTTGAGCCACAGTGCCAATTCTGGTTTTCTGAGTGGTTCATTGGCGATAAGAGTCACACAGGGACTTTTCTGCCTGGGCTAACCTTAAACAGTGGTCCTCATATATCAAGACCTGAATAGCTAGGATTACAAGCTAGGATTACTGGCACCTGGCTACTTGGTTTTCTTTGGTAAGTTTTTTGCTTTTTGTTGTGCTGATTTGTTTGCTTTTGTATGTATATCTATGGTTACATAGGTATACTCAAAGCCTTGGCTTTTTTTTTGGCCAGTCCTGGGCCTAGCACTGTCCTTGGGTTTTCTTATTGCTAGTGCTCTTCCACTTGAACCACACACCACTTCCAGCTTTTTCTGTGTATGTGATGCTGAGGAATTGAACCCTGGTCTTCATGCATACTAGGCAAGCACTCTACCACTAGGCCAAACTCCTGGCCCAAAGCCTTGGGTTTTTTGTTGTTGTTTTTTTTTTTTTTGCTCACGGCTGGTGCTCTACCACTTGAGCTATGCTTCCAGCTTGGCCTTTTAATGGTTAACTGGAGATAGGGTCTAATGGACTTTTCTGCCTGGCCTAGCTTTAAACCTGAATCACATGGGCCTTAGCTTCCTGAGTAACTAAGATTACAAGATTACTAAAGCATGAGCCACTGGCACCCAGCTCACGTGCTACTTTGCATGAGCTGTTACCCTTTGTCTATCTCGGTTCACACGAATATGCTTTCTCTGGGGTTTGTTATTGAGTGCTGAGTCTTAGAGCCATTGGGCATCATATAGAACCAAGGAAGCATTTCTTGGTGAGGAAAAGGCACCCAATCCGCAGTAGTGAAATATGGTCACATAGATGTCCTTGTGACTAGGAAGCCAAGTTCCACTCACACTTTTTTCTTTCCTCCATGCAGTCTTCTGGGCTCCATGTTCCCCATGCCCCGAGTTATCTATGCCATGGCTGAAGATGGACTTCTATTTAAATCTTTGGCCAAAATCAACAGTAGGACCAAAACACCAATAATTGCAACAGTAGCCTCAGGTGTCGTTGCTGGTAAGTATTGGAATTCACTTCTCATCCCAATATTTAAGAATCATTCCCAGGGAGACATCGAGACATCGTCACTTACCTTGAATTGTTTGCGTCTAAGAGAAATTTTTTAACTGACTTATTTTTTCCTTTTCATCACTTTATTTTTTTTATGAAAGTGTGGTTCAAATGGTAAAGCACCAGCCCTGAGTGCTGAGAGCATAATGCCCTCAGTTCAAGCTCCAGTACTGGCACACGCACCAAAAAAGAAAAAAAGAAAAAGAAAATGTTCTTTAAGTAGTTGTGTAAAGGGATCTTAATTCAACATGTCAGGCTAAGTATAAGTCTTGATCATTATCATTCTGCTCCCATATCTCCCAACCTTACTCACTCCCTCAAGTGACCTCGTTGTTACTTAAAATTTTAAAGTGCTTGTGCATACTAAATAAGAGAAATACCATGGAGTGACATCTAGCACAAAGCATGCATTTAATTCTTTTTTTTTTTTTTAAGACTTTTTAAAAAACCCTTCCCTGTGAAGGATTTTCACACAGAAAGGAGAAGAAAGAGCTCATCTTTCCCTGCTCATCTGTCTGATTTAGGAGGACTTCTGAGAGTCCTGGGGCACCAAACTTGCCTTCCTCCACCTCTCCATCCATAGCATCCACACATGTGTCTTTGGGAAAATACTCTCTAGAAGACTGGGGACTTTGTTCTGCTTTAGATCACAAGAACTTCGTGACTGGCTTGCTCTGAACTAGCACTGTTCTGCAGGAAGGAAAGGGAGGGAGGGCGGGAGAGAGGAAGGAAAGATGGAGGGATATGATTACGAGTCGGCATAGTGTTGAAGAAATCAACTCAACTCAGTCATAAGGTCCTGACTCTTCCACTTACTAGCTGTGTAACCTTAGATAACTCTTCTAACGTCCTAACAGAAATGTCTCCATGCATTATGTAGGAATGGAATGGCTTGGGAAAATGTCATGAGAATCAAAGGAGACTATACGTTTTATTACCTTTTACAATACTTTCATTAGAAATGTTAATTCTTAGTACCATCTCTCTTTTTTTTGCCGGTCCTGAGCTTGGGCTCAGGGCCTGAGCACTGTCCTTGGACTTTCTCAAGGCTAGAGCTCTACCACTTGAGCCTCAGCACTACTTCCGGCTTTTTTTCTATGTATGTGGTACCGAGGACTCGAACCCGGGTCTTCATGCATGCTAGGCAAGCACTTTAACCACTAGGCCAAACTCCCAGCCCACCATCTCTCTTTAAAAGTTTTTAATTATCATTATAGAGGTGGTATGCGTTACGTTACATGTCAGGAAGAGGTCATTCCTTTTTGGGGGATGTCCCTCCTTTCTTTGAGATTAGTATCATTTTTTGAGGACTGTAGGGATTTTTGTTCATGTTTTTTTATTTGTTTTTGTTTTTGGTGGCAGTCCTGGGGCTTGAACTCAAAGCCTGGATGCTGTCCCTGAGCTTCTTTGCTCAAGGCAAGTACTCTACCACTCAATCCAGAGATCCACTTCCAGCTTTTTGCTGGTTAATTGGACTGACTTTCCTGCCTGGGCTAGCTTCAAACTTCAGTTCTCAGATCTCAGCCTCAGTCCTGTGCAGCTAGCTTTACAGGCATGAGTCACCAGCACCCGACTCTAAGTATGTGTTTTAACTTCTGAGTGTGTGTTTCTTGGGCAGTGTCTTCCCATGGGGAGAGGGGAGTAAAAAGCAACAGTTTCTGTGTTCTCTCTGGATCACGGATGCTGGTGTGTGTAGATCCTGACACATGTCTCCTCCCCAGCTGTGATGGCCTTCCTCTTTGACCTGAAGGATCTGGTTGACCTCATGTCCATTGGAACGCTCCTGGCTTACTCTTTGGTGGCTGCCTGTGTGTTGGTCTTACGGTACGTATGCTCTCCTGGGTTCCATCTTCACCATTAATTGTAGGTGCAGCAGTGTAGGTGCTTTATATATGATTATATATAGTTATATGTGTGCATAACCATTTATATGGCCTAACTTTATAATGGTTCACATGATCTAACTTTTGCATTGGTGATAGCTTTGTTGAGGGGTGCTCAGGAGAGGGTGGAATATGGTTCAGAGCTTGTTGGGAGCATGTTCTCAGAGTCAGGAGAGGCCCCCCACCTCCACTATCATTTATCTGTTAGCTGTGGGCAGGCCAAAGAGCTTAGCCCAAGTGTTGGGTTTGGCACTTGGGAAAAGAAATTTTGGAAGGTTTAGGGTAATGACTGCAGCTGGTCCAAATTCTTGGGACAGTGGTTGGTCCCTAGTGGGCACTGGGTAAATCCAGAGTCTGTGAAACTCAGCGGGTTGCCTCTACCTGGTTAAACTGTGCTGGGAAATAAATCCTATAGTGTGGTGTGGGGTGCTTTAGCTTAGTATTTAGGGAGACTTTTTAGGTTCTGGCTGTTTCCATCTTGAGGGCAGTGGTGTTCTCACCCAGTCCTAATCCCCTCTTGGGCTTCAGTTCAGCTACCCTTCTCTGTGAGAGCACATGGCTCACTTTGGGAATGTCCCAAATGGCATTCATGGTGAGCACTGGCGTTCATGGGGATTCTATGTAGTGTTAGTCACCCAGCAAGGCTCCTCCTCCTCCTCCTCCTCCTCTTCTTCCTCCTCCTCCTCCTCCTCCTCCTCCTCCTCCTCCTCCTCCTCCTCCTCCTCCTCCTCTTCTTCTTCTTCTTCTTCTTCTTCTTCTTCTTCTTCTTCTTCTTCTTCTTCTTCTTCTTCTTCTTCTCCTTCTTCTTCCTTATTTACAAGCCTTCCTCCCTTCCTCCCTCCCCCCTCTCAGATTCTTTATGCTGTTTTTACATGTATTTGGCAATGTGTTACAAACATTTGCACCTGCTTTCCCTTCCCTACTCTATTTTTTAAAGTATTCAACAGTTAATTTGCATGTACCCTTGTTGTGTGAAACCTAAGATCTGTTTCTGCTGCTTTGCCTTCCTGGTGGCTCAGTGCTTTCTTAACTGAGCTCAGTTGCATAAGTGAATGGGTACAAAAGTGGTTAAATCTATTTTCATGCTCATTCTTAGAATTTCTTATACACATAACAGCTCAAAATCACACTTAGTTCATTTTGCCTGGCAAGATAAGGGATCCCATTTAACATAAATGCTTCACTTGCAGGCAGCTTTTGTCTTAGAAATTATGCTCCAGGTTCTGTTCTTCAGTCTAGTCCGTAGTTACTTCAAGGCATTCACGTTTTAAGTTACACAAACAGAAGCTGTTAAATCCATCAGCCTCTTGCTCGACACCAAACAGGACTCTGGTGGTAGTGCTTTTTAATTCTGTCATTCACTTGATCTTGTGGGAAGTGACGTAGTACTTAGTACCACTGGGAAAGAGCAATCTTCTGGGTGTATTCCCCTGGACTGTCTCATAATAGAGACATCTGCCTGGAAGCAGAAAATCTCAGGTCTTCTCTCTGTACATCCCTTCCAGTGCTCAAGGTTCGGCCTACCTCTAAAGTCTGCTGAGCACTTGAATTAGTGCTTAATGAATATAGGGTCTGTGGGTCACACATGGTGCATCTTTTTTGCAGATACCAGCCAGAGCAGCCTAACTTGGTATACCAGATGGCCAAAACTACAGATGAACTTGATCAAGTAGACCAGAACGAGCTGGTGAGCACCAGTGACTCCCAGACGGGCTTTCTACCGGAAGTGGAAAGGTTTTCTCTGAAGGCTCTATTCTCACCCAAAAGCAAGGATCCCACCAAATTCTCTGGATTAGTCGTGAACATTTCAGCCAGTCTCATGGGTAAGTGTTTGCCTCTTCCTTGTAAAGGGTTGAGGATCTTGCTTGTTGATATTGTGTGGTTTTTTTGCTTTTTTGTTTTGCCATTCCTGGGCTTGAGCTCAGGGCCTGAGCACTGTCCCTGGGCTTTCCTCAAGGCTAGAGCTCTACCACTTAAGCCACAGCACCACTTCTGGCTTTTTTCTACGTATGTGGTACTGAGGAATTGAACCTGGGTCTTGGTGCATACTAGGCAAGCACTCTACCACTAGGCCAAACTCCCGGCCTCTGTTTTTTTTGTTTTTTAATCATGGGGATGAGGTATGGGAAACTTGCCATGGACCAGTATGTCTATCTGTCTGCCTGGCTCTTCTTCCCTCCCTCTCTCTCCTTCCCGCTCTCCCCCTTCTCACTCCTTTTTTGTTCTTTTTGTGTGTGTGTGCTGGTACTAGGGCTTGAACTCAGGGCGTGGGTACTTCCCCTTAGGTTTTTTTTGCTCAAGGCTGGTGCTCTTACCACTTTACCATAGCCCCACTTTCCATTTCGTGGTGGTTAATTGAAGATAAAAGTCTCACAGACTTTGGTGCTCGGGCTAGCTTCGAACTCTGATCTTCAGAGCTCCGACTTGAGTAGTTAGGATTACAAGCATGAGCTACCAGTACCCAGCTGTCTATGATGCAGGATATAATCTCCTCCAGACAGGATTTGGGGAGAACTGGGGCTACTTGTGTGAGAATTTGAGAAATGGTTGTGTTTACCTTCCCCTCCCTCTGTGTCCCCCTTAGCCATTCTTATCATCATCATATGCATTTTGACTGTGCTTGGGAGAGAGGCGCTGGCTAGTGGCACAGTGTGGGCCATCTTGGCAATCTCAGGATCCACCCTCCTCTGTGTCATAGTCACAGGCATCATCTGGAGGCAGCCTGAAAGCAAGACCAAGCTCTCATTTAAGGTGAGCGGTTCTGCCCAACAGCCCCACGTGAAATCTCCTGGTGGGTCCTCGGGGTGGTCCCCTCATGCTGACTGTGGACTCAGCCAGGCTGGGGGCCCCTGGCAAGTGAGAGTCCTTCCCTCTGGCTCTCATTGGGTGGGGCACACTTCTTCCAGGGGGCAGTGTCTGTCTAGGTAGCTCTTGTGTCATTTCCAAGTTTGGAAACAAGGAAGACACATGGTTAGATTACACCCATTCGTGCAATTGTCCAAGCTTAAAAGAAAAAGAAAAACTAAGGGTGTTTGTGTGTGTGGTGGGGAGGTGTTGAGTTTGTCACCTCTTGTCAGACCTGATGTCACCTGTTGCCTCTCTCTGCAGGTGCCCTTTCTTCCTGTTCTCCCCATCCTCAGCATCTTTGTGAACGTCTATCTCATGATGCAGCTGGACCAAGGCACATGGATCCGCTTTGCAGTGTGGATGCTCTTAGGTATGGTGGGGTGTGTGTGTGTGTGTGTGTGTGTGTGTGTGTGTGTGTGTGTGTGTGTGTGTTGACACTATGGCTTGAACTCAAGGTCTGGGCACTGTCAGCTTTTTCACTCAAGGCTGGTTCTCTGCCATTTGAGCCTCAACTCTACTCCTGACCACTGGCACCTGGCAGGGGCTTTGCCATAATGGCTTCTCTGCTCTCCGAGCCTCTGGAGGTTACTTACTCATTGGTTAATGTCTTAGCAACTTCTTCATTCCAGATATGACACATGTACCAGCGGTTTCAGTGCTATAAATTGCCCAATAGGCTCTGAGAGTGTCCCTCCCCCCTTTTTCATTGAATAGGTCATTTTCCACACTAGTCATTGCCCTAGATGGGATACTGAGTTACTGCTACGAACGCCCCATTTACTCTTGGTGGGACATCTAGCGATGTCTGCCCTCAGTCTCCCAGAGGGTTCCTGTGCTGACTGACCATAGTGTTTTCTCCTTAGGCTGGCAGCTCTCTTGTTTCTAACATGAGGTGACCAGCATGCAAATTTTACGGCCTTCCCATCAGCCGGGGGCAGGACAGCCATGCCTGCTAGTCACATCTCTGCTCTGCTCTTGATTGCAGGCTTCACCATCTACTTTGGCTATGGATTTTGGCACAGTGAGGAAGCATCCCTGGCTGCTGATCAAGCAAAAACACCGGACAACAACTTGAATGAGTGCAAGTGATGTGTAGGCCCACCCACAAGAGGTCAAAGCAGCTCCAGGATTGGCTGTAGACAACTAGGAAGCATCTCACACTCTACTGACAGGAACCATCTATATCCCCAAAGGTTGCCAAAGGTGCAATTAATTGAACTGCAGCCTCTACCACAGCTTGCGTGGCATGGCCAGACTTAGCCCTACAGCCAGCTCACAAGGCTCAGGTCACCTCTGGACAACTCCCTGGCCAACTTGGCTATACCTGGCCACGTGTCTCCTCTTTCCCTCTGAACCAAACACAGCCCATCCCAGCCAGCTGGGTGCCTTGTTCCTGCAGCCCCAGGCAGATGGAGGCCACTCCTCTCTCCCTGAGAAACAAGACTCCCTCCTTGTTGCCTTCCTATTGCAAAATATACACACTCCAGACCCTCATGCACCACCTCCCCCAGGGGTGACAGCCAGCCACAGAATCAAGAAGAATACCAACAAGCACTGTGTCCTGGCCTGGTCCACCCCAGAGCCATGTGATGACAGCTCACCTAAAGAGAAGGGCTGGCCTATTTTCCCATCCCTGCTCTCTGTGCTGCTTTCTGGTGGGATTATTACAACTAAGCCTCTTCCATGGCTCAAGATGGGCCCTGTGCGCCAGCGTTGAATCTCAGGCTCTTCATGGGAGTCCAGCATCAAGTTGGGGCCAGACTGGCATGTGTGCACATAAACCAAGGGACATTGTCTAGGCCCCAGTCCGTTCCTGCTGCTTCTGCCATGTGTCCCTTGTGTCCCTTTGGGCTCTGTGTATCCTGAGTAACTGGAACATGAGACTATTGATGTTAGACGACCTCACACTGGCAGAGTTCAGAACTCTAGTTTCTGTGAGCCTTTACCATTCACGAAGACTTACCCCTGATTCTTGTGCATCAGTCTCTTGGGTCTTACAAAGTTCTCAAGACAGGTGCAAGCACAGTCGGGGATGAGATAATGCTCAATGGTCAGTGTCTCCCCTGAAATGAAATCGAACCCGCCTGTTAGCTGCTGTGAATCACTCCCCCAGATTTTGGGACTTCAGATCAGCTTGGGAAATGGCCAAATCATTTGTGACCTCGTTTGTGGTTCAGGGCACGTGGTCCACATGAGAGATGTCCTGTAGTCCTCTTGCTGTCCTTTGGTCTTCTCACTCAAGGCAAGATGTGACCATGCCCTGGGCCTCCTTCCTCATGAGTCCTAGGGCCCTGTGGGACTTACCATGTCCTCCCACACGCCCCCTGGCCTCCACTGCAGCTTGGGGTGCAGCTTATGGCCAGCACCAAGACTGGACAAGACTGATCTCACTAACATGTAGAATGTCAGTTTGTCCGGTGGGTTCCAGGACGAGTGGGTAGGCAGTTTAGAAGCTCCCAATGTGCAAATGATGTTTTTGAAGCCCCTCCCCTTCCTTCCCCAACTAGATAGAAGCTTGATTAACTGATAAGTTGTCTGCCCTCCCCGCTCTAGGAACTCCTTGAACAGCAATGCAAAAAATTAGTGATCTTGGGAACTGGGGTGTGTCAGTTGTAGAATGTTTGCCTAGCATGGGTTTCAAACCCAGCACTGCTACCCCCCTCCCCCCCTAAATAAATGAACTAGTTGAAAGGCTGGTTTAGGTTAGCCAGAGGCCAAGTACTGGGCCCTGATGACCTCTGAGTGCTTTGTTCTAAAAAGCCCAGAGTGTATTCCAGAGGGAGTAGCATCTGACCAATCCATTCCCCCCAAACGCCTGGGTTTCCAAAGAAAGGTATTTAAATGTATGTAGATTGGTGCTGTAAACTATTTTGATAAATATTAACTTATTTTGTTGGGGTTTGGTTGTCTTTTGTCTTCTTAGAACCTAGTCTCCATTTGCTGGATTTCTTTTCATTATTTTTAACTTAGGAGAAGAGAACTTGAAGGGGCTGAGAGGTGGGGGGCTCAATTTTTTTTTTCACCTTTCCCTTTGTGTTTTTTGCTGGCTGAAATGATCCCATTCAAGATGACAGTTGTGGACAGCTGATATTTCAGCTCACACCCTGCACGGCCTACGAGGGGACAGGCTGGTTGAAACACCCTACCCATCCAGGATTGCTGGCAACTGAAATCAGGCCTGGGGGTGGGGGAGTGTGTGTGGGGGGGTACAAGCTTGGAAGAAGAGTTTCCTAATCAGAAAGGACATCCAAGGGTCACTTGTGGCCAGTCCATTGGGTGTTGTGCTTTTATTCAGAGCGGACTGTGGAGCTTTTCTGTGTAAAGGAGCAAGCTGGAGGTTATCACCTGTTTCCGGTGAATCTGGCTTTTCTCATCACGTGACTGCCCCATAAAAGACATAGGCAAAAATAACCAATTTCAAATGATCAGTAGTTCTACATATCGGAGCCCTCTCTATTCCGTGGCTTGGCTAGTATTTTTTTTCCTACATAGGCAGGACTTGAACATGCGTCTTGCAAGACGTCCATCTTTCCTACCTTGCCCTGGCCCCCCCAAATAATTCGTCATGACGGACAGACCGTTTCTAGTGAACATTTACTGCCAAAATTCACGAAGAGTGTAATGCCATGGTGTGTCCCCAGGGCTCAGCTGAAGAGTTGAGGTGTGGGGTGTCCCCAGCTTTGGGCAGGGAGCGATGGGAAAGGATGTGGGGGTCTGTGCAGCCCATATCACAGTTGACCCTTTGTGAAGATTTCTTTCTTCAAGAGGGAAGACAGACTTCATGTTTCAAAGATTACTGGGCTCATAACAGGTCAGACTGCTTTCTCCTCCTGGTGCTCTGGGATTGGCTCGGTAGCAGCAAATGCCATTAAGTCATCTCCAGTAGGGATGTGGCCTGCATCCCTCACCACTTACTCTCCATCCCCACCAGTGGCATTCTTGACCTGCTGTTGGCAGTCTGGCCTAGTATGAGCTAGTATGGGTCTACTATGGCCTAGTATGGGTCATTACAGCTGGAAAGGGTTTTGTGGAAGGCTGGGTTCTTATGCCCCCCAGAGGCCTCTCTCAGGCTTGTAGGCACGTCTGGGCCTCCCTGCTTAGGAGAAATTGCCCTTGTTCTGCTTGTCTACTCTGGATATTCCATGTCCCCAGAGACACACCCCTGTTTAATAAAAGTCAGCCATTCTTTTGGCACTTGTGTCCATGCCACGAAGACAGGGAGGAAGGAAGGGTCATAAATGCTAGGATACCCACTGAGGGGGGGAGGGAGAGTGAATGAGTAGAAAAATATGTCCAAGTTTACACTCTAGTGGGCTTCTGACACGTGTGTGGAACTGTTACAGAGTTCAAGTTCAGATAGAACTGAACATGTGTTATTTTATTGTTTTGTATAATGAGAGTTCTATGTAAGGCTCTCTATGTAAGGCTATACTTTTTTGGGGGGAGTGGAGGGGAGGGGTCAGGAGATGCTTTATCCCTTTGGCCCCAAATACTTTTATACTCTGTATGTCATGTCTTTTGATACCTAATGAGGGTTTTTTTTTTTTTAAGGCAAAAAAGGTCAACTGGCTTTTTATTTTCACTGTAAATCAGAGCTATTTTGTGCCCACTGCTTACTGAGCCACGAAGCCCTCCTCCCGGAGGGACTTGCTGTGGCCACAGGTTTGGGTATGGGAATCCACATTCCCTCTCGGATTGGCCTATTGTCTAAAAACCCCACGTGAGACCAAGAACCTGGTCCACGCAGAGGTTCTCAGGTATTTGTGTGTCCAGCAGGGTCAAGAAGCAGGGCTAAGAAGAAGCATTCTGACTTTGTTAATTCATGGATTAACAAGCAAGGTAGATGATTTAGTGTTTCTTGATGACAAACTTCCTTAAGTTTGGGACTTGTTTTCCCATGTGAGAAGTTGTGATTATATATTTAAACTAAGTTTCCGGCTTCTTTTGTGCCTTTCGGTTTCAGTGGGCGTAAGGGTCATAAAGGGTTATGATACTAATGAGGGTTGGATTACTATCAAACCCAAATAGCTGGGGTGTTTCCCGTCAATTGTTTTCTTCTACTGAACACAGAGCCATTATTAAAAAGAGTTGTTTTTATTTTGTAAATTGTATGGTATTTTTTCTGCTTGTCTGATGGTCTATTTTTCTAATTGTTTTCCTTATAATAGTTTCTTATAATGGCGATAATAGATTTAGACTCTAATGCTAAGTGCAAATCTAGCTTTGGTCCCTGCTGGAACCCTCCTGGTTTTTGTTTTTAATTGTATTTTATTCTTTATTATTTTAAAGGCAAGTGCAGGTGTTGTCTATCACTTTAAAAAAAAATGTGAAACTGGTATTTCCCATGTGCTCACCACGCCATGTAAGCTGACAACTTCCCACCAGACTTTGTGCTGTAAAATCCAACTATTTTGTGGTACATTATCTCCTGCTTCTGCAAATTCTAATAAATTCTTTGGCTTCCATGTACACTGTCCCATCTCCGGAATTCCTTCAGCTCTTAGTGGTTTTCGTTTTTCTTTTCTTTTGCCAGTCCTGGGGTTCAAGCTCTGGGCCTAGGTACTGCCCTTGACCTCCTCTTTGCTCAAGGACAATGGTCTACCACACTGAACCACATCGCCATTTCTGACTTTTTCTGTGATTAATTGGAGGTAAGAGTCTCATGAACTTTCCTGCCTAGGCTGGCTTTGAACTGTGACCTTCAGATCTCTGCCTCCTGACTAGCTGGTGCCCAACTTTGGTGGTTTTCATGCACTAGACTGGGGGGAAAGCCTGGGCTTTGAGCCCTAACCCTCAAGCAATCACCAAACATTTGAGACCAAAAAATACAAAAAGCCTTTCACTCTCCTAATGCCTTAGGTTTGTGCTGGCTGCCACACACACTTACTTTTTTTTTTTTTTTTTGGCAGTTGTGGAGCAGGGTTGAGAACTAGGATGTGTGTGAGACGCAGAGGCAGTGGGTCTGATACTTAGCCTAAGTGCTGCAATATCACTCACCAGCTCCCTTGCAAAAGAAAGCTGCTATTTTTTGGCACAGGAGGCAAATGTAGCCTTAGTGGGACTTAATTCCTCCACTCATGGCTGATATGGGCAGATAAAATTTTCACCTTGGCTCAGCTGATGGTGGGTTTTAGAAGCAGACACCCAAGGGTTTAGGCAGTAGGTAAAAGAAGAGAGCTACCTTCTCTGTGCCCAGCAGGTGGACAAAAATCTGCAAGGGAGGGCCGGGAGTTTGGCCTAGTGGTTAAAGTGCTTGCCTAGCATGCATGAAGACCCGGGTTCGATTCCTTGGCACCACATACATAGAAAAAAAAGCTGGAAGTGGTGCTGAGGCTCAAGTGGTAGAGCTCTAGCCTTGAGAAAGTCCAAGGACAGTGCTCAGGCCCTGAGCTCAAGCCCAGGACTGGCAAAAAAAACAAAATCTTCAAGGGGGCACCCTTCATGCATTCCCTGTGTGCCCTTTCATGTGATTCCTGCTGGACACACAAGAAAGTGACAGCCAGAGTCAAGCCCCTCACTGGCCTCACAAAGTACCCAGTAGCTGGTGGCTTGTATTCCTACTTATTCTGGAGGCTGAGATCTAAGAATTGTGGTTCAAAGCTAGGCTCTTACCAGTGGATCTGTGGCTCTAATTGGTAGAGCACTAGCCTTGAGGGGGGAGAAAAAAGAGTTCAGGGAGAGTGCCCAGGCCCCAAGTTTAAGCCACACAGGTAAAACAAGAGGATATCTGTGTCCTCCAAAGATAAAGTGACCTCCGGTGTCCTTAGAAGCAAGCTCAGACCTCTTCTACAGCACTATACTGCCATCTAGTAGCTACCTAGGGATACTGCAAAGCAGTCTGAAAAGGCAGGCAAATTTTCCAGCATTTCTTTTTAGAAAATCCTCAGGGGCCAGAGGAAAGAGGTAGAGGAAACAAGGTCTCAAGCACTCCCCCCTCCATCCCCAATGGAAGAATTCTAGTCTCTAAGCCTAAGGAACTGTCGCCCAGAGCAAATATTCTCTCCCTGGAATTTCTTATGAATGAAAATTCACCCCTAAATGGCTCAGCATCTGAGGTGTTTGAGAGTCCTATAGAACTTACAGCCCAGGGAGCTGCCCTGGTTTTGCAAATCCATCAGCTACAACATGGAACCAGGCAGAGTTTGAAGCTACAGAGACAAGGATTCTGATGAACTAACTAAATCTATGTTCAGTTCCCTGCCTTCAAGTCCTGGTATTGGCCTAAAAAAAGCAGTTCAATGAAGTTAGACAGTGAAGCCCAGTGCACCGAAGAATAGGAGAGGAAGCAGGCAAGAGCTGTGTCGGGGATGGAGGGGTGAACTTGCCAATGATACTTTTGCATTCTACACTGTGGTGATAGCACACTAGTCCACTAGCACATGGAGCGGGGAGCTGCATCTGCCTCAGTTTTGCTGTTGTTGGTTGTAGGGCCTGGGTGCTGTCACTTGAGCACTTTTGCTCAAGGCCAGCATTCTACCGTTTTGAACCACAGTTCTACTTCCAGTGTTTTGAGACAAGAGTCTCACGGGGACTTTTCTGCCCAGGCTGGTTTTAAACATTGATCCTCAGATCTCAGGCTCTGAGTAGGTAGGATTATAGGCTTTAAGCCACTGGCCACCTGGCTTTAATTAGGGTTGTAGTAATTGAAAAGCCATTAGGCAGCCAGCAGCTGTGTGGCAGTGTTGCCCAGGTGTCTGTGATGGTGGTGGTGGGGAGCAGGAGAAAAGGAAGCAGGGGCTTGCAGAAGGTGCTCCAGTAAGGCACTTCCAGAGGGGTGAGCAAAAACAAAGGGAGGAATCATGCTGATGGGAATGAGTAGGGTCAGAAACCCCAAGTGTGTTCTTCCTCGGTTGTGTGTGTGTGTGTGTGTGTGTGTGTGTGTGTGTGTGTGTGTGTGTGTGTGTGTGTGTGGTTGTTTTCTGGTAGTGGAGCTTGAACTCATCAGAACCTGGGCCTTGTCCTTTAGATTTTTTCGCTCAAGGCTAGCATTCTGCTACTTGAATCACATCTCCTCTTGTGACTTTTTGGTAGCTAACTGGAGACATACTGAGTAATTAGGATCACAGGCATAAGCTTCTCTCTCTCTCTCTCTCTCTCTCTCTCTCTCTCTCTCTCTCTCTCTCTCTCTCTCTGCTAATGGTAGAGTAGCTTTTTTTTTTTTTTTGTGCATCATGGGGCTTGAACTCTGGGCCTGGGCACTGTTCCTAAGTTCTTCAGTTCAAGGCCTCCGCCCTACCGCCCTATCCCCTGAGCCCTGAGCCTCATCATTACTTCCTGTTTGCTAGTGGTTAATTGGAGATAAGAGTCATGTTCTTTTGTGCCCGGACTGGCTTTGAACCATGATCTTCAGATCTCGGCCTCCTGAGTAGCTAGGATTATAGGTGTGAGCCACCATGCCTGGCTAGATAACTTTTAAAAGACAATTAGCAAGCTGGACATTCTAGCTACTCAAGAGGCCAAGATTGAGAATCAAGGTTAAAAGTTAGCCTGAGCAGAAACTTCATATTCAAAAATAACCAACCAAAAAAAGCAGGCTGGAGGCATGGCTCAAGTAGTAGAGTGCTATTTGAGCAAACAATGTAAGTGTGAGGCTGTAAATTAAAACTTTGGTACCAGACCCCCCCCACACACAAAAAAAGGTGTTTAGCAAACATGGTTGAGTTAATTCCTGTTTTCAAGGTCAGAACAGCCAACCTTTGATGATAGATAATGGCTGTGAGGTGTGTTGTGTGTGTGTGTGTGTGCACATGCATTTGTTGGACACTTGAGTGTAGTCCAGTTCTCCACTGCTTGACACGCATATACTGATGTAGCACAAGCTTCGATCGTGACCTTCAATCACCAACACAGATAGATGCTATCTATCTGTGTTGTTTACTCCCCAGGTTCCCTGCCTGCCTCAGATCACCTATCGGAGAGGAGAGAGTTCTCCACAGATATGAGAAATTTGGTGCTAATTACAGCAAATCACATGTCAATTGGCTCTTTTTTGGTAGGTGGAGGTGCTTGCCTCTCCCTTGCTTATTGCAAGTGTAGGTTTTGCCTGTAAATCCTAGCTGTTCAGTAGGATAAGATTTAGGATTGTAGCTCAAGGCTAGATTAAATAGAAGACTGAGAGACTCATCTCCAATTAACCACAAAAAGCTGTAAGTGGAAGTGTGGCTCAAGTTGTAGATAGATAGCTCTTGAGCGAAAACTAAACAAAAAAAACAAGGGATAGTGCCATGAGTTCTGAGTTTTAAGTTCCAACACTGGTAAAAATAGAAAAAAAGAAAGTGGAGGCCACTCAAGATGTCCCAGAAAGAGCCAGCCAGTTGGGATAGGCTGACAAATTACAGTCCTTTGGTGGCTACCAAGAACCTAGGAAGTATAGATGGGACAGAGGGACTCCCTGTTGAGATCAGAAAGTGTCTTGAAGCTTGTCCTAAACCCAAGGGCTGTTCACCCATTCATCAGTGCAGAGTGGCTATGGTTTCTCCAGAGGGCCCATGATAGGGAAAACAAATCCACAGGGACAGAATTTAGGCTAGATTAAGCTCTTAGGGGTTGAAATATTTATCCATGTCTGAGTAGGAAATAAAAAGTGAAAGAATGTTCTGTCTCTTATGTCTGCTTTCCAACCTATACCAGCTTAGCTGGGAAGATCAGAGAGACCTGGAGTTCCTCCAATTCAGAGCTTGATTGAGGACTCCAGGTTGGAAGGATGGTTGCAGGGACCTTAGATCTGCTGAGTCTAGGGACAGGAGTTTGAAAGTTCTCTGAGTATCAAGTAAGCTCATCCTGACAGTTTTTTCCAAAGAAGGAGGAGGAGGAAGAAGGAAATTCAACTTACAAAAGACTTCTTTGCTGGGACTCCCAAAGTAGAAGTGTTCGTCTTGATATATCAAAAAGTAGATACCACAGAATGTCCTTCAAGTACACTTTAATAGGCTTTAGAGTTAAATACAAATATGCAACACAGAAAGTGGAGAAGCAGGAAAAGGAATGTCGTGACCCCCTTTAATCTCAGAGAATGCCAGCCCTGCACCATCCCAACATCCAGCCAGAGCCTCCTCTCAACTTGTGTCAGGCAGGAGTGGGGACAGGCCATGACAGGCCTTCCAATGCCACAGAGACATTGGTGCTGCTCAGAGCTCCACATCGAGAGGTCCAGACTCTGATGGCGTAATGACCCCCAGAGCCACAGCCACCTGGCTTGCAGATGCAGTGACAACTCAATCGAGGAGCCATAGGACGTGGCTCTCTGTGACAGAAAAATAAAGCAAGGGCTGGGGGGGAGGGGAATGAACTCAAGGGTCCAAGGGCAGGGCTGGTGGGGGTAAAGCTCTAGTCCACCTAGTGAAGGTTACTCAGTTCTAACATTGCTACAACTTTGGCCACAACAGCCTAACACTGTACCACATTCTAACATCACACCGAAGTCTGTATTGCTGTGAACCTGTGTTTGGCAGGTTCCGTTATGCAAGGGGGTCCTAATTTGGAGAGCTAAGCTGGTGTTTGCAGGCTACACCTGCTAAAATAATAAATAACTGCATGTTTAATTAACATGGCACCATCTACCTTAATGGATTGCTCAACTCAATGTTATAGTATCATTCAGAGCCACAGAAGGCAAAAAACCTTCATCGTCAATGTACATCTACTGTGTATGCCCTCAGGATGGACATGATGCTTGGGAGTTCTCCAAAAATGAGAGGGACCCAAGGGGGACAGAACCCCATATCTGCCTCCAAAATTGGCCACAATCGGGGTGTTGAACAAGCCAACTCCTTCCATGGGCCGTCTTGGGCTCCAGGGCTCCAGGGCTCTACCTGCTTTGGGAATGTTCAAAGGCAGGTCTGTGCTCAGGAGAACGCTGAGGGCCTTGGGGAGAAGAGTGCAGGATCTTCACCACATACAGAATGAGGGCATTGTCATTATTGCCGTGTCAACTGTTTAAACCTATTTCCGTTATGGGTCATGCGTCTATTCTTCCACAGCACTACACGAATATCTTTCACATTCTAATTCTACCATTTCAGACACAAATGCCAGTCCAGGGGCTGTGTCATTGGGTTCCTGTTGGGGGGAACCTTCAGGGCCAACAATGAGGCCCTGTCAGGTGCAGCCCAGCCTGGGTTTCTGGGAGTGTATATGGTGATTTAGCACCTCTAGAACTGGTTCCCCAGGACAGATGGGTTGGTTTTTCTGGAAGCTCCTGCTAGGACCCCTGAGCCATCTCAATGTGTAGGGAGAAGTGGAATTACAGTGGTTTCTATGAAATGCACCTGAAATAAACTCAGGCCTGAGAGTCATGTCACATCAAAATCCATCAAATGCAATGTTGGAGGACTTTCTTATTCCACACCTGGCCAAACATGGACCCCCTCTTGGTGCTTTCCTTCCTGAGGGTAGGCCTCAAATGACCTTAGTCATCTCCAAGGTCATCCTGCTCAAAGAAAAGATGATGCCCCATGTTTGCCTATGGGTACAGCTTAATGACCCATTCCAAGGTGCCATTTAGGTTAAAAAAAAAAAAAGCAAAACGTGTGTTTACAAGATGAGTTGCTATGGTAACGTTGGCAAAACAACAAACCTGTCAAGGTTTCTGCCTGCAATCCCCCATTGCAACAGGAGGATTGGTCATTAAAACCTGTGAATGGAGCACATCATTTCACGTCATTTCACGTCTTGCAGTCTAAGAAGCTGACTGTTCCAAAGGCAGTTGCCGTTCACAAATGGCTGGTGTTCGGATTAAGCAGAGGTACCACTTGGTGGTAAGATTGGAAGGCGCTTCTTCTCTGAATCTTTTTTTTTTCTTTTTTTCTTTTTTCTAAATCTTGTCATTTTTATTTATTTATTTGGGTAGAAATATTCTTGGGAAGCTGGATAGAAATGCATTTTCATTTCCCAATAATGCTTAGGCACAAGTTAGAAAAATTGCTGACCATCCGTAAAATATGTCAGCACATCACGTTTATAAAAAGAAATGCAATTCAGAATCGCGGCATGTGTCTCCTCCACGGGTATCTGAGGAGACACACAGGTGCGGGCGCACTACACCATGATTATTCAGTGTCTATGCAGAATCACTGAGCTACGTGTGACTCACCTGGAAATGCATCGCTGGAGGTCAGCGGGACTTGTCATTCATTTGGCTCTAACTATGGTCAAACGATTTTTTTTATATATATACACATCACACTCTACTGTTTACACCTTGCTAAGCGCCAATCCCCGACAGTCTTACAGGATGTGGGGGGGAGGAGGGAGGTGGGGAGGGCAGAAGAGACGCAGCCTAGGATGCAGTATGCAGCTGCTGAGCATGCGCGCCAGGTGGCCGCCCGCTCCCGGGGCCAGCGCTCCCCCGACGGACCGCCGCGGGCGCTCCCTCCCGCAGGGGCGTGGTGACGTCATCTGGGCGTGGTGCTGACTCTGGCTGGGGAGGAGGGGCCTGAAGCGCAGCCGCGGTACCCCGGGGACGTGGGGGAGAGTTTAATGGGACTGGTTGGGTCCCCGGTTTGGAGTTTCCAAAGCAGCTCTTCGTTGGTGCGGCTCAATCGCTTCTTCTCCTGGGTTTCTTTCTCCACATATTCCTGGAGGTTGGCGTTTTCCTCCGACAGTTGTCTGGATGGGGGACAATGACAAGTCAGGCAGCAAGCAAGCATGCGGGATGGCGCTCAACCCGAGGTGGGGCTGATGGGGTCAGGGGAAGGAGAGGCCGCGCCATGGCCGGCACGGAGAACACGGGCGAGTCTGGATCAGGGTCTAAGAACTTTCGTTGAAATGTCTGTTCCTCTCATAGACCCATTGCCAGATTCTCTCTGTGAACCCAAGGAACTTGAAAGCTCTCCACAAGGTCAGGAGAGGCACCTGTCACCCCACCACCTGTCACTCCGGGGTCACAGAGCAAAGGCCAGAGGCTGAACAGAGGCGGAAGAAGGTGGACACAGTGTGGGTGGCTGGCTGTCTACCCTGTTACAGAAGCTGGCCTGTGACCCCGCTTCTTGCTGGATGATGAGCCTAGAAGACAGGGCCAAGACTCATCCCAACTTAGTACCCAGCAAGCAGTACATGCTTGATGGATGTTTATAGACCACGGATGTTGAAGGAAAATCAAACAGGGCTTTCCTCCTTCAGTCATGAAGCTTGAATTGCTAATAGAGTCCTTGAGGAACTGAAAACATACTCTAGTCCATTTGCATTTTACCACTGGATGGACTCGTGTCCTTCAAACTCACCCACCCCCCCTGGGACAAAGCTTACTCTCCCAGGATTGCACCTTGCAGAGTCCTGGGGTGTGTAGCTCTCGAGTGTGTTCCCTGTCTCTCAGTCTGAGGGTACATGGAGGATGGTAAAAAGTCAGGGGCAAGGATGAAGGAAACTTCCATCCCCAACACAATCCTTCCATCTGCCTTTGAAGAGGGAACAGATGCCAGCATGGGACGCTAGTGAGCGTGCCCTGACTCCATGCACATATTGTGTGTAAAAGCATGTGTCACAGTAAATAAAAGTATAGTGTAAAAGTATTAGCATGCAAGCACTAGTGTGTGTGTGTGTGTGTGTGTGTGTGTGTGTGCGCGCGCGCGTGCACGTATGTGTGTGCTGGGGCTTGAATTCAGGGTTTAGGCACTATCCCTTAGGTTTTTTGCGCAGGGCTAGTGCTCTACCATTGAGGTGCAGCTTTGCTTCCAGCTTTTGGTGGTTAATTAGTCTTCACCACTCTCCTGCCCAGCCTGGTTTTGAATCACAATTCTCAGAACTCAGCTTCCTGAGCAGCTCATATTATAGGTGGGAGCCACCGAAGCCTGGCACAGGAAGGCCTCTGAAAATGATTGCATGTGTACACATGAATGTATGTGTGTCCACCTGTATGCATGGCCAACTATGTCTGAAGAGGATGTTATGCCATGGGTGCATGGAGAGGCAGAAGAACAGGCCAAGGATTCAGGCCTAGATAGCACCAGGATGGCTCAACCCTGGGCCTGGGTGAGGAGCCCTACTGCTGCTTTCACTGGACTTGGAGTTCTAGAAGACAGGGCTGAAGGGACAGGTGAGGAGGAAATGTGGATTTTTGGAAGCTGAGGAGACATGGTGGCTTCTAGGTGTGTTTCTCTTTTGTTTGGAACTGCTTTTCTTCTCAACTTTTCTGGAAAGAAATCTTAGCCCCTTCCAGTGCTATGGGAGGGCTGGGCCGTCTGCCATTGCTCACTGCCTGCATTTCCTTGGGGATGGGGACACTGGCACACAGTCCAGACACCGGCTAAGTAGCATGGGGTGTGCTTTTCTTTTGGTCCTGTGGGAGATGCCAAAAAGAGGATGCAGAGACACCTCACAGCTCAGCATGAGGCAGACTGGATACTGGGATGTGAAGAAGTTCAAGGGCAAAGTCACTTGAAGGGCAACACGTGATCGATAAACACAGAGGCCAGGCCCACTTACCTGGTGACCACTGTGTTCTGGTCAATCCTGGCCTTGAGGTCTTCATTCTGCTGCTGGAGAACCTGGATCTTTTCTTCCAGGATAATGTTCTTTTCCGCCTAGGAAGAAGACAGCAGCTAAGAGATTCTCAGTAAGGCCACAAGGTCTTGGGGGAGTCAGCACATGTGCTTAGGTTCAGGCCTAGGGCTTGAACTCAGCACCTGGGTGCTGTCCTTGAGCTTTTGTCACTCTACCACTTGAGCCACAGCTCCACTTTTGGCTTTTTGGTGGTTAATTGGAGATAAGAATGTCATGGACTTTCCTGCTCTTCAGACTACAACCTTCAGATCTCAGCTTCCTGAGTAGCTAAGATTGTGAACTTTGGTTCGCAGACCTTTAGTTCTTCCAAAAGGTCATCTACAAGGTTGAGGGTATGTGTACCAGTAAGGGATATGGAGGTAAATGTGTGTACATGTGCAAGCGTGGGAGTGGGTGTGAGTGATGATGAGGGAGTGGTTGGCATTCCTGGCAGGTGGCCCAACACCTGCCTAGTCAGACTTCTTGATTAATGGAAGGAAGAAAAGGCAAATAATGTGGACACACATCTTCCTTTGAGGGTCTGGGCAGCCAGGACACAAAATAAAGCATCTTGGATGTCTGGGAAGTTCTCCTTTGGTTTTCAGGATATGGAAGAAAGGTTTTATTTTGTGCCAGGACTAAGGTTTGAACTCAGGACTTGAGTCCTGCCCCTTTTCACTCAAGGCTAACGTTCAAACACTTAAGCCACAGCTCCACGTCTGGTGTTTGTTTGATTTTGGCTGGTTAATTGGAGATAAAGAATCTCTTGGAGCTGGGCAATGATGTCTCATGTCTGTAATCCTAGCTACTCTGGAGGCTGAGATGTGAGGACTTTGGTTCAAAGCCAGCCCGGGCACAAAAGTCCATGAAACTTATCTCCGATTAACCACCAGAGAATCAGAAGCAGTTTTCTGTGGCTCAAGTGGTAGAGCACTAACCTTGAGCTGAAGAGCTCAGGGATGGTGCCCAGGCCCAGAGTTCAAGTCCCATGCCCGAAGGAGCTTGGATTTGTATGTTCTGGCTGGTTTTGAACCTGGTACCTTGCTTTATAATTTTCTGAAATGCACACATTTCCCTTTTATAGTACCAAAAGTCCATTAAAAAACAATCCTAAGGGGAAGGGGAAGGCTCCACACGAAGGAAGCTATCGTGGAAGCAGGCTCTATGCTCTTCTCCTGGGACTCCCTCCTAGGCCTCCAGCCTGGGCCTTGAGCCTCATGTTGGCGTTGATGACCTGTAGCTCCTTTTTCCTACGGAGCGACCATCCTCGCCTAGTGGTCAGGTGCTCGCTGGAGGCTAATGTGAACGGGCCGTGAAAGCAGGATGCTTGTTCTGGACCGAATCTTCTGACTCTCCATAGCAGAGAAGTTGGAATCTACTCTTCAAGGTGATGATTAGGAGGTAATGAGGTCATGAAGGTGTAGCTGCCACCATAGAGATTGGTGTACTTATGAAACACAACCCCATGCAGCAGTGGTACTCACTAGACACTATGTGCAAAATGAACTATAAAATTTGTAGGTGGAAGTGGGAGGGAAAAACTGAGAGAGAGCAAAGGAAGGGGTGAAATTTTCCAGAAAGAAATATACTCATTACCTGGCTAAATGTAACTGTTATCCCTTTATATACATCACCTTTTTTATTGTCAGGGTAATGTACAGAGGGGTTACAGTTATATTCACCAGGTAGTAGGTGCAGTACTTCTCACACATTGATACCCCTTCTCATGCTTTTGTCCCCATTTCCTTCCCCCCACCCCCTCCCAATCATCTTATTTCCCCCCTTCCCTTTCCTATTTCAAATACACAAATGTATATACAATATACCTGGCAACAAAGTCAGATACAGTAACAATATGAGATTAACCAAAGGGCAACACAAGAGAAATAACACAGTACATTAAGAACAACAATCACACAAGATAAAGCTCTTGTTTCCATATCCTAGAGATCCTTTTATTTAGTCTCATCTTATAGGACCTTATGTATGTAGGTTTTGAGCTACTGTAATCCTCCAGGAAAGTCCTAGATGTGTAATAATTATGACAAATGAGGGAAACCATTAAGTCTATGTTCCTTTGGGTCTGGCTTACTTCACTTAATATGATTTTTTCCAAGTCTTTCTTTCCATTTCCTTACAAATGGGGCGATGTCATTCTTTCTGATGGAAGCATATATACATTACCTTTATAAGGACAGTAAAAAATAATTTTTTTAAAACAAGCCCACAGAACCCCAGAGTGCTCTCCTGCCCTTTCTACAATGTGAAGATTGAAGCAGCAGGCCAGGGCTCCACTTAGGTTGGCTACTCATTACCTGTAGCTGGGTTGCTGCATTATTCCCAGGCCTCCACCCTGCCTCTGTAAAACAGTACTAGACCCCAGGTGAACTGTTGGGAAGGATGAATGCCTTGCCTGAGTGGGGCGCCCCATAAGGATGGATGTTCCCTCGTGCCAGCTCTCCACCCTTCCTCCAGGGAGAGGGTGACATAGCACTTCCACAATAAAACTAGAGCCAAGCAAAGAACCGGGACCTCTGAGATTCCTTATTAGCAGTCTTGGTTTTGTTAGATAGACCTTAGAGCTCAGGTATGGACTTTTATCTCTCGTTTGTGTGTGCGTGCACACGTGCGCGCGCGCGCACGCGCGCACACACACACACACACACACACACAGTAACAGGGCTTGATCTCAAAGCCAAAGCACTGTCTCTTAGCTTCTATACTTAAGACTGATGTTCTACCACTTGAGTCACTGCTCTACTTCTAGTTTTATGCTGCTTAACTGATTTTTTCGGCCTAAGCTGACTTCGAACCATGATCTTCAGATCTTAGCCTCCCAAATGACTGGGATCACAAGCATGAGACACCAGCACCCAACTCAGCTATGGAATTCCCTGCTCTGGTGTGCGCCATGGGCAGGAAAGGGACAAGTGTCACTGGACTCTGCCATCCATGCCATGGATGTGAACAGTGGGGGAAATCTCAGGGTAGTTGCTCTCTCTTGGGCAAGCCAACCAACTCACCAGCTTTTCCAGCTCAATAATCCTCTTTTCCTGCTGGTGTATTTGCTGATTCTTCATCTCTAACACCTGCTTCAGACTCTTCATGTCTTCTTCCAAGTGCTGATAAGGGGCCAGCGCAATCTATTGGGGAGAGAGCAGGGACTGTGGGCCAAGTTTCCAGCAAAACCAAATGTCACCTGATCCAGCTCAGTGTAGCTCTGAGCAGCTCCCCAGTGAGTAGTTGGGTCAGTACAGTGAGGGACTAGAAGACTCTCCAAATCCCTAAAAGCTCCCTCCCCCCGCCCCCCGCACCTTCCCACTGACAGCCCCATACAAGCCCAGCTGGAAGACCTGGATGCTAGAATTGTCACAATATTTCAGATAGACCACATTATATATTTAGTATATTTCAACAGAAGTTCCTCCTGTCTATAGATCAGCATTAACTGGGCATCACATATTTTATGCAGAAATACTGCTGAGGATTTTTCAGGGTTTTTTGGGGGGAGGTGGAGGTGAAGGGAATTCTCTCCAACTTTGTAACTCATTCATTGCCTAGACAGTACTGCTCAGGGCCAGCCTAACACACTGTTGGGGAAATGGAGTGGGGTTGGGGGGTGGGGAGGCTGGCCCAGCCATGGTGAAGTTTCAAGGGCTGCACATCCCAGGAGACCATAGACTTTGTGGATTGACACACATAGCAGGTCAATGGAGAATGTTACAGCTGGCCTCGGTCTCTGGGGAGAGGTGCTGACACTGTTTTTAAGTACCCAAGGAGGTGACCAGATGTCACTTTATAGCCAGTCAGCATAGAGGCCTCATCCTCGAGACCTGAGGAGGAAATGAAGCCCATGCTGTGGCCCTGTGTAGCCTGGGCAGTAGCCACTACCTCTAGCTGCTCCTCTGTGTTTTTTCTCAAAGCCTCCTCAAAGCGCTGAGCGCGGTCCCGCAGACACTGGCTCTGGAAGGTCAGCGTGTCCACCTGGTCCTGCAAGCAACGACAAGAGACAGCCAGAATGGGCTGGGAGGGACAGACACAGTGACCTGGGCAGCTGGGGGGAGAGTGCTGGCCAGCTTACCTTGGAATTCCTTCCAAGGTCTCTCATGGCTCCTTGCTAATACAAAGGGGACATTCTAGCTTCTTAGGTAGCAGTGTCTTCTTTTGCTAGGCCTCTCTCATTCTCAGCTCATCACCTTGGTTTAAAGCCTCTCCCTGGTAGGCTGCTGCCCCTAGCTCCGATCACACTCCCAACATGGCAGCCCTGTGTGTGTGGTGATGCAGTGAGGTGTGCCTGAGTGACATGGAGCCCCATCCTCAGTTTCCAGGGCAGATGTGACTATATAGTCCCCTCCCTACACATCCTCAAATCACAGTTCATCTTTTTTTTTTCCTCCTCTCAGTCGTGGGGCTTGAACTCCAGGCCTGGGTGCTATCCCTGAGCTCTTGAGCTCAAAGCTCAAGGCTAGTGCTCTACCCCTTGAGCCACAGCACCACTTTCGCTTTTCTGGTGGGTAACTGGAGATAAGAGTCTCAAGGACATTCGGTGCCTGGGCTGATTTTGAACTGAGATCCTCAGATCTCAGCCTCCTGAGTAGATAGGATTACAGCCATGAGCCACCGGCGCCCAGCTAGTTCTTGTCATCTTGAACAAAGCTTGGTGGTCCCGTTAAACTCTCAGTGCCTAAGGAGACTCTTTCCTTCATCGAATCCCACTGCTGAGGATCCCAAACTCCTTCACCCTAGTACTTGAGGTGAGAAATAACTAAAAGACAGGGAGCTAGAGCTTGGACTTCCCCCTCTGCTCCAGGAAACCTTCTGACAAGAGAAACGGCCTCATGCCAGCAAAACAAATAATAGAAGCAGGATAATGCAAAGTCTGTAACTCTTCACATTAGCACAAGGGGCGACTGAAGCATTGTCTTCATTTATCATGCTGGAGCGCTCACAGCCTACAAATCTCCTCAAGCAGGGTCCCTTTGCCTTGCTTCACCCCCACCGCCCTCCATCCTCCCCTGTCCTTCCTTCCCCTCTCCTTTCCTCTTCTCTTTCCCCCTCTTCTCTTCCTCTCCTCTTCTCTTCCTTTTTCCCTTTCCTCCCCTTCCCTTGCTCCCTTCCTTTTCCTTCCCTTCCCCCCTTCCCTCCACTCCCCTCTCTTCTTCAATCACAGTGTGTGTGTGTGTGTGTGTGTGTGTGTGTGTGTGTGTGTGTGTGTACATGTGTGCATGGCATGTGCACACGCTGGTATTAGGGCTTGAACTCAGGTCCTGGGCGCTGTGCCTTAACTTTTTCTGCTCAAAGCTGGTGCTTGACCACTTGACCCACACTTCTTTAAGCTTTTTGCCAGTTCGAGATAAGAATCTCTCCAATTTATCTGCCCAGGCTTTACATCTCAGTATCCTGAGTAGTTAGGGTTGCAGGCACAAACCCCAGATGCCCCAACACTCCTAAACTTTCGAACAGGGCTCTTAGTAGCTGGGGTGATGGTGTGTGCACATCCCTGGCATCTTTCCTGCAGGACAATCTGTGATGTATGAAGCCAGCGGGAAGCGAGCGATCTTGGGAGAAGGCCAATTTCCTGTGTATATATTCCAGCCATGGGAATTATATTCCACAATCTGCCTGGGCAAAAAAGGTAGTGAGACCTCCTCCCACCTCAATACACAGCCAGGGGTGGTAGCTAGTATTTGTAGTTCTGACTAGTCAGAGGCCTAAGTAAGAACTTAAGAGTTCAAGACCTTCACTGAAAAATAACCTAAAGCAAAAAGGGCCAGAGATGTGGATTAAATAGTAAAGCATCTGCCTGGCAAGTGTGAGGCCGTAGGTTCAAACCTAAGTATCATCCCAAACCAAACAAATAAGCAAGCAATCAGAAAATCCAGCACCAATGATCTAAGATCAGAATTTTGACAGCTTTTTTTGCAGGCAATTCCTCCCTAGATGTGGGGTTTGCACTAATTTTCCAAGGCGGCTGGCTGGGCCCTGGAAGGCAGGAGGGTGATGCAGATCACAGGTGACCTGAGTGTCTCTAAATTCTCTTCCTGGAGACAAGCAGTCAGGCAGGCAGGCCCTGGGGCATCCGAGACGAACTTTTCCAAAGGTGGCAGAGAGATGCAAAAAGGGTGCCTTTCACCCAGCTTTAAGCAACTGAAGTCCCTTAGACAACGAAGTCCCTGAGCGTAGGCTATTTATTCTGACCTTCACAACTCACCAGGCACCATCCCCCTCCTCCTCTCTTTTCTTCCAGCTCCACTGTTAGGAAGGGCTCAACAATTATCCACTTCTGGAGTTACTATTCACTTTTTTTTTTTTTTGCCACTCCTAGGGCTTGAACTCAGGGTCTGGGCAGTGGCCTTGAGAGCTTCCTTTGCTCAAGGCTATCACTCTACCACTTGAGCCACAGCGTCACTTATAGCTTTATTTGTGCTGAGGAATTGAATCTAGGGCTTCATGCAAGCTAAGCAAGCACTCTACCACTACGCTACATTCCCAGCCTAACTGTACAACATTCGCTCTGTGCATGTGTGACCTGAGTCTTAATTCTGTGCCCTAGCTCTCTGAGGAGACAGCCCATCTCTAGAAGGGCAGACATACATCCTCTTTACCTGAAGAGGCACAAATTCAATCTCTCCCCCACCTCCCTCCCTCCCTCTAGCCCTCCCTCCTGCCTCCCTATCTCCCTCCTTCCCCTTCCTTCCTTCCTTCCTTCTCTCTCTGCTTCCATCCTTCCTCCCTCCATGCCTCTCTCCCTCCCTCCCTCTCTTTGTCCCTCCCCCCTTTCTTGTTAGTTCCTTCCTTCCTGACTCCTCCCTCCCTTCTTCCTTTCTTTCTTTGTGCTAGTACTCAGTCTAGAACTCAGGGCCTGGGTGCTGTCCCATAATTTTTTCACAGTGGTAGAACACTAGCTCTGGAGCCACACCCTCACTTCCTGCTTTTTGATGGTTAATTGGAGTCGCCGGGACTTTCCTGCCAAGGCTGGCTTTGAGTCTTAGATCTCAGCCACCTGAGTAGATGGGATTACAGGTGCGAGCTACCAGCTCCCACTCTGGTTCAGTGGTTCTGAGCAAGCATAATGATGCTCCTGTTACCTGCACATCACCTGAGAACATACTAACCTGCAATGATAGCCGTAGTTTCTCAAAATTTTCTTCTAATTCCTTTTTTTCAAGTTCATGGGTAGATATCAGTTCTGGAGAAAAGATATCAAATTGTTGTTAGTATTTCTAAAGGTTTTTATTAGCTCTATTAGTTGGATTAGGGGCCATTTCATTGCAACATCTCCATCCAATGATGCATTTTAATCAAACTCAGCCCTCACCTCTCCTCCCTCCTTCTTAAAAGTTTCAACAGGTTCACTGTTGTGTTTTCACACATGCATATATATTCCTTCAAGTGTATTGACTCTCATTCACCTCCCTGCCAGTGCCCTATCCCCAGCACAACCTGTTTTACTTTCCCGTGTTTCATTTTCTAATGTGCTGTACGTCAGTTGTACAAAGAGGTTTCAGTATGGTGATTCATATGTCCATATATTATACTTTAGGAAGATCATTCCCTCTGTTGCTTTCTTCTTCCAAGTCCCTCCAAGTCTACTGTCCAATAGCTTTTAGAGAGTTTTCTCAATTATGTCTTCATAATAGACACCAGGCATTGCAATATTAGCCATCTCCATCATTGCAAACTGGACTTTCTTTTGGAAAGGTAACATGACTCTTTTGGTACACCAGTAGTGAAGACTTTAGTCAATAAATATCTCCTAAATATGACAGATTCAAGGCTAACGAGTCTCATCTATTTGTTTCAGAGGGAGAAAGGAAGAGCAAAGAAGAAGAGGAGCAAACACAGCAGGCACAAATGTGCACAGGCATGCACACTTCTGTGTTCTGCCATACCACAGGCATGCTCTTGCACACTTCTGCATGCTGCTCTACCAGGGGCGTGCGCGCATGTGCGCGCGCACACACACGCACACACACACACACACACACACACAGCGTCCTGCTATGCCACACTTATATGCACATATGCTTCTGTGTTCTTCTAGATGGTGGGCATGTACACACACACTGCTCTATCCTGCTTATGATAGGCACACACACGTATATTTCAGTGAAGTACTATGCCATTTTGCTGCCGAGGCAGATCTCTTCTCACAGTTCCCAATGATGTTCTCACACTGTTCCTAATGGTGAAACAACTGGGTACTCCACAGCACAAGCCCATTTTCTTCCACCCACAATTTCTCCTTCCTAATGTGAAGCAGCCATCTGGGCCTGGGGAAGATGCTGCCCCAGACTGCGGGCCTGCAGCTACCTCTCTGCCTATCAGGCTGTTTCAGAATGCATAGGGTGGATGATCTCATTGCTGACTCCTTCATGCTTTGGTAAGAAATACTGGTCCTATTGCCTCAAACCAAACAGCTTCCGTACAGCTAAAAAAAACCAGACACCAGACTGATGAGACAGCCTGCAGAATGAGAGGTCTTTGCCACAGTTTTGTGGGACGGTTTGAGGGGACATGGAAGGTGGGGAGAGAGTAAGAAAATTAAGGAAGAAGAATAATATAAACTCTCATTGAGTCTGTTATGTATAAAGATGTATAAGGAAACTCGCTGGAAGCTGTTGAATAATAGAAGGACATGGAGGGTTAAGGAAAGAGAGCAATAGAAGGGGTTAATCTAGCTAAAATATAATATACCCATGTATAAAATACCACAGCAAAAACCCTTTGTACAATGAATATATGCTAATAAAAATTCATGCTAGGAATGTCCAATTGGTTCTGTTGGGGGGGGGTGGGTATCAGTGAAAGGGCTGAGGATGAATGGAGAAGGTAAATGAGGATGCATATGGTCAAGTATTTCATATATATGCATGAACACAGAATAGAGAAATCTGTTGGATTTTTTTTTGTGAGTCCTGGGGTTCGAACTCAGGACCTGAGCACTGTCCTTGGGCTTTCTCAAGGCTAGAGCTCCACCATTTGAGCCATAGTCCCACTTTTAGCTTTTTCTATGTATGTGGTACCAAGGAATCAAACCCAAGTCTTTGTGCATGCTAGGCAAACACTCTACCACTAGGCCAAACTCCTCGGCCCAAAATCGTTTTAAGAAAAGCAGAAGAGAACAAGAGGGACGAGGGAGGTGAGTTTGGTCTCGGTCTGTTATTTTAACGTATGGAAGTGTCACAGTGAAAGCCTATGTACACAAACATGCTAACAGAATGTCAACACAGAAGGAGGAGGAGGAGAGAAGGAGGAGGAGGAGGAAGCTGAATGCTAGTGCTTCATGACTGTAATTTTAGCTTCTCAAGAGGCTGAAATCTGAGGATCATAGTTCACCAGGCTGAAATGATCTCTAAGTGGCAAAAAGCCAGAAGTGGAGCTGTGGTACAAGTGGTAGAGAGCTACTCTTGAATGGACAAAGCTAAGTCAGAGTACAAGACCCTGAGTTCAAGCCTCAGTACCAACACAAAGAAAGAAAATATGAGAAGGAGGAAGAGAAGAAGGAGGACATCCCTAGGGTTTCTTGAGCAAAGATGCAATGTGAAGACTCAGAAAGAAGGAAGGAATAATTGAAATGGTGCTTCTCAGAGAGTTTGCAGCCATTTGGTTCTGTGAAGAGCAATAGTTTGCAAGCTAAGCAGAGAGTTATTAACCAAACTGGTTCTATCTTCCTCCAGATGTAAGGGTCTTGTTAACTGAGTGAAGCTACACAGTCAATTTGTTCTGATGCCCTAACTAGGAGAGAGTCTGATTAATTAGTCTGATCACACACTTGGAGCAGGGGCCTCCTGTGGACCAATGAGTAACACTTCGGCATGAGCTACAATTAGGAAAAACTTGGTAGTTTTCATTGACACAAATCTTTTATCTAAGGGTGGTAGTAGTTGCGGGGTGCTGTGGGGGGGGGAACAAAACTTACGGTAAAGCCAACTTGTTTCTGGTCCATCTGCACCTTCTAAAGAAAGAGATTTTAGGGGCTGGGAGTTTGGCTTAGTGATAGAGTGCTTGCCTAGCGAGCACGAAGACTCAGGTTCAATTCCTCGGTCATAGAAATGGTGCTGTGGCTCAAATGAGAAAGCCCAAGGACAGTGCCCAGGCCCTGAGTTCAAGGCCCAGGATAGGCAAAAAAAAAAGAAAGATATTTTAAAACCACTGAACACATTATTTCAATCATCATAATAAAAGTTTAAGCTATTGTTGCATACACCCACACTGTCTTGACTTTATGTATGACTCAAAGACCTTGGAAATAATGTCACAGCAAGACTTTGTTTTTCAGAATAAAAAAAATCTATGAGTGCATTGGAGGAAATCAAGAATGAAATGGTGGCAATGGGTATGTCACGTCATTTGCATGCTTGGTCCCTTCCTAAAGACCATTGCAGAGATGGCATGTTAGTACTGGTGCCCCAAGAGAAGAGGATAGAAAGCATTGCTTACTCTGCATTAGCTGTGTCCTCACAATGTACTTTTGTTTGTTTTTGGTGCTAGTAGTGGAGCTTGAACTCAGGGCCTGCACTTTCTCCCTTAGCATTTTTTTATTCAAGGCTAGCACTCTCTCACTTGAGCCACAACTCCACTGCTGGCTTTCTAGTGGTTAATTGGAGGTAAGAATGTCACAGACTTTCCTGTTGAGTCTGTGTGTGAACAGTAACTCTTAGATCTCACCGTCTTGAATAGACAGGATGTCAGGTCTGAACCATTAGTACACTGCTGGAGTTTTTGCTTTTTAATACTTCCTGGTGCAGAAAGTTGGCACGTGAAGGATTTGATAACTGAGGTAGGTGAGTAAGCAGGGAATGTTGTTTACAAAGTATCTTTAAAAAATAACTTTAAAAAAATTCCAGTGTTCATGCTCAGATTTTTAGTTGTTAAATTGTTTGGATTTCATTGCTTTAAAAATATATCCTTGAGGCTGGGAGTTTGGGTAGTAAGAGTGCTTGCCTAGCATGCATGAAGACTGGGTTCGATTCCTTGGTACCACATACATAAAAAAAGCTGGAAGTGGTGCTGTGGTTCAAGTAGTAGAGCTCTAGCCTTGAGAAGGTGAAGGCCAGTGCTCAGGCCCTGAGTTCAAGCCCCAGGACTGGCAAGAGAAAAAAAATATATATATTTCACATTTGGGAAAGAAAAGAGGGGATTTTTAAAAAATGAATTGCATGTATGAATGCAAATACATGTGAAAGTCTAAAAGGAAAATCCTAGTAAGGCCTCCAGACATGCTTTTGTGTGTTTTGCTTTTTCTGGTCTTGGGATTTAAATTCTAGGTTTGGGCAATGTCCCACTGGCCTGTGCTCAAGGCTAGTGCTATACCACTTGAGCCACAGATCCACTTCAGACTTTTTGTGGCTAATTAGAGATAAGACTTTCCTGTCTCAAGTGGCTTCTAAGGGAGATTCCTCAGTTCTCAGCCTACCATCTTGAGCCACTGGCCCCTGGCAGTGTTGTTGTTATGAGTTGAACAAAACACATCAGGCTTGTTTCTGTTACTATTCGGAAGTTCCTGAGGCAGGCTAACTTTATGAAGCAAGGAGATTTGTTTAACTGTCTGGGAGTTCAAAGGTCCCAGACAGTTCTGAAGGCTTCAAGTTCTAGAGGTTGAAAGTTCTAATGAAAGGCTTATGGTGGGTGTATGCTACAGTTTGATCTAGAATGTTCTCCAAAGGCATGTTCCCAGGGTGGTGCTATTGGGAGGAGGTAGAACCTTGAAAAGGTGGAACCTAGTGTGAGGGCCTTAGTGTACTGGGGGCATGTGCTAAAAGGGTCGACTCAGGGCCTGGCCCCTCCCTGCTCTCCTCTCCTGTGCTTCTTTGGTCACATAATGAGCAGTTCTGTCCTACCAAGTAGTCCAGTCATGATGAGCTCCCTCACCCCAGGCCCAAGGCCAGGAGACCAATGGACCATGTACTGGAACCTCTCAAACTGTGAGCCACAATAAACCTTTTCTTCTTCATAAGTTTATCACCTCAAGTATTGTATAATAGCCATGGAAAGCTGCCTAGCAGAACACATGCAGGAGAGATGGCATCACCAAACAGGCATCCAGGGGAGACTAAGTTCCCATAGTTCCTTCTAAGGGCATTTCCCCAATGACCTAAAGACCTCTCATTGGGCTCTATCCACCTCTTTTTTTTTTTTTTCCAGTCTGGGCTTGAACTCAGAGCCTGAGCACTGTCCTTGAACTCTGTCAAGGCTAGAGCTCTACCACTTGAACCTCAGCACCACTTCTGGCTTTTTTCTATGTATATGGTACCGAGGTATCAAATTGCCATCCTATGAGCTTAAGGGGAACAAATTACATCTAAATCACAGTACAAAGACAGTTTGATTATAAAATGTGGACAGAAAGACATGTCCATGGTAAATGTGGAGGAGCAGTGCAAGCTCTGAGATGCTTCCCAAGACAAAGCATAAGGTCCGTGAATGCTTGAGAGGAGGGATCCTCAAGTTCACCTCACCTCAGCCCCATGTACAGAGCTATGAAAAGTCTTGGGGCTCTTCTGAAGCCCAGGCCAATCCTGTCAGAACCCTGGTGAAAGACAAGGTGTTTGTGTTTTGTTATCTAGCTCCCTAGGTGATCCTCAAATTCAGGCAAAGCTGAGAATAACTGCTTTGGGAGAGACAGAGTTTCCTAGTTCTTTCTTAAATGGTTCCTTGGGCATGTTAGACAAGTATTATACTGGTGAGCAGCACCTAGCCGTACCTGGAGCCTTCATTTCTATTGATCCCTTCACAGTGACCAACACAAGGGATGCACCAGGAAATAAAAGGAGGCAAAGGAGGAAAAGGAGATAAGAGAAAAAGAAGATGAGAGGATTGTAAGAGGGGAGAGAAAGGAGGACAAAAGAGGAGAGGAGGAGAAGAGTAGGGAAAGAAGAAAAAGGAGATGAAAAAGGAGAGAAGGGAAAGGAGAAAAGATAAAGGAGGAGAGGTGGACTAGAGAAAGGAGGAGAGGAGGGCTCCTTGCTCCGAGGCTGGTCCATCTTGCGCAGCCACCCCTGCCTCTGCACCTTGGACTTTGTGGTCATGGTCATCTTGCAGGATGGCTATAGCGACTGTGTGGTTGTTCTCCATTTCCAGAAGAGCAGCCTCGTGGCTGGTGGTGATGTCCTCCACCTATAGGAGAGGCAGAAGACAGGTTATCCGGAGATGGGGAGCTGTGGTCTGGAGCAACCTCACTGCTCGCAGAGCACAGATACAATTAATGGCCCCGAAGGTCAGGACGAAGTCATCGGCCGAGAGGCAGACACCTGCTGCCGGGGCCAAGGCACAGTCTGGATTTGTGGCTGGCCCCAAAGTTGCTGCCTTAACGTGGGATTTTGCAAGGTAATGGTGCTGCTGTACAGCCCTGTGGCCTGACTTCTGGACTGTCCCCATCCTGCTCCCTTCCTTTTCCTTGTAATACCCAGCTAAGGAGACCCTGTTGGAGAAGGGAAAGGAAGCCTGCAGGAAGGACTTGCAGGGTGTGGCTACAACATGCAGCAGACAACTGCTAGCACCTCACTGCTATGAAAGCTAGATCTCATTGTGAAAATGAACTTGGGTAAGCAGGTTACTGGTTATTCTTTCACTGGGTATTCTTTTTGAACTTAGGGACTTAGTGTTGTCCCTAAGCTTTTTTGATTAAGTCTAGCATTCTACCACTTGAGCTATAGTTCCTCTTCCAGTTTTTTGTAGTCTAATTGGAGATTAGAGTCTGCCTAGGCTGGCTTGAAACTCTGATCTTCATATCTCAGCCTCCCGGAGTGGTAGGATTACAGGTATGAGCCACGGGTGCCCAGCTAACAGTCTTGATTAAATAATATTTTACTTGTGGTTCAGTGCTAGGAAATCAATTCAGCAGCAAGGCTGATCATAATACTATGAGATTGTCCAGATCCATCTTTAAAAAAAATTTGGTGCCAAAACTGTTGGTCAGACCTAGCCTGGGTACTGTCTCGCAGGCTTTTTGCTGAAGGCTGGTGCCATATCACTTGAGCACTTGAGGCACATCTCTACTTGCAGCTTTTTGCTGGTTAGAGTAAATGTCTTATGGACTTTACTTCCCTGGCTGGCTTTGAACTGCTATTTCCAGATCTCAGCCTCCTGAGTAGCTAGAATTATCAGGCATGAGCCACTGGCACCTAGTCCAGTTCCCCCCCTTTTTTTTTGTCAGTCATGGGACTTGAACCCTGGGCCTAGGCATTGTCTCTGAGCTCTTCAGCTCAAGGCTACCACTCTATACCTTGAGCCATAGCACCACTTTCGGTTTTCTAGTGGTTAACTGGAGATAAGAGTCTTACAGTGCCAGGGCTGGCTTCGAACCTCGATCTCGGCCCAGCTTCTCCATTTCCTTTTATATGAAGCTTTAATGGAATCCTTGTCCAAAGCTTTTCAGTCTGATGGAAAAATAAATCATTTTTTTAAAAGAAGAGGAGCTCCCTTTTGTTTCTGTTAACCGTGTAGCACGCAACACATTTGTTGGACACAGGACCTAAACATTATCTGAAGCACACTATAATGGAAAACTTTGTTGGTTTTTCCAATGATCCATTGGTTTCTAAATGATTCTAATTTACTAGGCACTTGCACAAATTGCTATGAGAAGTTTCAGAAAGGAGAGAGAGATGGACTAAGTTCCAGAAGAGCCCATGGGTTCCTGGACTGACATGGCCCAACGGGCAATACTATGTTATATTTGGGACTAAAATGCAAGCCTTTCTGATGTGTTAGAAGGCATATCATTTGACTCAGTGATGACGGAGTATTATGACCAACATCAGAAGGATGGGATACACCCATTTCTGGCTCTAAGTGCTTTCATGAATGAAATCCTGACCTAACTCCAAGTCCTTGTGGGACAAATCTGCTGAGCCACAGCTGAGCACAATGCCCCTTGCTTCGCTGCAGCTCAAGCTTCGTGAATTGTTACTTTTGAGAGAAAGGAGTGTTGTTTAGCTTTAGGCTTGAATTCAGGGGCTGGGTGCTATTCTTGAGCTTTTGTACTCAATGTTAGTGCTCTACTACTTGAGCCACACCTCCACTTGGTGGTTAATGAGACACAGGAGTCTCAGGGATTTCCCGCCTAGGCTGGCCTCAAATCATGATCCTCGGATCTCAGCCTTCTTCTGAGTAGCTAGGATTATGGGCATGAGCCACCTGTGTCTGGTCTTGTTATAGTTTTAAAAGAATAGTCCTTCAGTTGGGTGCTGGTGGGTCACACCTGAAATCTTACCTACTCATGTGACTGAGAAGTAAGGATCATAGTTTGGAGCCAGCCTGGACAGAAAAGCCTATGGGATTCTCACCTTTAACCACCAAAAAGCTGGAAGTGGAGCTGTGGTTCAAAAGTAGAGCATCAACCTGGAATAAAAAAGCTAAGAGACAGCATCCAGGTCCTGAATTCAAACCCCACTACAAGTACACAAAAAAGAGAGAAAGAAATAAGGAAAGAATGGTCCTTCAGTGAGGAGAGCATGTCGTCTTGCACGAATCACCCTCTTGTCCACAGCACTAATCCGTGTGATTTCTCTTCCTAAGGCTTGGGTGCTTTCAGGAAGCTGATCTCACAGTCCTGAGACACCAGGAAGAATTAATTGCCTGCCTGAGAAGATCTTTAAACATCTGAAGGCATTTGGGTGGATTTAGACAACAAGACCCCAGAGAAACATGCGAATGATTTTCTGTATTATAGATCACAAAAACAGAGATAAAAGAACTCTCAGACAAGGTTGTGCGTCTTTCCTGTTCTGTTAGAGTCAAGATGTAGGACCACTCTTCTCCCTAGCCGACTCTGTTCCTCACTAGTACAGGCTGGATGGTGGGGGTTGGGGGGAGGGCACGTGGGTGAGAAATCTGTGCCTTTGAAAGCAGTGCTTGACCTTAGGGGACTTAGAGACAACAGAAAAGCAAGGAGCAGCTTTGGTATATGCAGGCTGACCTGCCACTTCCTCTGGCCATTTCCCTTCAGTGCTGGGCACTGGCATATCTGCCTCCTGCTGTTCCTATACTGACAAGACTCCCTGGGAATTGTTTTTTAATATCCCATGTTCCCTGTTCATACTGCTGTGCTAAAGTTATATTTGTGTGTACTTTGTATGTGTGTGTGTGTGTGTGTACAAGTGCACGAATGGAATGGAACCAGTGGGGCATGAATTCAGAGCCTGAGTGCTATCCCTGAGGGTTTGTTTTTTTTTTAAATCAAGGTTGGCATTCTAGCATGTAAGCCTCTAGCTTTTTGCTAGTTAACTGGAAATAAAAGTGTATGAACTTTCCTGACCACGTTGTCTTTGAACTGGGATCCTCAGATCTCAGCTTCCTGAGCAGCTAGGATTATAGACATGGGCCACTGGCAACCAGTAGAACTGAGATGTTAGATGAGGAAAACCCCTGCTGAGAAGATGAGATTGGAGGAATGCCTGGGAGGAAGAGGAAATGAGAGGCAGGCCATGTCAGGAAGGAGAGCAGAGGATCCAGCCAGTAGAAAATGCTGGAGGAAGAGAGGGGAGGCGAGAGCAGCTGGAGAGGCAGAGAGTGGACTGCATGGCCCTTCCTGCTTCCTGCCATGGCACTGTCCCCAGCACCTGCTCCCAGTGTCACCCACTCCTGCACACTGACCTGTTCCTCATGCTGACATCGGATTCGCAGCAGCTGCCCCTGGTGCTCCTCCTGCAGACGTGCTGTCTCTGCCTGGAATTGCAGCTGCAGCCTTTCCTGCAGCTCCTGCAGCTCAGCCTGCTGCTGCCAGCCCAGCCTCCGAAGCTCCTCCTCGAAGCGCAGCTCCAGCTCCTCCTTCTCCTTCTGCAGCTTCTCACACTTGGCGGCATTGAAGGCTGCCAGGGGGCACAAGACTTTCTTAGATCTCTTATCTAAAATTGTCACAGGAGGAGGGTGGGGCGTGTGAACAGCAAGGCGACACCACCGAGGGTCCCCCTCCCCCCTCTGCCATGAGTCGGTATCTAGAATAGTCAAATAGCAAAGTTCACACAGGAGAAACATAAAGGACCAGGCAACAGTAGATGGATGGTCCTCACCATTCAAGATTTTTTTAAAAAAATCATGCAAAATGAAGTTGTCATCCATAAAGCTGATGGTGTGGTCGTGTGCTCTGCTGTGGAAAGAAGGTGAGAAGTCTGGCTTGATGGATGGCTGAGGGGAACAAAAGCGATGCAGATGTAGACAACTTTCACAAGTCAGATGACTGGGATAGGGGTTCTGGGGGCGATCGCGAAGGAACAGGACTTTCTTCTGGTGTAAAGAGAATGTTCTGAAATGTACCTCAGGGGTAGTTCCACAGTTTGCAAACATACTAACAACTACTCATTTGTGTATTATGACTAGAACTGCGTGGCATGAAAATTATGTATCAGCAAAGTTGTCCCCCCTACCCCCCCAAAAAAAGGAAAGAAAACAAGAATAAGAACATATCAAGAAAAATATCTCAGAAAATTCATCTGACTTTTTTGTTGGCTTAGATATAGGGCCTTGAAATCTTCTTGGTTTTTTTCTCTCAAGACTGGTGCTTTACCTCGTGAGCCATTCTTCCATTCCTAACCTTTTCCTAATAAAAATTAGAGATAAAGTTCTCTCAGATTTGTCTTCCTGGCTGGGTTTGAACTTCTGTTCTCAGATCTTAGCATCCTGAGTAGCCAGGATTATAGGGTCAGTCACTCAGCTTTGAATGGTTTTATAGAAGGGAAATTCACTGTCTGCTTTTAAATTCTATGTATTAATGGTCATGAAACAAAAAATGAAAACCTGAGCACTATACTACTGTGTGTACACACACATACACATGCACACACACAGGACACAAGACTAATTCATGCTGTCATTGCATGTAGACATATTGAGAACACACAGCTGGAATAGAAAGAATGAGAAATGCCAGTCATTTCCTTCATCTTTGGAAAGTACTGTTTTGCAAGTTAGATTATTTATCCTGTGTTAAGACAAACATTTTCAATTTCAGAAAACCAAGGGAATAACTTAATCATAATGGATTATGAACACGGAATGAAACAGATGAAAAGGTAAAGAAATGGATTAAACCAAATGGGATATTCTAGTAACAAAACCTCAAAAGACACACTCCTTTTAACATGACATTTTTACAAGGGCACAAAATGGTGATGTTGCCCCATTTGTCTTGAGGAAAAATTAGGGGTAAGATGAATATATGAGGCTCCATCTAGCATGCATGCAGAGTAAATCTTACAATGGAATCAGTAAGCAGCAAAAAGAGGATAAATCTTTTTGTACCGACATGGAATGATATCTATGTTAATTGAAGCAAAAGAAGTACAGAAATAGTGACATGTGATTCTATTTGTCACTAAAACCCATCTATATTTCTCCTCCTCTCTCAAAGGCTGCGTACTAGGCTATAGAAATCACTACAGGGTTACCCTCTACTATGTGTGTGTTTAATGAAAGCTCTATTATTTGCACACTTTATGAGTAAAATGCCTCAGGACCTGGAGCTGTCACTCTGCTTTCTTTCTCATAGCTGGCACTCTAATGACTCCATTCAGACATTTTGCTGGTTAATTGGACATAAGTCTCACAGACTGGCTTGGGTTGGCTTCCAATTATGATCTGATCTCAGTCTCCTGAACAGCTAGGATTGCAGTCATAAGCCACTAGTGACCAGCTTTTTAAACTTTTTTTGACAGTCCTGGGGCTTGAACTCAGAGTCTGGGTACTGTCCTAGAACTCCCTCAAGGCTAGCACTCTATCACTTGAGCCACAGCACTAGTTCCAGCTTTTCTGTGTATGTGGTACTGAGGAATCAAAACACAGAGCTTTGTGTATGCTAGGCAACCATTCTACCACTAGGCGAGGCCACACTCCAGGCCTGTGACCACCTTTCATGAGCAAAAATATTTAAGAAAATTAAGGAGGACATTAGATTTTTAAAGGTACCCAGTGTTGGGTCTCTCTCTCTCTCTCTCTCTCTCTCTCTCTCTCTCTCTCTCTCTCTCTCTCCCTCTCCCTCTCCCTCTCCCTCTCCCTCTCCCTCTCCCTCTCTCTCTCTGTCCCTGTCTGTCCCTGTCTGTCCCTGTCTGTCTTTGTCTCTCTCTCTTTCTCTTTCTGATGGTACTGGGCCTTGTACTCAGGGCCTGGGTACCGCCTTTTGTTTTTTCACTCCAAGCTGGTACTCTACCACTCATGGTCTTTCCTGCTCATGCTGGCTTCAAGCTGTAATTTTCAGCTCTCAGTCTCCTGAGTAGCTAGGATTATAGGTGTGAGCCATGGGTGCCCTGCAGCCTTTCGTCTTTTGCTTGTAGTTTCATGTCAGTGGCAGGAGAATTCACAGGACTGGCACTCTAGGGTCATCAATAAATCATGACCTTTGTAGGCTTTAGTTTGGATTTCTGGGAAGTGGCAAAGTTAACACGTTCTGCACATCTAGTTCTAATCTCCGAATTCCCACTTGCTATTTCGTAGGATGAGAGAAGTGGCATTTACATTCCTCAAGTGACCTGCTTTGAAGCCCCAGGCCGGCAGAAAACTCTGGGTACTAAAAAGCAGCTGGGGCAGAGGCAAAGCACGCCAAGTGTGCAGTTCCTACAGCAATAGCTCTCGTCTTGCCTCTAGTAAGCCTTCAGAAGTGCATCTGCTCGGGCATTTTTCAGAGTCATGTAGACTAATGTATTAGTGTTAGACAACATACAGAATTTGCTTTTATTATTTTTGCTTATATTCTTGTGGAAATACTTGATATATTGATTTTTTAACAAATCCATAGACTTTAGGGTATTATAAATATGACAGTTCTAAATAATAGTAATTTTTCTTTTTTCTTTTTCTTTCTTTTTCGGTCAGTTGTGGGGCTTGAACTCAAGGGCCAGAGAGCTGTCCCTGAGCTCTTTTACTCAAGGCTAGTGCTCTACCACCTTGAACCACAGTGCCACTTCCGGTTTTTGAGTGGTTAATTGTACGCAAGAGTCTCCCAGGGGGCTGGCAGAATGGCCTAATGGTAGAGTGCTTGCCTAGCATGCAAGCACTGAGTTCCATTCCTTGGCACCACATACACAGAAAAAGCTGGAAGTGGTACTGTGACTCAAGGGTAGAGCTCTAGCCTTGAGAAAGCCCAAGGACAGTGCTCAGGCCCTGAGTTCGAGCCCCAGGACTGGCAAAAAAAAAGTCTCACAGGGACTTTTCTGCCTGGGGTGACTTTGAACCATGATCCTCAGATCTTAGTCTCCTTGAGTACCTAGGATTACAGGCATAAACCACTACGGCTTTGCCTAATAGTGATATTTTTGAATATAAGATTGTGATTCAATGAATTTCATTTCTTTTTTCTTCTCTTTTTTTTTCCTTTTCTTCCCTCTATTTTCTTCCTCTCTCCCACCCTCACTCCTTCCTTGCTTCTCTTTCTTTCTCTCTTTCTCTTTCTTTCTTTCTTTCTTTCTTTCTTTCTTTCTTTCTTTCTTTCTTTCTTTCTTTCTTCTTTTGCCCTCCTTTCCTTCCTTCTTTTCTTCTTCTTTTCTGTCTCTCTTTCTTTTGCCAGTATGAAACCTGAAATATAGGTTCTGTGCTCATACTTGGCTTTTTTTGCTCACAGCCTCTGATCTGACTTTTTGGTGGTTAATTAGAGATAAATTCTCACAGACTGTTTTGGCTAGTTTTGATCTGTGATTCTCAGATCTCAGCTTCCTAAGTAGATAGAATTATAGGTGTGAGCCACACCTATAATGTAATTCCTTCTAATTCATAAGCATGAATTTAAAAAGCAAAATAAGATGTTTAGGTAATTGGTCTCCATTGGTAATGAGCAATGCACATAGGAGTATCACATAACTATATATGATATATAAACACTTAAAATATTAATTACATTTAGTAATATTAAAATATTATTTTGGGTTGGACTCCAGTATCTCACACCTATACTTCTAGTTACTCAGGAGACTGAGTTCTGAGGATTGCAGTTTAAAGTTAGATCAGGTAAGAAAGTCTTTGAGACTCTTATTTTCAATCAATCAACAAAAAAGCCAGAAGTGGAGCTGTAACTCAAAGTGGTAGAGTGCAAACCTTGAGCAAAAAGCTAAGGGATAGAGCCCTGATCTTGAGTTTAAGTCCTAGAACTGGTGCAAAAAATTATAAAATTTGTATTTGGAAGTTCCTTATACATATATGAAGTCAGCAATTTCACTTGCCACATTTTTTGTTGTTGTTGTTGCCAGTCCTGGGGCTTGAATTTAGGGCCTGGGCACTGTCCTTGAACGCTTTTTGCTCAAAGCTAGCACTCTACCACTTGAGCCACAGTGCCACTTCTGGTTTTTTTCTGTTTATGTGGTACCAAGAAATGGAACTCAGGGCTTTGTGCATTCCAGGCAAGCATTCTACCATTAGACTCCTCTTCAGGCCCCTTGCCACTTTTGAATGCAAACCATTAAACTGAAGTGTCATTCTGGGGACAAATTGCTTCGGAACGTTTCCACAGTTGATAAATCAAGAGAGATCTTACTTACAGAGTAAGTTTACTTTAAATCATGGTCCCAAGTGTCTCTAGCATAATTACAACTTTTCTTTTTTTTTCTTATTTTGAAGAGGTAGCGAAGATCAGTGGGTATAGTACTAGGCTTAAGCTAAAGAGAACTACCTGGTCGTATAGCACTTGATAAAGGGCAAGGTACAATATTATACTGTCTTTTATGCACACTGTATTTAATTTTTAGATAAGATAGTTATAAAATAAACATTCAATAGAACATAATCAAGCATAACTTATGCACCTGTGAAATATCATGATGAATTCCCTTGGTGCAATGAATGCACATTGTAAAGATGAATGACAGAAAAGAAGACAGGCTATGTTGGGGTGTTGGTACCAGCCGGGTGTTGGGCTAACAAAGGAGGAGGTGAATGTGGAGAAACACGGTCAAAATACTCAGATGTCTATACAAAAACAGAAAAGTGAAATCTGCTGAGATTGTTCTCTGATGTGGGAAGAAGCAAGGAAGAGTGATAGAGGGGGTAGGGTTGGTTGGGGTACAATGTATACGTGTGAGGGAATGTCACAGTGTAATCTCCCATGAGAAACTAATGCATGCTAATAAAAATAAAAATAAACAAAACAAGTCATTAGGGTGTAAAGAAATAATATATGTATATAGTACACATACATGCCATTACATATGAATTGTATATGGCATTACACATATCTGGTATATATACACATAAATAATATGTATACATGTATTTGTATATATTGTATACATGTATAAATACATATATATAGAATATTTGTGTGTGAATATAGTTATATAATGGAATTTTCAACTTCATAATTCCTTGCCATGGTATGAACTTTTTTGTGAGGAGTTTTTCCTATGTAATTTTTTTTTTTTTTTTGGTCCTGGGGCTTGAACTGGCCTGGGTGCTGTCCCTGAGCTCTTCAACTCAAGGTTACTGCCCTACCCCTGGGCCTGGGAGTTGTCCCTCAGTTCTTCAGCTCAAGGCTATCATCCTACCCCTTGAGCCACAGCTCCACTTCTGGTTTTCTAGTAGTTAATTGGAGATAAGAATCTCTCATTGTTTAGTGCCCAGGCTGGCTTTGAACTGGGATCCTCTAATTTCAGCCTCCTGAGTAGTTAGGATTGTAGGCATGAGCCACCATGCCCAGCTGTCTTTTTTTTTTTTTTTCTGTAGCTGCTTTATACTCTTGTGTTGAGATAACAAGTTAGGGTTACATCATGGTTGAACATTCAGCTTGTTTCTCCGATCTGCTATTATAGATAATATAGCCAACATGTTTAGCCATATGTCATTGTGCATTTAAATTCTCTGGAGTGGTGTTTTCTCATGCAGTGATGTGTGAGGTTTATTTGTTGTTTTTTGGCATCAGTGGCAGCAACCCACCAGGGGATTGAAAAACGCCTATCCTTTGTCCTAACTTGTTAATTCACGGTCATGTTCCCAAAGTCAGGCTGAGACACACTGCCTTATACGTCTCTGCTCTCTAAATCCTCCATCTGGATGAAGGTGTTAAGAATTGACAAAAGGAGTGGCTGAAAATGAAGATAAAATGTTTATGGACTATAAAAAACAAAGGGAGAGTGAAGGAGCTACTGTCACCAGTGTCTTGTCACCTTTGCAGATCTTTGAAGCATCTCTAAGGGACTGGCTGGATGCTGGCTGTGGGACCATAAGAGCCAGCGTCTGCACAGCACTTCACCGGGACAGGCATGGTTGCTCATAGCACTGGACTAGGTATCTAGTAGCCAGCAGGTGAGGGCTCAGAGACCTGTCTTAAGATCAGTGTCTGAGAGGGCTAGGTCTTTCCTGGTGGGGGCTGGAAGTTGGCCCTAAAATCACAAGTGTGTGACATTTTAAGTGCGGGAATCATTCCAATATGTTCCTTAGAAGACCTATGGCTTGGAGTCATCATACCTCCTTTAGGCTATCTGCAGTGCTCCCCAATGGGAAAACCCAGTGTCACATCCACTTGTGCATTTGTGTTCAGATAAGTAGGTCAACAGTCATAGTACATAGTTATTGAGCTGGGAGTGTAGCTCAGTGGTAAAACCTGTGGTTAGAATAAGCAAGGCCTTAGGCCAATACTCAGCACCAAATAACTAACCAAATAAATGACATCACCTAGGCACTAGTGGCACATCTTTATAATGCTAGCTAATCAAGAGGATGAGATCTGAGGGTTGTGGTTTGAAGCTAGGCTTAGAGGGCAAGTTTGTGAAACCATTTTTCCAGTTAACCACCCAAAAAACCCCAAACAAACATGGAGGTAAAGAAGTAGAGCTAGCCTTGAGTGAAAAAGCAAAGGGACAGTATCCAGGCTCTGAATTCAACCCCCAGTATCAGCACTAAATATATAAATAAATGGTCACTGAATTTAGGTAGAATCTGCTGAGTGTGAAGCGTAGGTTTAGGCACAGTGACATATACACTGTCTTGGAGGGAAAATAAAGAAAAGTTATCTAGTAAAATTTTAGATAGTGAAACCCCTTAGAGATCCCAGCAGTGAAAAAGGCAAAAAATAAATTGCTAAGGTGGGACTGGGGGGCAAGAGGGCAGGTTTCTTCATCTAAGGAAGAAGAGGAAGGCTATGCCATTTCAACAGCTTTGAGTGTTAGGAGGAAGAATGCAGAGAGGGTGTTCCAGACAGACGCAACTATAAGTGCAAAGGCCCTGCAACTGCAACAGGAACAGTTCTGGCATTTTAAGGAACCAAAGGACAGCTGGGTCTTGAGCACCTCCAGAGGAATGATGAAGGGAAGTCAAATCCCAAAGGTAGGTCAGTTCATACAGGTCTCTGGAAAGAGCAGGTGACAATGGAAAGTCCCTGGAGAGTTTCAGGTAGAAAGCAACAAGAACTAATAAATTTTTAAAATCCTTCGGCTAGGTTTATGGAATACAGATTTTAAGAGTTGAGAGACCTGTGCAGAGGATATGTTCTGGGTCCTGGCAATGAGGCTGAGTGACTTGGATGGGGGCTCTAGCATAGCGGGGGGAATTACAGGGACACACTGGGGAGGTAAAGACAATATAACTATATATGGATCCAATAGGAGGTGGACAGAAATCCAGAAAGATCCAGGCTCTGATACTATGTGCGAATATAAGATATGTTCATAGCTGGGCTGGCTCTGATGGTCCCTGTAATTATAGCTACTCAGAAGGCTGAGATCTGAGGGTTGGGATTTAAAGACAGCCTAGGCAGGAAAGTCCGTGTTATCACCAAATAACCACCAGAAAACCGTAAGTGGCGCTGTGGCTCAAAGTGATAGAGGGCTAGCCTGAGCTTTAAAAAAGCTCAGGGACAATGCCCAGGCCCTAAGTTTAGCTTTACAACTGGAAAAAGAAAGATATACCCATGCAATGGAAGGAAAAACATAAAGGGGAAGAAGACTAGGCAGTCAGGAAGAGTAGGAGACAACACCTGGTGGAGATATCCCCTGTGTACATGGGACAAGCAGCCTGATGAAAACAACCGTCTCTCTTCCTGTAGACCAGGAAGCTGAGATGATTGATGACAGCTGTGGAACAGCCCTGCACAGTAGACAGGCACACCTTTCTTTGGGGTGAAGTAACAAATGACCCAACCAGATACCAGAACAGCTGTGATACCAAAAGGCTATAAGAGAACACGCCCCCCTGCCAATAATGCAAGCAAATAACAACCAAAACAAACCAAAACAAACAAAACAAAAGATCAAGCCTGCATCAGGCTACTGATTTCCAGGCCCTATTTCTTGCTTCTTTATTTTATTTTCTTGTAAAGATGATGTATAGAGGCGTAATAGTTATATAAGGTAATGAGTACATTTCTTTTTGAACAGTGTTACACCCTCCCTCACTTCTATTCTCCCTATCCCAGCTCCTCCCCCACTGTAAGTTGCAAAGTTCATTAACACAGTGTCTACAGGGAGTATCACGGTGGAATTGGTTCACTCTTTGTCCCACATTTTCCGTGATTCCCTTTCCCCTTCCTAAATCAGATAAACTTATCTATGACAAAGGGCACAAAAATTAAAAAAAAAAAACAGTGACAATGGGGAATAAACCAAAGGGGTGGGGACAAAGGAAGGAAGGAAGGAAGGAAGAACTGCAAACACTACCAGATAAACCTTCATTTTTGGAGTTCATTTTGATAAGCATCATTGCATATGGTCATATGCACATAGCCATTGAGCTATTGTGATTGTCTGCTAAGACTATCCTAGACATATTCTGGTTATTACAAATGAGGAAGACCATAGAGCCTATGTCATTCTTTCTGATGAATGCATAGAACTCTATTAGTATATACACTACATTTTATTGATCCATTCATATTCTGAGGGGCGTCTGGGTTGATTTCATATATTAACTATGGTAAATAAGGCTTTAATGAACTTGGTTGTGCTGATAGCTTTAGTATGGCTTTGTTTGTGGTCATTTGAATAAATACCCAGGAGTGGGATTGCTGGGTCTTAGGGGATCTCTATATTTAGTCTTAAGGAATCTTCACACAGCTTCCCAGAGTGGTTGAAGCTTTCTTACATTGAGAAGTCTGTGTTCTCACTCTCCTCATTCTTCTTGACTGGGAGACTGGCAGACAAGACCTCATAGGGTATAAGGCAGACCTCCCAGCCAGGAGTCCTGAATGGGGGCTGTACCAAGCCACCAATAGCTAAGAGGCTATCTGTACCTCTCTAGCACCTAACCTTCACTTGGCCTTTGCTTTCACTTTTCCTGTTTCTTAATCCTTTGTTTAGTGGAGAAAAAGAACCCAACACTCAAGGTGGTGTCACAATTATATATGGTATATGTTATACACACACATACACACATATACATTACTATTAATAGTCACTACCATTACATATTGGTGGAAGGCTATTGCCTTCCACATTTAGAGAGACTGGGTCGCTTCCTCAGAAGATAAGAAGGAATTAAAAAGACAAAAGTCTAATTTAAAAATTTCCATAGCCAGGTTATGGTGACTCATGCCTATAATACTAGCTATTCAAGAGAATCTGGGAATCAAAGTTTAAATTCACCTGGCAGAAAAATCTGAAAGGAAAACAAAATCTGAGAGACTCCAGCTCCAATGAGCCAGCAAAAAGCAAAACTGGAGGTATGGTAGAACATCTGCTTTGAAAAAGCTAAACAAGAATGTAAGGCCCTGAGTTCAAAAATGGAAGAAAGGAAGGAAGGAGGGAATGAAGGAGGGAGGGAGAGAAGGAAGAAAGGAAGGAAGGAAGCAAGGAAGGACACAAAAATAACCCCCCAAAACCGACCATAAAAGCCTAGCCTATGTGAAACGCTCTTTATAGAATTAGATTTGCCCTATATCTTAAATCTGCTCTTTTGAAAATAATAATGTTGCTTTTCGCCTTATATTCTGGAAGAACAAAGGGATATCAGAAAGATTGGGTACATAAATCTCATTTATAGTTCTTTGACAGTCATAAATACTTGGTGCCATTTTGTGTTAAACCACAAACAGTAGGACAAATGGCTTGTGATTGATCCTGTGTGGGACTATAATGGAAAAGCTTATTATTGCCTTCTTAGTTTGAGAACAGAGCATTACAAGAATGATGTTGGAGACAAAGGAGGAAAGAGGAAATGGATTTAAGCAGGTAGTTACAAGTATTATTAAAAGGGAAAAAATGCTGTCCAAATGTGAACTAATAACATCACTGCCCATACACAGGAAATGGCTTTATGTGGGTGGGTTTGCATGGAGCCAACTCCTTCCTTTCTTGCTGGTTAATTTGTGACCTTGCAGAGTTCTAACAACATTTCTGCAGTGCTAACGTATGACTATATTACCCATCCAGGGCCATTCTGACGCCTGGCCTTTGGAAAGGACAGTTAATGGCCCTGCCTAGTCACAGGGCTTCAGGATTTACTACTTTCAATTCTTTCCGTGTGTCAAGTTCTATTGGAAACTGACCCTTTATGTTTTATCCCAAATAAACATGTCACATAAACTATCACATCATCTCCATTCCCTTTAGGAGAAAAAAACTTTTAATAAATGACTGGGAAAAGAGTTTAAATAGAAGCAAAAATCTCTGTTCTAAATCTTTACCCAGTGCAGAATAAGCCACCTAAGTTCTAGAAGACGAACTCCTGGGATTCAGACATTTACTCTGCTATGCAGTTTGCAGGTCCTCAGTTCCACAAAGCATTACTACGTACTACCTTTTCTCCCACAATTGGCAGGCTTCCATTCCCCTTATTTGCTGGATGGGCAGGGAAACCACATAGCTATGTACAGGAGCAGCAGTAGTAGTAGTTAATGTGTGTATGCATGTGTGTGCATGTGTGCGTGTGCGTGTGTGTGTGTGTGTGTGTATACCAGTACGAGGGCTTGATCTCAGTGTCTTGCACTCTTGCTCAGCTTTTTCACTGAAGGCTGGCACTGTACCACTTGCATCACAGCTCTACTTCTAATTTTTGCTGGTTAATTGGGAATAAGAGTCTCTCACATTTGTCTGCCTGGTCTGGCTTTGAATGCTGGTCTTCAGATCTCAGTCTCCTGAGTATCGAGGATTACAGGCATGAGCCACCAGCTCCTGCCCTAGATAATACATTTTAGTGCATGTGTTGGTCATTGTTCTTCCATTCCTTTTTCTAGGATTCCCATTGCAAGCCCCCACACGGCCCAAGTAGCTTGTGTTCTCTGTGAATTCTGGCACATATGGCTCTGAAGTTCGTCCATGCCAGTGACTATGACTGGTGGGTTTACTGCCTTTTCAGATCTGCATGGCATGAAGGACTGATGGATGCTTTCAATCTGCAAGAAGAAATGTAAGCCTGGAAGGTGCAAATTTCCCCGTCATCAGTTCACTGGTTCCTCATTCATTTGAAATATCAAATGGATTTCTGAGAACAAAACAGACCACCTTGCACGGGTATTGTTCCTAACCATAACTTTGTAAGTGCTGACACAAAAGAAGCAAGGCCTTTGGCAGTTGACAGAAGTAGAGGAGTATGAAAGAGTCATTTTTGGAGGATATTTCCTCTCTGACCCATAAGCCAATAGTTCCTAGTCCTAACAGACTGACCGGTGCTAGTACTAATGATGCGAATGGATGCGCCCGTTTACTGCCCCAACTAGACTCCCGCTGGCCACCTTCATCTTTGTATTCTCATGAGCTAGCACCTTTCCATGCACACGCATTGACTCAGAAAGCTAAGACATCACTCCTCAGTCCCAAGTTCTCAGTCTGGGAGGAAATAGGCAGGAAGCCACCTGCTCCCAGCCAGCAGGACTGTCTGTGACAGTGGCATAAGAGAGATATACCCTGTTCGGATGGTGGGTTGTCCTGTCCAATGTGCTCCTGTCCTCACTGCTAGGGGACAGAGGTAGATCACAATGAATAGGCGACTATGCTTTTCCTCCCACTGTATATATATATATATATACACACAGTGGAATATATATATATATATATATATATATATATATATATATATATATATATATATGTAGGTCATGGGGCTTGAACTGGCCTGGGGCTGTCCCTCAGCTCTTCAGCTCAAGGCTACCACTCTACCCTTGAGCCAAGTCCCACTTCGCATTTTCTCGAGGTTAATTGTAGAGTCTCAGGTTCTTTTGTGCCAAGGCTGGCTTTGAATGTTGACCCTCAGATCTCAGCCTCCTGAGTAGCTAGGATTACAGGCGTGAGCCAATGTGCCTGGCTAAAAGCAATTGTATGGGTTGTGTACTATTTTAAGAATTAAAATCTTTTCTGTTACAGTAATTGCTTCCTTTGGGTCAATCTTGTAAGAATTGTTTTTCTGAAAAGTTCCTACTTTGGCCTGGTAGCTTGGTCCAGGTTGATTGTATTTTAGGTACATCATATTACTGTTTCATTTTATGTAGATACTAATTACAAATTCAGCCTCTGGGGGGCTTAAATTCAGTCCTGGGGCTTAAACTCTAGGCGTTGACACTCTCCCTGAGCTTTCATGCTCATCGCTAGTGTTCTACTACCTGAGCCATACCTTCACTTTCATTTTTTGGTGGTTAATTGGAAATAGGAAATCTCATGAAAGTTCTAGCCTGGGCTGGCTCCAAACCATGATCCTCAGATCGCAGCCTCCTGAGTAGAAGTGAGCCACAGGTGCTGAGTAGTTTACAGAGTATTATTTATATCCTGTTCTTGTTAGTGGAAGACATCCTACTCCTGTTAAGTAAGCCACATCTCAGTAAATATTTTTGGCCTTCTAATTAGCCAATGAGGCAAGATCTTGAACCTAAATTCTGACCCATCAAAATGAGGGGGAAGTACTGTGGTTGAGATAAACCTAGACAGCTTTCCTGTCTAGCATACTTGCAATCTTGGCTTCTTGTCAGTAGCATGCTGTTCTGAAAAAGTAAACTTCGCCTGAGAGTTGATGTCCTTATTCCTTCACAGCACCCAGAACGTACTCGCTACTCTCTGCATTTCAGCCCAGCTCCCTAGCAATGAGCAAACTCTTCCAACAGCCACTAAGAGTGTACGCAAGCAGAAATAACCTTCCAATGAAACATGAAGGTGTACAGACCCCATGGAGCAGAGGTCAGGGTGAGTTCCTGTTCTGAAGCACCCGGCACAGTGTCTGGACTGGTTCATAATCGCTCACCGAGGTTACTGAGGGCCAAATACAATGAGTGGCAGAAGAGCTTAAGAATGGGAAGGTAGGGAGTGGTGAGACAGAGAAAAGCAAACCAAGAACTGAGTCTAAATGATAAACCATGCTGATCCTTTTCATGACAGGACATAGCACTGGATACACTCAACAAAGCCAGCATGCAAAGACTACAGGGTGAAGGGCAATCTATAAGAGTGCGTATTAGCAGGGACCACTTTAGCTGCAGCTTTTCTCCAAGTGTTCCTCGAAGCAGTGGACAGGGTATAAGCGCATGGCTTCAGTGCCCACCACACGTAGACCTGGGCACGGCTCACTGCTAATGGATGATGTTTCTGCCAGGTGCTGGTGGTTCATGCCTATAATCCTAGCTAGATCAACTACTAAAGCTAGTCTAGGGGGAAAAAAAATCTGTGAAACTGCTATTAGCAAATAACAGATTAGCAAAGAACCAGAAATAGAGGTGTGGCGCAAGTGGTAGAATGCTAGCCTTGAGTAAAAAAATCTAGGAGAGAGTTTGAGGTCCCAAGTACAAATACCTGTATTATACTGGTGAGTGCTCAGAGTTCAAACCTCAGCACCAGATGATCAGCAGAAAAACAAACAATAAACAAAGACAAAACAACAACAACAAAACCCCCATGCTTATTAGTGACCAGAAAAATGCAAATTCAAGCCATAGTGCATTACTTTTTAAAACTCTACTAGAAAGATTAAAGTAACAGCAACAAAATTAGTATGAAAGGTTGGCAAGCATGTGAAGGGACTGGAACTCTTAAACTTTGATGGGAAAGTACGAACTGTTAGGATCATTTCTAAGAATTACTTGTCTTTTCTCCTAAAATTAATTTTACATCTTCCCTATGACCTAGCAATTCTATATGGAGGAAATTAATGAAAGAATGAGAATGCCTATGACCACAAAAAGACTGGTATAAGGATATTGATAACAACCTTAATTTTAACATCAACAATGTGGAAATAACCCAACTGTGCACCAGCAGAATAAAAACATGAACTCATTATGCTCATGAAAAAAGAACAGTATTCAACAAAGAAAGAAAAAAAAACCTCATTCATTCAGTGATGTGAATGAATTTCTTTGGTGGAGAGCAAATGGATTGAGATAAAGGTAGATATAGTCATTTATCATTTACCTCAGGAGAGATACATCATTAGAATTTTAAGGTTGGAGGAATCATAAATAATATAGTATCTTGGAGTATACTCACACAGATAATAGCAGGTGATATAACAGTGTGTGTATACCAACATTATTACAAGGAGCTGGGCATGACTCTATTCTGTTTGACACTATTTAAAGGAAATCCAAGAACAATTTAATGGTTTTAATATGAAATGTCCCCGACAGGTTCATGTGTTGAAGGTCCCAGGCTAGAGGTCCTATTTTAGAAGGTGCTGGAAGCATTGTGGTGGCTAACTAGGAGAGCTAACCTGTCCATTCAGTTCTAGTAAAATAATTTTTGTGATAGTCTTCTATTTACGCCTGTCTTTTTTTGGGGGGGGTGTGTGAGGCTTGAACTCTGGGCCTGGTGCTGTCCCTGAGCTCTTCAGCTCAAGGCTAACCACCCTACCCTGGGCCTGGGTAATGTCCTTGAGCTCTTCAGCTCAAGGCTACCATCCTACCCCTTGAGCCTCAGCACCACTTTCACTTCTCTAGTGGTTAATTGGAGTTAAGAGTCTCATGGACTTTAGTGCCCTGGCTGGCTTTGAACCTCGACCCTCTGATCTCAGCTTCCTGAGTAGCTAGGATTACGGGCATGAGCTACCATGCCTAGCTTCACATGTCTTTCTTTCTAGAAGAGCCAGTATATTTGTAGTAGTTCTTAAGATTTCTTATCCATCAATATGTCAGGCAGCATCTGGGTCATTTCAGCCCAAGTTCTACTGACCACCTTTGCCTGGGTTGTACACTACACCCTGATTCTTTGTACACCTAATTTTTTAAAACTTGTTATATGCCAAGCATTGTGGATGGCACTGTAATAAATTTGTCTTCCTTTAATAGTTTTGTTTTGGCCATTAAATTCCTGGGTACTTTGATCCTATTAGATTTGCTTCATTTCCTTCCTTCCTTCCTTCCTTCCTTCCTTCCTTCCTTCCTTCCTTCCTTTCTTCCTCTCTTAGTTTTGTTTTTAGACTATTATTTTTTATTTGCTGTAGTCTTGAGAAAGATAGCAGGATTTACAGAGGTCTTATTTTATTTTATTTGTTGTTGATATATTACTTTTTTTTTTTTTTTGCCAGTCCTGGGCTTGACCTCAGGGTTTGAGTACTCTCCTTGGGGTTTCTCAAGGCTAGAGCTCTACCACTTGAGCCTCAGCACCACTTTCGGCTTTTTTCTAGGTATGTGGTACTGAGAAATCGAACCTGGATCTTCGTGCCATGCTAGGCAAGCACTCTACCACTAGGCCAAACTCCTGGCCCAATATGTTACATTTTAAATCATGTCTTTTTACCTCTAGAGAGACTCTTCTCAAAGGTGGTTGTCCTTGCTTCTCAAGACTTTCTAGGGTCTGGATGAATTGCTCCAAGGCCTCAGTGTAAGCTGCCACCCTGGCAAGGCTCTGTCATGTCTGCCAGCACCATAGAATCTGCAAGGCTTTATCAGCTCTCAGCATGGCAGCAGCGCCCTCTGCAGGCCTCTCTACATAGTGCTCCCTGCAATTCTAGGAGCACCAGGGATACACATGCAAATGCCTGTTCCCCTCCTCTGCTCAGCTGGGGCAGTTCTAAAGCTCACTCCACCCTTTCTAGCCGCTTCTCTCACCCAGTGCTCAGAAATCTGCCTTTTTAGCTCAGTGAGACCGTAGTCACTGTCCAGAGAATCTGCCTGGGTCCAGGTTTGGAGAGGAGTGGCCACAGGCAGGAAGTTCAGGTTAGCAATGAAGCTCACTGTGCTTCAATTTCCTCTAAGATCACAGGGCTGTGGCATCTGCTACCCATGCTTGGGAGCAGTTGTCTGCTGATATTTTGTCTCTCTCTCTTTCTTTTTTTTCCCTTTCCCTATCCCTGGGGCCTGAACTCAGGGCCTGGAGGTTGTCCCTTAGCGTGTGTGTGTGTGTGTGTGTGTGTGTGTGTGTGTGTGTGTGTGTGTGTGTGTGTGTGTGTAAGACTAGAGTTCTAGGATTTTGATGATTATTTGGAGATATGAGTCTCATGGACTTTCCTGCCTGGACTGATTGTGAACTGAGAGCCTCAGCTCTCAACCTCTGAAGTAGCTAGGATCACAGGTACGAGCTACCAGCACCGAGCTACCAGCACCTGGCTATATTTTTGTCTCTTCGTTAGTTTTGTAGCCTGGAGCATTGTGTCCATTAGTAGTTATTATGGTTGGAAGTGGACAATAGAGCATGGACAGTTGGTAAAACTTTCAGGGAGTTCCAGTAGGCCCCATCTCTTCCCATAAGGACTCCTGGCTAAGTGTCTCTGGCCCAGAAAAAGAGTTATGCAGCTGGCTTTGCAGGGAGAGCTTTGCTAGAGCCATTAGCAGCTACAGTGCATAGTTGATCTTGGTGAACTGACAACCTCTAATAACAAATTTGGCTTTCTAGGTAGGTCTGCCTTTAATGAGAGAGAGCTACTTCTCATTCTAAATTTGTTAACTGGACTTCTGCTTTTCCTTTCTCCATGACCCCAGGGCCTACACTATGCAAATGCTTTTCTATTCAGTCATACCTCCAGTTCAAGGAACCTCGAAATCTTGAACAGATTCATTATTGCCACAGACTGGTAAGTCTTGCATGGTTACTTATAATGCAGAATTGGTCTTGTTACCCATTTTCTTCCATAGACATGATTTCCCAAAGACTAGACATTTCACTGACAACCCACGATTTTTACCTGAGTGACCTGAATATTGAACAGGAATATACTTCAAAGTTTAGACTATTCAGTTCCTATCAACTGCTAAACAAAGGAAATAAATGCATAGTATTTTTAGATACATGAATGGGAGGCTCTGGTGTAATCTGTGGTTCTTTGGGTAAATGAGGAAAAAGTCACAACAGTCTAGATATGGCAAGAAAAATCAGCGTTATAAACTTTCCCAGAAGCCAGGTACTGATGGCTCACACCCATAATCCTGGGCATTAAGGAAGCTGAGATCTGAGGATCTTACTTTGAAGCCAACCTGGGAAGGAAAGTCCTTAAAACCCGCATCTCCAATTTGCCACCAAAATGAAAGATGTGGAGCTGTGGCTCAAGTGGCAGAGTCTAAGCCTTAAGCAAAAGAGCTCAGGAAGAGGATCATAACCCAGGATTTGATAAGGACACCTGCTCAGCCATGTTCATCTCTGCACTATTTGCAATGACCAAACAATGGAAACAACCCAGATGCCCCACTACAGATGAATGGATGCAAAAAATGTGGTACATATATACAATGGAATTCTACATAGCCAACAGACAAGATAAAATAATGGCATTCGCTGGGAAGTGGATGAAACTAGAGCAAATCATGTTGAGTGAGATAAGTCAAGACCAAAGGAACAAAAGATGCATGGTCTCCTTGATACATGGCTATTAGATCCAAACAGTACAAGAGTGATGATGCAATATTTGGATACCCAAGGTAATGGACATGGTCTTGGAGATATAAACATAACTACAAAGACATAAAAATCTATGATGGGATATATACTCTATAGACATGTTTTATTATATAGATTAACATGTATCTATGACATACAAATGATCAGCTTAATGTTAATTATGTTCTAAAATCTATGTGCCATTCATTCGTCCTCTCATTTGTGGTGGCATGGAAGCGGGAACTCGGGATTTCATGCTCCTTAGGCCGCGGTTCTACTATGTGAGTCATGTATCTATTCCTTGTTGGCTACAGCCAGTTCTGAGATTGGGCCTGGCCTTTCACCCAGGCTGATAGGAGCTGCAACCCCTCCCTTACAGCCCTTGCTGAATTGGGACGAAGTGTGAAGTGCAGGGTTTTCTGGTGGAGTTGGGGTCTCCTGAACTTGGTTCCTTGAACCACCATCCTCCCCATCTCCACCATCCAAGAACTGTTCACTTTTTAGGAGGACAATCTTCCCTGTGATTAACACAGTGCCTGAGTCACACAACCTTGGTGTGTCCTATACTTCTCCAAGTCACCAAGACAATTCAATTTTGCCCTAGGACTGAGAAGTAGTGGGGGGAGGGAAAGGTCAAGAATCCTAGTGATTCCATAATCTTGTTGTCCCTGCCCTCCAGACCCTCCCTCCCTGCCCTCCTAGAATCTTGTTTTATCTAGCCTAGGAGACAGACATAAGTTATACTGGCTCATATAGCTGGCTCCCAATTTGTATTTTCTGAAACTAACATATTAGTTTCAAATATAAGGGTGGAAGTACAGTTTCTTGTGGAAGCATTAAAATAACGCATAAGAGATTTCAAATGCTGCTTCTTCTGGTGACCTGACATTTTCTTATTGTGCTCCATAGAAAGCTTCATGGCTTTTCCTCAATAAAGGGCTTCTGTCCTCAAAAAAAAAAAAATAAAATCTATGTGCCAGTGATTGCATATAGAGAATTTATTAACGTTGATTTTTACATCATATTTTAAATGACAAGTTTAACAAACAAGTATTCAAGGAGAGAGATTCCGTTTTTGAATACTTGTTTGTGAAACATGCCATTTGAAATATGATTAAAAATCAAGTGTTAATAAAATCTTTAAAAAACAAAAAGAGCTCAGGGACAGCACCCAGGCTCCGAGGTTAAGCCCCAGGACTAGCAGTAGCACACACACACACACACACACACACACACACACACAATTTAAGAGAGTCATATTCCAAACACTAGCCTTGCATAAATTACTTTCTTGCAAGAAATTTAAATTATTTTTAACTAACATATACTCATTTGTTTCATTCCTCTTGCTTAGTGACAGCCAAGCAGAAATCCCATCTTCCCTGTTCCACCCCATTTCCCAATAGAGAGGTGAAGACAGTGACATCAGGGACACCATCTTCATAAATGATCAAGTGCATGGGAGAATCACTGTCACGCATGCCTACATTTCCTCTAAGCTGAACTGCTTTACCCTTAATGCCTTTTCTCCACTCTTGGGTAGGCTACAGACCTTCCTTGAATTCCCGGTCTCTATCAGAATCTTGGTTACAGTTATCCCTTGGTGTTAATAGCAGATGGGTTCTAGGACTCTAGGAGATACCCAAATCCAAAGATGTCCAAATGCCTGAAATAAAATATTGTATTTTCAAATAACCTATGTGTATGTGCTTCCACGTATTTTAAATAATGTCTAGATGACTATCAAATGCAATGTTAATAATAATTTATAAATAGCTGTGCTATAACATTTAGGCAATAATGACAAGAAAAGAATCTACCTGTTCAGGGGAGGGGGTGCGGGGAGGGAAATGGGGACAAAAACATGAGAAGGGGTATCAATGTTTGTAAAGTAATGCATTTTCTATCCGGTGAATATAATGTAACCCTTCTATTAATTACAATGAAAAAAGAAATGTTCATTCACCAAAAAAAAAAAAAGAATCTACCTGTTCAGGATTGATAAAATAGATGCATCTTAAAAATATTTTCTATCTACATTTACTATTTCCTCATCTCTGTTCTCCCCTCCTTTTCTCATTCCCTTCTTTTTGTGCTAGTACAGGATCTAATCTTTTCACTCAAGGCAAGCACTCTACCACTTGAATCACTCTTGAAACACTCCACTTTTGGTGCCTTTTGGTGTTTAATTGGAGATAAGCGTCCCATAGACTTCCCTGGCTGTCTTTGAACAATGATCCTCAGATCTCAGACTCCTGTGTAGCTGGCATCAACCATTATCACAGAGCTATCTGCAGTTTCTGGAATCCAAGGATGTGAAATTCATGGATACAGAGGGAAAATACCATGAGGTATTTTCTGATACAGATGTGTTCCTGGTGTCAGAACCTTTGTCACATTCCCTTTGTCATATTTCCTCCTGGCATAGTAAAGGATCATTTCTTGGATTCAATTAAGTTTATAAATGTGCTAAGTCCTGACTCAAGATGTACAGAAAAATGAGAGTGGATCCACGCACATGAAAAATGCTCACCTGTGATGACTGCATTTGCATAATTCCTGTGCAACTGCAATTTACAATGTATGTTGTGCAAAATGTTTTTCAGCAACTTCCAGGTTAAATCTATAATATGCCATGTCTTTTCCTTGCTATTTATTATCTTCCTCCAGACACTATTTAGATATAACACGAAGGCAGCCTGCTGTGGTCTTGTCAGAAAGAGATAACAGGCAGCTCTGCTGTGCTTGATGTGATTTGAGGTTTGCTTCAACTCTGTAGTCACAGTGCATTTGTTGGCAACATGGTGTATGGTGGTGGTGGTGTCTACCTTATCTACGTCCTACGGTTATTGGCAGAATCAAAAGAAATAATACACATCAAAGGAGCTACTATTTATTTGACTTCATAGAGCCCCAACTCTATGAAGGGAAATGGATCTGCATTTTGAAAAGTTGCTCATCCCCAGGGAGGTTTAGGGAAAGCCCTCAGTGTGAAATCAAATTAAGGATTAAACCTGAGGATTCTTTTCTCTTCTTTTTTAGGCCATCATACAAACTCAGCACATTTTCTACCACTGAATATGAGAGTGTAGATTATCTGTAGATGTGTTTTTGTGTGCATATGTACCTTACTGACACTTGAACTCAAGGCCTGTGCTCTCACTTTGGCTTATTTAAGACTAACACACTAGTTATTTGAGCTACACCCCCACTTCTGGCTGTTTTGCTGGTTAACCGAAGTAAGGGTCGCATGGACTTTCCTGCCAAGGCTGGCTTTGAACCTCGATCCTCAGATCACAGCTTCCTGAGTAGTTATGCTTACAGGCAAGAGCCACCAGTGACTGGTGAGTCCAATGATCCTTATTCTGAAAAGATCAAATGTTTTAGGAGAGCACAAAACAAACATCTCCATTTAAAATAACTAGAATGTAGATGTAGCAATTTTATAAATGTGCTGCTGACAATTAGAATAAGTCTTTACCTAAAAAAACAGAGATGTAGTTTTTAAAAATTGTAGCTGATAATGTATTTTCCATGGCAACCAACCTCAGTCTTGGGTACATTTCAGGGAGTTAGTGGTTCTGATATTACATGGGTAAGTACCTGCTTGGGAGAGAAGCTAAAATGACTCTAGAAAATTGCATTTGTGAAAATAAAATTTAATCATGGTAGTTGACATCATTGGTTTGAGTTTTTCCCAGCTCAGCATAGATATTATTTTCCTATAAGAGTGGGAGGATTCCTGGGTGAAGTCATGTTGTGTGGCCAAGCTCACAAGGAAATCAGAATATTTGAAGCTGTGTTGTCACATTCAGTTTTCTGACAGTACATTAGACCTTGTGGATCAAAACAAATAAAGACTCCCTCCCTATCTGATTTTGCACAACAGTGCTGAGTATATTTTGGGTGGTTTCCCAAGTTTTGTTGGGCAAATAGAAAAGAGAAGACTCAACTCTGATGAAAAGAGAATTGTACATCTTACAAAATTTTCTATCTTGTATTCTCATTCAAAGTTATTGAAAAAAATGATGGTGTAGCTCAAGTTGCAGCCTGAGTGGGAAATATCAAGCGAAAATGCAAGGCCCTCAGTGTTCTACCCACCCTGTCAACATACACACAACACACACACACACACATACACACACACACACACACACAGAAAGATATTTGTTCTCTACACTACCCATCCATCTATCATTCATTCATTCATTCATTCATTCATCTGTCTATCATCATCTGTCTATTCTAATTTGTGGTCACCTCTTGAGAACCACATGTAATTTAGAAATATTTTTTTTTCTGATTTTTGTTTTGTTATCTTGTGCTGGTCCTGGGCTTGAACTCAGGTCTGGGCACTGTCTCTGAGTTTTTTTGCTCAAGGCTAGTATTCTACCACTTGGACCACAGTTCCACTTGTTTTTTTTTGGGGGGGGGGGAAGGGGTAGTTAATTGGAGATAAGAGTCTCATGGACTTTCTTGCCTGGGCTGGCTTTGAACCATGGTCCTCAGATCTCAGTACCCTGATTAGCTAGGATTTTAAAGGTGGGAGGTATCGGTGTTGGCAAATTGTGTCTTTTTAAATTTCTCCTTCCAGTTCTACTGATTTTTGCTTACTGTGTTGGGTATCTCTATTGTTATTGTTTTGTCTTTTTGATAATTTTGGTAAATACAAAGGTTTTGTAAATTATATAGTAATTATCCTTTTATTATTTTTAATTGTTATAAAGGTGAGGTACAGAGGGCTTGTAGTTTCATGTTATATAAGTCAAGTAATGAGTACATTTCTTTCTGAACAATGTCACTATTTTAATCCATAGTACTATTCTGGTTTGTTTTATGTACTTTGCATGCAGACACTTTTTTTTTTTTTTTTTTTTTTTTGCTAGTCGGAGGCTTGAGCTTCAGGGCCTGGACACTGCCCTTGGACACTTTTTGCTCAAGGCTAGCACTCTGCCACCTGAGCCACAGCACCACTTCTGGCTTTTTCTGTGTATATGGTACAGAAGAATTGAACCTAGGTCTTTGTGCATGCTAGGTGAGTACTCTATCACTAGGCTAGACTACACTCCCGATGCAGACCCTTTTACTTTTTTTTTTTTTTTTTTTGGTGCTGGTCCTAGGGCATGAAGAGTCTAGGCACTGTCCCTGAGTCCCTTTGCTCAAGGCTGGCCCTGTACCACTTGTACCTTGTAGGCACAAGTCTACTCTGGCTCTTTGGGTGCTTAACTGGAGATGACAGTCTCATGGACTTTCCTGTCAAGGCTGGCTTTGAGCCACAACCCTCAGATTTCAGCCTCCTGAATAGCTAGGACTACAAGCATAAACCAGGGAGTCTTGGATAGCTAACTAGAACGGGAGACTGGGTTGTTGGTGTGAGAATCTCTCCTATTCCCAGTTTGGTATCAGAAACCATCATTCTCAAGGGAATGGACTCTATCTTTCTCTGTAAACCAGTTGCCAGGTGTTTCCTGCTTACATTGGATCAGAAATTCTCTATCAGTAGAGGGCACGAGTTAAACCACATGATCTAGAAGTTTCTGTTGTGGTTCCACCAGTGATGTCATAGTACGAAAGTGTTCTAAATGTGATATGCCACAAACATAGTAGGAATTACTTTCAGTGGTTAGATCCTGAAACTCCACCTGACTCAGAGATAGCCGACTCGGATGCCTGGCCTAGCTTATCTAAGGCAAAGGTGCAGGAGGAAGCCTATTTTCCAGGAGCCTGGATGGACCTACGTGTAATTCCCAACAGGTAGAGTTTGTCTTTGGCATCCCTTGAATTCTCCTCTACCTGTACTTTGTTGGCCTCTCCTGTTGTCAAGAGTCCTCATCTATAGAGCCTGGCTCTTCTATGGCCATCTCAGTTTCTGTGGTTCTTCCCCAGACCTTGTTCTGACCAAATGAGAACTGTGTTCTCTAGTGTGTTCAATGATCTTAACATTCTACTAATTTTAACAAACACCCGAGAGGTTCTCTTTTTCTTTTTCCTTTCTTTTTTGTAGCGAAGAGCTCAGCAATGGTAATTCGTGCTTGTAAGGAGGCTCAGATCTTCTGAGGATCATGGTTCAATGCCAGCCAAGGCAGAAAAGTCTATGAGATGTTTATCTGCAATTAATCACCAAAAAGCCGGAAGTGGAGCTGTAGTTCAAATGGTAGAGTGCTAGCTTTGAGCAAAAGAGCTCAAGGACAGCACCAAGGTCCCTGGGTTCTAGCCCCAAGACTAGAAAAAAAAAAAGTAAATAGGACTCATCCTTCAACAGTTTGATTCTACCACCCAGGATAGGCATGAGAGAAAGTCTTTTGATTCATTTGGTCAACGTAGCACCTACATGATTCTTACAGGCATCAAAGCAGAGAATCACCTATAAATTTAATAGTGACTAGATGCTAAAAGTCTTTGAATTGATTACATGGGCATGGGCAGGTATTTGCAGAATTTAGAACAGTAGTTTATTTGTGATGTAAAAAAGCTTAAGCAAGCTCACGCCTAGCAGGTCAGGAGGTTAAGATCTGAGGATCATGGTTCAAAGCCAGCCCTGGGCTGGAAAGTCCAGGAGACTCTTTATCTCCAATGAATTATGAAAAAACAAGAATCAGCACTGTGGCTTAAGTGGTAGGGTGCTAGCCTTGGGTACAAAAGCTCAGGGACAGTGCTCTAGAACTGGCATACATATACCAAAAATTTAAGCAGCAAATTTTATTTAGATTTTTAAATTTGCAATAAGCAAGCGGAACAATTCCCATTTTTTTGGCAGCTGACTTCATGTCTGAATTCAAAGCCTCTAGAAATCTTCCCTCCTCACCCTCACAGTCTCTCCCACAGCCCCACCTTCCATTATTTTCAGGGACTTGCTTGATAAGGTTAATATGGGGTTTGGATAATGGCAGGTCTGCTGCAGAGGACTAGAGGTGACAGCGCCCCCCTCCCCACCTCTCTCTGGATCATTTATCCTCTTCTCCTTCAGTGAGGTACATTCCAAATCCTGCCCCCAGAAGTTATGGGCTTTACCGAGGACCTATTCCCCTCTGGTTTCTACTTTCATAAATGCATCCTCTCCAGTGGACAGGGGATGGGGTGTTCTCTGGGATGAATGCTCATCTGAATTAGCAGGTGTATACTGCCAGGGATCTCCTGCCCTGCCTGGAACAGTCTTTTCCATTTGGCAGACAAATTCTGCTTCTATTCTCAGCACAATGCAGAAATCGAATGACTTAGACCCAAAGCTGAATGTATTTAGAAGTTTCCGGAAAATGCTAGTTTTGGCACACTCAACTATCTGGATCCATCCAGTCCATACCACCAGATCCCAAGCCTGTGCAGACAATCTCTCTGGGGGGATCGACCTGAGGACGAGGACTTCTATGGTCTATCTTTAGATTCAAAGTGCTACACGGAATAGTTACAGGAGTCACCTTCATTGAATTCAGCTTTGTCAGAGTTTTCCTCTTAAAATGCTTGCCGCTTTTTGGAAGGAGCAGAGAGGCCAAATAACGTGTCTTATGATGCCCAAGTTGGGAACCAAGCCTTGGAACCATCTAGACCTCACCCATTTCGTGGAGAACATTCTCTGAGATGGACTGATGGTGAAAACTTTGGAGACAATCTGTTCATTTGACTGAAAGAAGTAAAGGTGATGTATCTTGCTTACAAAGGAAAGTGGCAAGAGGTGGAATTCCCCGTGGAACAATTTCCACAGCATTGTTTATCTTTCTGAGGAACCCCATCTTCACCCTTAACGTCCTTCAGCCTCTAAAGGCAAACACATGTCCCCAAGCCTTGCTTCCTAAGCTGTAACGCCGAGTCATAGCAGCACAAATCACACAACCCTAGAACAGAATCTGAAAATTTCCAGGGCAACACATTGGGAACTTTTACTCCACAGTTTTGCCAGTAGCTCTACATTAGCTCTCCTTTCCTTTCCACGATAGCATGAAGCCCAGGCTTCATGTTAGCTGTAACCGAGACACAAAATACACTGACAAAAGCACCAAGACACCGCAGGCCATGAGAATGACCTTATCTGACCTGATTCCAAGGCTTGAGAAGTACAGGGCCCACTAGTCTATACATGCCACTAGCAAGCCACTGTGGCTCCTTAAAGGAAATAAAAATATTTGTTCTTCCTATTTATGTTAGATTTTGAAATGGTCAGTGAGGTGCTGGGACATATAAACTTCCAAGTCTCTTAGATCTACCTACTTAATCCATGGAGGTGTGAGGTTTCATGCACTCATGGGTCCACACAGGGAAGGGAATTCAGATGAACACACATAAGGGGTAACAGCAGGGGAGGAACTCAGGTGAACACACGTGGGAGGATCCATACTGGGGGAGGAAACTAAGGGAACACACCTGGAGTCCTAGTGGAGAAGGAACTCAGGTAAGGGGATGGAAACTCCAAGACATGGAACTTTGGCAATGAGGTCCTATGATCAGCCTTTGGGTGAGAACTGATAAAGAGCAGGTTAGAAAGGATGCTGACTTCCTGAATGAGCCTCACTCGTGAATGAGAACAATATCAATACAAAAAGAAAATGAGAAATTCAGGGAGTCTGAAGAGGGCTGGGCAACTGTCGATGCTCCCTTGGCAGCTATGCCTCTATCTAGTGGGTCAATAAAGCTGTTATGGGTCTCAGCTTCTCAGGAATGCCTCATCTAAGTTGTGCTTTTGTCTATTTTGGCTAGCTTTGCTCAGAGAAGCCTGGGTTAGGCCCTAAACTGCTCCTCCAAATGACCAGAGGTGGCTAGGAACACTGTAGCTATAGATCTTACCTACGTGAGGCTGGCTCACAACACTGTTATTTACTGTCTTCCTGAAGGGATCTACCATCAGACAGGAAACACAACCACTGCTGGCTAAGTTCAATGGCAAGAGAAGCCTCACCACAAGGGAAGGGAAAAAAAATCTTAAAAACAGAATTCTATTCTACGTCAAAGAGTAAGGGAAAGCTAAGTTTGAGACTCACTACATCAAACTGGTCCTCAGGGAAAGCTGGCTTCCTGTCAACTCTCAGGGATGGCCATCAGTCAAGGATGGTTCAGATGGCTCAAGTCCCATTACTCATGGAGGAGGCCAGACCTGCACCTCATGACTGCAACAGATGGAGAAGAAGTGTTCCGGGAAAGGGAAGAGTCACAGTGGTAGTAAAAGAGGCTATGTTTATCTTGCTACTAATTGATTCCTGGGGAGGTAGAGTAGCAAGTTAGTGGTCAAGAAGAAAATGGGATTGAGAAGTGAGAAGATGGCAAACACTCATGCTGCTCCTTGGTGGAGAGAGAAAGCCTAACTTCCATCACAGCCTAGGGCTCACCATCCATTGGTAAAACCACGTAGGACACTAAATGAACTAGATCATCCCGTTGGTCAATAACACAGCCGGATATTTGTATTCCCATCTGCGAATGGCAGAGTCAGGCTTGATTACTTTCCCTGCCAACTGTTAGGAAGCTGTCTTTTTAACAACAGACATGTAAAAATAATGGCTCCCTGGGAGGCTCCAGTAGCCCACTGCTGTGCTGGGTAAGACACTTCTAGCACAGGCAGATTGGCACTGCTTATTATTGCAAGAGACAAAATGGCTCTTGGTACACATTCATAAGAATCAGAACAAAAATAAAAAGGCATTATTTATGGTCCTCATTTTCCATGTCCTACTTACCAACTTCATCCCTGATGTTTGCAAGTTCGATTGACAGCTCTTTTTCTTTCACAAGGGCACTTTCATTCTGAAAAAACAAAATGGATACCGAGAGTCCCCTGGTTTTACGTGAGGTAAGTACTTTCACATGTTTCATTCATGAATCATACTAAGCAAATAATCTGTAGGTCCAGCTCTTAAGGAGATACTTTTCTCATTACTTTTTTCATTCAAATGGCAAATCTTTCATTATAATACCCATGGTTGTACTTCCTGAATGGTTCTTTGCATGTCTGTGTCCTATACATTAATATGTGGCATATGTTGCTATATATTGCTAATTCTTACTAGGCTTTTTTGAGGGCACATTTTTGTGCTGGTCCTGGGGCCTCAGTGCTGTCCCTAAGCTTTTATGCTCAAAGCTAGCACTCTACCACTTGAGCCACAACTACTACTCTGGCTTTTTTGATGTTTAATTAGAAATACGAGTCTCATTGACTCTCTTGCCCAGAAAAGTCTGGCTTTGAATTGGAATCCTTAGATCTCATCCTCCTGAGCAGCTAGGAGACACTGGAGCCTGACAACATGTGATTTTGGGCCAGATATCCCTTTATCTGTCCTGTCTGTCTGTCTATTTTTGAGCCCATTCTGAGGCTTGAACTCAATACTTCACTTAATGCATTTTCACTTAATGCTGGTGCTCTACCACTTGACTCACATTTCTATTTGTGTGGCTTTTTGCTGGTTAATTGGAGATTAGTGTTTCATGGCATTTCTACCCAGGATGGCTTTGAACCACTATCCTCAGATCTCAATCTTCTATTTAGCTAGTATTACAGGTGTGAGCTACCAGGTCCCAGCCAATTATTTCTTTAAACCCATACTTCAGTCATAGAGTTAGTTGGCTAATGAATAAGGAAAACTTGAGCAGAACAACAGTAATTATTACAGTAACGAACTCTTGCACGACCAGCAGAAACAGGAGAATCATTAAGGGCAACGGATACATTCACAACTCAACAACTGCTGAATTGTTTTCAAGTCATTACATTGTGTGAGGTAATAGGAGTAGATACAAATAGGCCACATTTGTCTATTACGATGTTATTAATTAGCATTGTAGTTAAATGATATTAATAATAATTAGTAGGAGATGGTCTTTCAGGCTCTCATTTAACCAGATACACTCTCAGGCAAACTGATTCTGAGGGAGAGAATTTTGGCTAAAGTGTAAACCAGACATATAATGAAAAATTCCTTCAGGACTTTGGAAATGTTTGTTCTAGTTTACCTGCCCCAGATCCCCCGTGGGTGCATGTGTTAAAAGCTTGAGGGTGGCACTCTTTGAGAGGTCTTTTAGGAGGATTATGGGACACTGCTCCTTCCTCTTCTTCATTTGCTCCCTAGCAAAGTCAGCAGTTCTACAATGTGTTTCCACTATCACTATCTAGGCCACACACTTGAGGCCCAAAGAAATGGGTCTATCTGGCATTAGACAAACCTCTAAAACTTTGAGCCAAAACAACAAATCTTGTTTCTTTCTATGTTAATCATATCAGCTATTTCAGTATCATGTCAGAAAGTTGGCTATTATACTATCCTTTTTCTTTTAGCAGTGAGGATTTGTGCTTACTAGGCAGATTTTCTACCACTTGAGCCACGCCTCCAGTCTGTATTTTCCTTTTTTTTTTTTTTTCAAATAGAGTCACACATGTTTTTTTGTCAAGGGCCAATCTTGTGACCATGGTCTTCCTGTTTGTATTTTCTGTAGAGCTGAAACTACAAGTGCAGGTGACCCTGACTGACTTGTCTATTGAGATGCGGTCTCACTAACTGTTGCCTTGGCTGGCCTTGAATTGCACTCCTCTCGACCGTCTTCGTGGCGGAGGTTACAGGCCTAAACAGTTCTTTACCAATCACCTTGGCCATTGGTTTCATCATCTCTAATGAACCTGTATTCAATGGGCCTACAGGCAATTCTCACAATTTGGTTTCAGGATCTGCTGCACTTAAGACTTACATAACATGGGTGTTACCTTGAGCTCCTAGGAGAATCTAGAACTATCCAAAAGGTCTAATTAATCACGTTTTTAAAAGTTTATTATTAGTAATATCAAAAATAAAACTCTCTTATCATAAATAGAGCTAGGATACGCATAGCTATGAGCCATTATTAGCTAACGATTTTCTTAAAAAGTGTGGCATTTTTGAGGGGAAATAGATCTGATGTGACTGTTGTGCTGTACAATGATACTCTAATGCCGAGCTGATGCTGTTAGGAGGCAGGGCCTTTGGGAAGTGATGAGGTCATGAATGGGATTAGTGCCCTTATAAGAAGTGGTCAGGAGTTTGGCCTAGTGATAGAGTGCTTGCCTAGCACGCATGAAGAGCTGGGTTCAATTCCTCAACACCACATACATAGAAAAAGCTGGAAGTGGTGTTGTGGCTCAAGTGGTAGAGACTAGTCTTGAGGAAGGCCCAAGGACAGTGCTCAAGCCCTCAGTTCAAGCCCTAGGACTGGAAAAAAAATGTGGTCCAGAGAACAGCCTTGTCCTTTCAGTACACAAGGACAGTCAGACACTGGCTATGAGAAAGCAAGCCCTTATCAAACACCAAACCTGTTGCAGCCTTGATCTGAGACTACAGTCCTCCAGAACTGTGTAATATGAATTTCTACTGTTGATATGGTGCCCAGTGGATGGCATTTAATGTGCATATAGACTACAACAGATCCTTCATCCTATTCATAAGCCTTCCTTCTTCCATCAACCCAATAACATTCCTACTTTCCCTGAATTCAGGGCTAGCAAAAACCTAAGAGTGGACATTTTCCTCAGGTATATTAAAAAAACGGCCACCCTGGGGCTGGGAGTTTGGCCTAGTGATAGAGTGCTTGCCTAGCATGCACGAAGATCCAGGTTCGATTCCTCAGTACCACATACATAGAAAAAAGCCAGAAGTGGTGCTGTGGCTCAAGTGGTAGAGCTCTAGCCTTGAGAAAGTCCAAGGACAGTGCTCAGGCCCTGAGATTAAGCCAAGGACTGGCAAAAAACAGAAAAGGCCACCTTAATGTAATGGTCACTGATGGCATTGTTATGTTAGCCTATAAAATGCATTGAGAGGTAAGCTCCTACAAGTGTTATGTGTGATACTATTCTATGTTTTCCTTTCATTCTACTTATGACTGGATATGGATAAGTTGATTTTTCTATATTACCTGTGTTTTGATATCAGCATTATGCATGTATGTATGTATGTATGTATGTATGTATGTATGTATGTATGTATGTATGTAGTATTCTGGGGATGGAACTCAGGGTGTGAAGATGCTAGGCAAATGCTCTGTCATTGAGCTACACTGCAGCCCCTGATGTCTAGTTTCTTCAGCACCTTACTGACTGTCCCAACTCTAAGTCTGTGTGTGTGTGTGTGTGTGTGTGTGTGTGTGTGTGTGTATGTGTGTGTGTGTGTGGCATTGAGGATGGATAGCTTTATATATGCTAAGCATGCTCTCACAATTAAGTCATATCTTCAGACTCCTGCTCTAAATCTTGACACAGTTAAAAAAATTTGAGCCAGGTGCCAGTGTTTATGTTTATAATCCTAGCTACTCAGGAGGCTGAGGTCTGAGGATTGCACTTGAATGTCAGCCGGGACAGGAAAGTCTGTGAGACTTCTATTTATTTCCAATTAAGCAGCCCCCTGCCAAAAGAAAAAACAAGCTGTAAGTGGAGCTATTGCTCAAGTGATAAGAGTACCAGCCTTAAATGAAAAAGGGAAGGGATAGGGGCCAGTAGTGTGGCCTAGTGGTAGAGTGCTCGCCTAGCATGCATGAAGACCTAGGTTCGATTCCTCAGTGCCACATACACAGAAAAAGCCAAAAGTGGCTCTGTGGCTCAAGTGGTAGAGCACTGGTCTTGAGAAAGGCCCAAGGACAGTGTTCAGGCCCTGAGTCTAATCCCCAGGACTGGAAAAAAAGAAAAGAAAAGAAAAAAGAGAAAAAGGAGAAAAAGAAAAAGATAAGGGACCCAGAGTTCAATCACTAACACACACACACACACACACACACACACACACACACACAAAATCAATTCAGAAGGGGGAAAGGGACAAAGCAAATATTCTAATCAGATGGATTACAGATCTTATGAACTTGTTCTACCAATACCAATATGGCCAGCAGATAACAAACTTGTTATACAAGTTAATAAAATATAGTGCTTTGGAGAAGGGTCATCTTAGTAACATTTAAAATTATCTTAAACTAATGCAAAAAATGGACTTGCCTACTACAGTCAAGGCTAATTTTGAATATTAATGTCCTTGAATTCTCCAACACAACCAGAGAACTGGAAAACATGCACTTATCAGTCTAGGAATAGCACCCAGAGGTGGTGTTCTCTGAGTGATGAGGTGAAAAGACTGAAACAGGGCCAGACAGTGAGTCACAAGTTAGCAGAAACAACAAGCTGACTCCAGTTTCAAACCTAAGGCCTAAGTCTTTCTCAACACCGAAGGTGGCAGCGTTCTGTCCAGGGGTCTTACATACAGTGAACCCTGCTGAACCTACTAGGCCCCAAAGAACCAGGGATTTGGGAAAGAGGGGCTGGGAAGCCTGCGAGGGGTGAGGAGGCCTCCATTGGATACTGGGCTGATGGAGAGGGGCGAGTGAAGATTTTACACTCCAGGCACATGTTTTAAAAACAGACAAAGGTGCTAGGGGCCTGGAATTTGGCCTAGTGGTAGAGTGCTTGCTTAGCATGCATAAAGACACGGGTTAGGTTCCCCAGTACCACATATGTAGAAAAAAGCCGGAAGTGATGCTGGGACTCAAGTGGTAGAGCTTTAGCCTTGAAAAAGTCGGAGGACAGTGCTCAGGCCTCGAGCTCAAGCTCAGGACTGGTAAACAAACAAACAAACAAAAACAAACAAACTAAACTAAAAACAACCACACAAAGGTGCTGGGAAAACTGGGCAGCCACATGCAGAAAATTGACCCCAGTCTATCGCCATGCACAGCATTAACTCAAAATGGATCAAAGACCTCAATATCAGACCTGAAACCCTAAAACTGCTAGTAGGAGAGACACTGGAACTCATAGACACAGGCAAAAACTTCCTGAACAGAATCCCAGGGTCACAACAGATTGGAGAGAGACTCAACAAATGGGACTAAAAATAAAAAGTTTCTACACAGACAAAGACATAGCTACTAAAGTAGAAAGACAGCCAACTGATTGGGAAAAGATATTTACCAATAATACATCAGACAAGTACTTAATATCCAGTATCTACAGGGAACTCAAGAAACTAATCTCCTTCAAACCCAACAAGCCAATTACTAAATGGGCAAAGGAAGTAAAGAGAGACTTATCAAAAGAAGAGGTTAAAATGGCAAAAAAAAAGTATACGAGAAAATGCTCATCATCCATGGTCATAAAGAAAATGCAAATAAAAACAACCCTAAGATACCACCTTACCCCAACAAGAATGGCCAAGATTCTGAACTCAGACAGTGACAGATGATGGCAGGGTTGTGGAGAGAAAATGAACTCAGGCAATGGCAGATGTTGGCAGGGTTGTGGAGAGAAAGGAACCCTACTGCACTGCTGGTGGGAATGTAAACTAGTTCAGCCACTCTGGAAAGCAGTGTGGAGGTTTCTTGAAGAACTGAAAATAGACCTTCCCCACCATCCTGCCACACCACTTCTTGTCATCTACCCTGAGCATCATAACTCAGGATACGATAAGGACACCTGCTCAGCCATGTTCATCTCTGCACTATTCACAATGATGATAGAAACAACCCAGATGCCCCACTACAGATGAATGGATACAAAAAATGTGGTACATATATACAATGGAATTCTACATAGCCAACAGACAAGATAAAATAATGGCATTCGCTGGGAAATAGATGAAACTAGAGCAAATTATGTTGAGTGAGGTAAGTCAAGACCAAAGGAACAAAAGGCACATGGTGTCCTTGGTATGTGGATATTAGATCTAAATAGTACAAGAGCGATGACTCAATATTTGGGTACCCAAGGTCCTTGATATGGTCTTAGAGATATAAACATCGAAATCTATGATAGGATATATACTCTATAGGCATTACATTTTATGGATCGACATATATCTATGGCATACAAACCCTCAGCTTAATTTTAATTTTGTTCTAAAATCTATGTGCCAGTGATTGCATCTAGAGATTCCCTTCTTGAATACTTGTTTGTTAAACATGATGTTTGGAATATGATATAAAAATCAGTTAATAAAATCTTTAAAGAAAAAACAGACAAAAGTTTATTTGACAATGAAAGAAAGAAAACAAAACGTATTTTCCACAGAAAATTGCCCGAGACTTGGGAGTTCAAAGGAGTTCTCTGGTAGGACAGTCTTTATAATACAGTGGCTCTGCTCATATTTGCAGTGATTACTTTACAACCTGCTGTCTTGTGCGTGTTCTGGAACTTTTCTTTGGCTGAGTGGAAGCCCAGAGCATGATGGGCCACATATTGTAGACCATGTGTCATGTCCACCATTTTCTACCTCTAACTATCCAACTGAGAAGGCCTAACTCTCCTATATTCCCTCCTCCTTGGATGGTGAGCCTAACTGCCAATGAAGACCAGGGCTACTCTTGCTGCTTCCTGAGGGAGGTGGCAGAGTTAAACCCTTTACTTTGGTGAAAAGTAAAAGCCAAGTCTTTAGGAAAAAAAACCCACCAACAAGATGAAGGGGAAAAGAAGAAGAGAACAGGAGAAAGCAAGCACTGAGAGGGACTAGGAGAAAACAAAGAGCAGGAGCAAACAAGAACCAAGAGGGACAGGAAGGAGAAGAAAGGAGATATGACTTAATCAAAGTATGACCTATAACCTTTGGGCAACCAGGTGACATTACGAGAGATGGAGACTGAGAGTCTGAAGTGTGTCTTTGTGGTAGAGTACTTTCTAGAATCCAGGCTCAGGGTTCTACTCCCAGTACTACACATACGGGCCCTGAGTTCTAGCTCCACAACTAGCAAAAAGAAGAAAAATAACAAAAGTCTGGTAAGTTCTGGTTTACCAGAACTTAATGATCTTATTTATTAACAATTATTTATACATTCATATTAGATATTTATTAAAGGTTATTGATACTAACTTTTACCAAGTTACCTATAGGCCCTTTTCCCTTCAGTTCTCCAAATACAGAGAATGTGCCAAGATTCCCAGACTACTAAAACCCTTGGATGCTCAGGGCTTTTCATAGACGGTCCCGTCCCTGCACAGAACTTCACATTTGTCCTCTACACTTGAAGTCATCTCTAGATGAGTCAGGATACCTAGTGCAAAGTCAACTCTGTGCTGTATTATTTAGGAATGATGACAAGGAACAAAGCTCAGACATTTTTAGCATAGATGGATTTCCCCCAAATGTTTTAGATGCACAGTTGGTTGGACCCATAGATGTAGAATTCATAGATACAACAGGGGCCTGACTACCAACCAGTAGGTCCTGTGACCCATTTTTTTTTTCTTGCCAGTCCTAGGCTTGAGCTCAGGGCCTGAGCAATGTCCTTGGACTTTCTCAAGGCTAGAGCTCTACCACTTGAGCCTCAGCCCCACTTCCGGCTTTTTTTCTGTGTATGTGGTACTGAGGAATTGAACCCGGGTCTTCATGCATGCTAGGCAAGCACTTTAACCACTAGGCCAAACTCTCGGTCCCTCCTATGACCCATTTTTAAACAGGTAAGGAAACTGAGGCTTTATGGCAAAGGCAAGGTGTGTGTGTGTGTGTGTGTGTGTGTGTGTGTGTGTGTGTGTGTGTGTTGGTCTTGGGAGCTTGAATGAAGAGCCTGGATGCTGCCCTTTAGCTTTTTGCTCAAGGCTCCCACTTGAGCCACAACTCCACTTCTTTCTTCGTGGTGGCAAATTGGGGATAAAAGTCTCATAAACTTTCCTGTTCAGGCTGGCTTTGAACCTCAATCCTTAGATCTTATCCTCCTGATTACCCAGGATTACAGGTGGGAGTTCCAGTGCTTGGTTAAAACCAGGACTTTTAACCCAGCACTCCCCTTGCCCATCAATCAGTACTACCCAAAGATTCTCCCTTCCTCTCTACACCTAGACAGATGTAGATTCACATTGCACTGGTCCTTGGGGCAATTTTTACCCCTTGGCTTTTCACTGACTGGAGAAAAGACAGCTCCAGACTGAGATGGCTCTGTGGAAAATTCCCAGGCTGCATTTGCTCCCCATCCCACAGCCTTCAATACCTGTGTGTCTTCGGCATGGATGTGTAGATGCTGGGCTGTGTCTGTGCAGTCCCAGTGTTTGGACCCTCTTCAGCAAGCCCTGAGGGCTGTAGTTTCAGACAGCATAGCTCTAGAAGGAACTTTCCAATGGCATTCTGGACTCATTCTGGCAAAAGACACTGGCACGGCTCAGTCCAAGGCTTGTGAAGGGCAGCCAAGCCATGTGGTCTGGTGACAGCCCTTCTTCTATTAAGTGCTTATATTTGAAATGATATCAGCCTTTCTATTTTATGGATTCTTTGCATCAAGTAAGCCGCTTTTCTGTTTTCTGCAAGCCAAATCAGAATGCTGCAGAATGACCCAGAGGGAATGAGTCAACAGCTATGCTCACAGTGTTCCTTAGACAGGAGGGAATGTCTAGGACCTTTCTACTTGCTACCTCTTGTGACATGATCCCCCATCCCCACCTCTTCCACTGTGGCTCCACACACCCAGCAGTGGTGACCTACTCTAGTGAGTGCCCTTTGTAAGGCTCTCATTACCCAGCTTCCACCAGGTCCCAGGTGACGACAGGGCAGGATGGCCCAGGGTTAGAGCAGAGCTTCCCAAACTAGGGGATGAGTGGAAAATTCCTGACCTGTGCCAAGCACATGAGCTCCTGTGTTCACTCAAGAGAGCTAAAAATAGAACTCAGTGTTAACCATCCCACCATCCTGGTGATACAGTCCAGAGCTGGGAAGGCTGAAGAAGGCCATTCTTCTCAAATGACTGTTTACGAAGGGCTTAACTAGAAATGGACTCTTGGGGGCCACTCCTCTGTGTTCCCAGCCAGCAGCTGCTTCTTCTTCGCCAGCATGGAGTTCTCCTTTGTACTCCTAGCTTTCCATTTCAGCCTGGCCTATAAATCTCACTCCAGTTGCAATCCAAGATGAGTAGTCTATAGAAACACCCAACTCAGCTCACTACCTGAATATTTGCCACACTGTGGGGGCTATTCTTCCCCCTCAAAAATTACTTTTCCTTGTAGATCTGGCTCTCAACATCCAGGCCTTTCACAATTTCTGGGAAATGTTTCCTTTCATTTCTCCTAACCAGAGGTGTGTGTCAAAGCATACAATGGACGTATTGTCCTATTAACTTCAAGCAACTGGACATGGAACCAAGGCCCCAAGCCAGTCTGCCACATTCAGTTACTTGAATATGCTGGCACCATAGAAGTTATTGGTTTTGATGGTTGATTACCAGCACCTGAACCTTTTGGTAATAGAAAGTGAAAATGTCTTTCCTTGTTAATATTGCCGTGGCTTCTAGACTCCATCAGCTGAGTCCCCTCTTTGAATGTACCATCTATCCAACAGTTGTGCACTGCTCTTTTTTAATACTCTTACAAAATTATCTTTAAGTAGTTGTATAAAAGGATTTTGGTTCAAAAAGATATCTTGATCAATGTCATACCTTCCATCATTCTCTCCCATCTTTTTGATGATTTGTATTATTAAAATGTATTCCTGGGGGATTCTGGGATGCCCTCACTTTCCGCTACTGCAGAAATAGGAAGTTTAGACAACACATCTTATACTTTCTGTGGGCCTATTATGTGCCAGGCAGAGTATTCCTGCATTCCAGGAACATGTCTTTCAGCTGGGCGCTGGTAGTTCATGCATATGTTCTTGTCTATTCAGGAGGCTAAGATCTGTGGATCACAGTTCAAAACCAGCCTAGGTAGAAAAAATTTCTCAGAAACTCTTGCCTCCAATTAACTGACAAAAAGCTAAGGAACACTACCCCAGATATTAAGTTCAAGCCCAGTATACACACACACACACACACACACACACACACACACGCACAGCATATCTCTTATTGAATCATCCATGCATGCACAATTAGGACTAATTCAATTTGGCAAGGCTGTGTGGAGAGGGAGATAAAGAAAACCAGGGGAAAAAAGAGCAGGATGATGTGAAAGCCATTTCATCCTTAGGCAAGGGCCGGTAGGATCATGACACAAAAAGTACTGGGAACTTTGTAGGAACCTCTGTCATTGCTTCGATGAGCCCTTCCTTACTTCTTTCTGTTCTGCTTTCTGCCTCTTGTCTAAAACTCCCTTTGGGAATTTTTGGTGGACTGCCAGGGATGCAGAGAAAGAGTTCATAAGATCCAGTGTAGCTCTGAGCATCTTTATAACCTTGTCTTTCCCACTCTATATGAATGTGTGCATAACGAAAGGATATATATACACACATATACATATATATCTATATCCTTTAAAGAATATATGTATAAGCCCACAGACTTAAGCATTCTTGCCTAGATTTTTAGCCTGCTAAACTCCGAATCGATGGAGATAAGAAAAATTCAAAAATCATATGATCAGGGTCACTCTTTGTTGTTTATCCAAGCTAAATAAAAGAAGCACAAGGAAGGGAGAGATTAAATAAGAGATCTATGGTATTTTGATATCTGAGGAAATAGCTGGATCCTCTTTATGGCAAATTTAAAAATTCATGTGGCTATGCAAAGTCACTAAATTACCAAGAGGTTGAGGAATTTTTCATTCTTGTTCCTCATGATTTTAGGTCAGGATTTAATTCACAGTGGCAGAATTGGTCTTCCTAGGGAAACATTTTCTTTTGTATCTCCAAGATGCATTCATACAACACATCAGTTTTTAGACTTGCTTTCATTGTATCTTTTGTGAATATCACAAGTATTTTCAATATTAATATTAAGAACATTGGCCAGATGCATAACACAGCTGGGGGGCAGGGTGAGGATCCCTTGGGAGGTACACTGGCCTTCTGGGTTTCATTTCCCTTATTATAGCTTTAAGGCATCCCTGATATGATGTCAGAATTAATCAATAAGTATTATTTCTTTCACATATAATTAACACCAAGGCCACTGCATTTGTATAATGATCTGATTTTCCTCTCTGAAATGAAATTTAATGTAAACCCATCAAAGGCAAAGAATCATCCACGCTTAATATTCTTCAATATATTTCAGTGTCTAATCATATGAAAAAATGAGCAAAGCCAAACCTTACTGTAAAAAAGGAAATCTGAATGATTAAACTTAAAAATATATAACTGCAGCCTTTGTCCTTGGGTTTGAGTGAGACAGTCACTGGTTAAAAGAAATCACCTTGTTTACCCAAGAGACTACAGTTAATGAGGGGCTATCTAATCTGGATATGACAAGGGAAATCTGAATCACTAACAAGAAAGTGGAAGGGACAGAGACTAATAGGACAAAGGAAAGGAATGTTAAGAAGCAATGCTTGCAAATTCCAGATTTTAGAATGAGTGTGAGAGAAAGAGAAATTAGTCAGGGCTATCTATGCATTTCTGTTTCCCAGAAGAAGTTACTTGGGCTTTTCTGGAATTCAGAGAAAAGGTAACTAATGTGAACTTCTGATTATTGTCAAGATTATAATCAACATGTAATAGGTTAAAGGAGACATATGCAAGGTAACTCCTAAGGGGACAGGATAATTTTTTGGCGGGTGGGGGGGGGGTTGGCTGTGGAGCTTGAACTCTGGGCCTGGGCACTGTCCCTGAGCTCTTTAGCTCAAGGCTTCTGCTCTATCCATTAAGCCACTTTTGATTTTCTGGTAGTTAATTGGAGATAAGAGTCTCATGGATTATTGTGCCTGGGCTGGCTTTGAACTGTGATCCTCAGATCTCGGCTTCCTGAGTAGCTAGGATTACAGGTGTGAGCCACCAGCTCCTAGCTAGGATAATTCTTAAAGCAGCAAGACATGACAAGTAACTCAAGTCCATTAACACAAAGGAGGAAGACTAAATCTACTACAAGGGAAGTTGGTCAGTGTTTGGAGCTTAGGGAAGACAGTCAGTAGGGCCATAAAGAATCACACTGCATGTCCAAATACAAGGCCAGAAGGGGGCAAAGACATGTTAAGCTTAAAGGGCCCTTAATACTTCCTCTTCCTCCTCCTCCGTCTCCTCTTCCTGCTCCTCCTCTTTCATTTCCTCTTCCTTTTCTTCCTTGCTTTTTTTTTCTTTCTTCTCTTCTTCCTTCTTTTTTTCCCTCTTCCTTCTTTCTTCTTTGCTGTCCTTGAGGGTTGTTGTTGTTTTTTTCTTCTAAAGGCTAACACTACCACTTGAGCCACAGCTCCATTTCTGGCTTTTTTGGTGTTTAACAGGTAAGTGGAACCATTACAGCGTCCTGATGGTTTTCCTGGGCCATGGATTTACTCTCAACATATCTAAAGACGAAACTTTCTATGTAGATTACATAGCTGTTCAAAAACCCAGTACAGAGCTGGCCATTGGCCCATCTTCAATTAACCAGCCAAAAGACAGACAGGATGTGGCTCAAGAGGTGAAGTACCAGCCAAGTAAGCAAGCCAAGTGAATATGATGAGGTTCAAACCACAACATGTGGAAAGACAGATCTGTATTCTCTTCTTCTTCTTCTTCTTCTTCTTCTTCTTCTTCTTCTTCTTCTTCTTCTTCTTCTTCTTCTTCTTCTTCTTTGTGGGTCATGGGGGTTGAACTTGGCCTAGGCGCTGTCCCTGAGCTCTTCAGCTCAAGGTTACCACCCTATCCCTGGGCCTGGGCATTGTCCCTGAGCTCGTCAGCCCAAAGCTACAAACCCTATCCTTGAGCCACTTCCTGTTTGCTTGAGGTTAACTAGAGATAAGAGTCTCAGGTTATTTTGTGCCTGGGCTGGCTTTGAAACTTGATCCTCAGATCTCAGCATCCTGAGTAACTAGGATTACAGGTGTGAGCCACCATGCCCTGTACCAGACCTGTACTTTCTAATTTACACAAGTTAAAAAATCTGAAGTTGGGGGACCATGAGTTTGGCCTAGTAGTAGAGTGCTTGCCTAGCATGCATGAAGACCCAGGTTCGATTCCTTGGTACCACATATACAGGAAAAAGCTGGAAGTTGTGCTGTGGTTCAAGTGATAGAGCTCTAGCCTTGAGAAAGCCCAAGGACAGTGCTCAGGCCCTGAGTTCCAGGTCCAGGACTGCCAAAAAAAAAAGAGCTAGACAATGGTTTCCTTCATTTGTCATAATCAGTAGAAACCTTGGGCTCAACTAGCAGAGATTTGCAAGAGAGCAAAACCTTGATACATAAGGCCATATAGTATGAAGCTAATTGAAAGGACATCCAGGATATTGAAACAAAAGCCATATAATGAATGATTGTTGTCCTTAATGTACTATGTTATCTCTCATCTCTTTTGCTGTCCCTTGGTTATATCACTTTGTTATCTGATATATTGGATATATTTGTATTTGGTTATTTGAAATTGGATAGGGAAGGGGGAAAACCAAGATGGGGGGGGTGGGGGCAGGGTAATGGGGACCAAGACATGTGAAAGGGTATCAATGTATGTGAATTAATGCACCTTCTATCTGGCAAATATCATGTAACCCTTTTATTAATTACAATAAAAATATTAAAAAATACTAATTAGCCAGATTTGATCATTAAATATTCTATATAGACTTCAAAATATCATCATGTAACCCATACACATACATACTTTTGTGTCAAGTAAAACTTTTAAAATAAAAAAAAAGAAGTAGAGCTGTGACTCAAGTGTCAGTCTTCAGTGAAAAAGCTAAGGGACAGTGCCCATTCAGTGCCCATTAATGGCATAAACAAAGACATCCCACTCATTTGTTCACCTGTTTGACAAAATTATACTTCAGGAAAGATTCTATGGTTTCACCCCATAAGTTATTACCAACCCTCCCCCAACATTTTCAGATTCCTAATTCTTAGACCCATCTCTTAGTAAATTATTCAACATGTTGCTTATTTGTTTAGTATGCCTTTTACAACATCTTTAGCTGCCATAGGGTCAAATTATACACTTTATTATTCATTTTTTTGTTTTCTAGCTATAAGGAATGCAAGGAGAATTTTATGTATGCATGCATATATGTATGTACTTATGCTGGTACTGGGACAGGCTTGAAATCAGGGTCAGTGCACTGTTACTTGAACCATAGCTCCATTTCTGGATTTTTAGTAGTAAATTGGAGATAATTTCTGTCTGAGTTGGCTTCTAACCTTGGTCTTCAGGTCTCAGTCTCCTGAATAGCTTAGAATTACAGGTGTGAGCCACTAACACCTGGTGGTACATTTATTTATTTCTTCATTTATTGCTTGCCAGTCTTAGGACTAGACTTTTGGGTTGGGAACTATCCCTAAGTTCCTCTTGCTCAAGGATAGCACTCGAGCTGCAGCTTTACTTCTGGCTTTTCCTGTGATTAACTGGAGATGAGTCTTATCTTAGAGACTTTTCTGCCTGGGCTGCCTATGAACTGTGATCCTCAGATCTCAGCCTCCTGAGCAGCTAGGATTACAGGTGTGAGTCACCAGCGGCTGGGTGAAATGTTTATTTTAAATTTAAAAGAGTCATTAAGCTGGACTTTATTACCACCTTCTCACACTTGTCTACCTATGTTGAAGCTAGGCTGTGCAGTCAGGTGGCTCAGAGGAATCTGAGATCCCACACTGTAGCTCCTATGGCAGTGCCCAGTGCACAGTTGACTCACTAAATGAACAGTTGTCCCATGCTGCCTGCAAAGTTATCCTAAAAGTAGGTAAATAACAAAGCAAGTCTACTAGTTTTCCAAAGAAAGTCCTCAGTTTCTTCAAAGAGCACTTGAAATACATACTTATAAAAAACCTCAAATGAAGTACAGTAAAGCAAAGTCAAGAGGACAGGTGGAAGACACAGATAGTTTCATAAATACAACTTCAGGTTTTAAGTCTATCAGTAAGCAATGATTTGTACTGAGTTTCAAGACTAAAACCCCTGAAAGCTACTAAAATGTCACATCAGTAAAGAGATGAATGATATTGAATTATTCTTCAAATCTCTCCCCAAGTTCAAGAATGATATAAGGAAAATAAATGTCAGGAATTTGATTTGAAAGAAAACAAAGAGAAAAAAAATACATTCCCCCAAAGGGCCCACACACTACTATATCATAGCCTCTAGCTTCTTCCTTCCCTCCCTTCTTCCCTCCCTCTCTTCCTCTTCCTTCCCCTCTCTCTCTTCCTTTGGAAATGGAATCTGGGTATGGTGTCCTAGCTATCCTCGAACTCTCAATCTTTGCACCTCAACTTCCCTAGTAGCTGGGATTACAAGTACACAGCACTGCATGCAGATATACTGTGAAAACTTTTATGCTAGAATTTAGAACCAAACTTTATGCTATTACCTTACATGTGATATACTTTCCCTTTGATGTGACTAATAATTTTTTCTTCTCCTTTTTGGTAAACCCTTCTTGAAAGAGGGCTTAACCACTTCTAGGTTGTATGGAGATAACAGTGCCATTTTTTCCCTCCCTCCCTCCCTCCCTTCCTTCCTTCCTTCCTTCCTCCCTCCCTCCCTCCCTCCCTCCTTTCCTCCCTCCCTCTCCCCTCCCTTCATGGTTAATTCAAGACAAGAGTCTCCTGGCTTTTCCTGCCCTGGCTGGCTTCTAACCACAACCTTCAGTTTTCAACCTACTGAGTAGTTAGGATTACAGGTATGAGCCACCAACAGCTCGCAATGTTTTATATTTCTATTTGTGAAAAGTACTTAAATGTATACATAAATATTTTAGCTCATACTCAGTTGTATCAAAAGCAAAACCCATTGAAATATTTATATTAGAACATCAGGGATCTGTTAACTTTTCTGAGGTGGGCTGTCTACCTCCTGTAGGTCAAAGTTCACAAGTAGAGCTGATAACTGAGCTGTCCCACAGTGACTGTTTTGTAATGAGATTTAAATTAAACTATATATTTCTCTTCACCTGCTCACATTCTAGATCTCAAGCTATCAAGTAGTTCCCCATATGGGTAGAAAGGAGGCAATTTCAGCCCCCTGTGAGATTCCATTTCATGCATCTTTGAGAAATTCGAATAAGCATGACAATAAAATATATCATGGAGATGAGAGCTCTTCCAACAGTTATCTAGTGATGAAATTAAAAGCATTCCAGTGGAAGCCAACCGCTGGCAGAAAAGTCCACAAGACTTCTTTCTGTTCAATTAATGACCGCATGTTGAAAGCAAAGCTGTAGCTCAAATGGTTGAAGGCTACCTTTGAATGAAGAAGCTAAGTGACAACCTATGGTCCTGAGTTAAAGTCCCAGTATGGACACAAAACAACAGCAACAACAAAAGCAAATTTTCACTCCCAGTTTAAAGTTCACAAAACAGAGATAGTCTCTTTTCCCTTTATCTCCAGTTCCCTGGCTGATAGCTGCCCAGCAGTGAATGCTTGAACTCATTCCTCACAGGCTCTCTGGCTCTTCAGGTTCTCACCTGGGCCCCCAACCCACTGTGAGGCACAGAAGTACAAAAGGAAAAAGTAGACCCTTGTGCTTTGTTCTCTGCCAGGAAGAATACAAATAACAAGGGTGGATGCTGTTGTTGATTTTTGTCGCTTTTAAACAGAGCAGTAAACTTTCTAAGAGTTTGAACCTGGGAAAGAGTCAGGACACACTTAGCTACACTTCACACTCCCTCTTCTGCAGGGAAGGAATTCATTCATAATCTGCAAAAACCAGGTGCTGATGTCCCCACCTGTATCCTAGCTGAAACCTGAGGATCGCAGTTTGAAACTAGCCTGGGCAGAAAAGTCTCTGCCCCTTCTCGTTCCAAATCACCCGCAAAATGCCCAGAGCAAGTCTGGGGCTCAAGTGGTGGGGCACTAGCCTTGAGCAACCAAGGTAAAGGAGAGTGCCCTGACTGGCCCTGAGTTCAAGCCTCAGTACCAACACACACACACACACACACACACACACACACACACACACACACACACACACACACACACACCCTACAAATAAACAAGCATCTGCACACCACATCCTGGCAGGCAGGATGGCTCTTACTCTCGGAGGCTAACGCAACAGTTCATTGTGACTGCAGGAATAAGGAATTATGTAAGGCACTGCGGAGTCTGGTTTCCGGGAGCCCGAGACGCTCAGCTCAGCTCTCCCAACAAAGCCCCGGCGAGCCGGGGAGGCGGGGACCGCGGTGGCCGCGTCCTCAGCCCGGGCCAGGACGGGGAGGGGGGGGGACGGGGTGGGGGAGGCGAGGTACCGTGTGGTCCAGGCACTGAAGGCAGCGGTAAGGCTTAGAGCAGCAGTGGCCCATCCCCGCAGGCTGGCAGGCTGGCGGGCGGGGGACCTCCGGCATTCAGTGCGTCCCGCGGTCGTCGCTCAGCCGAGGTGCCGGCCCGCCGCTGGGAGCTGTCACAACTTCCATGTGGTCCCCTCGGCTACCTTATTTCTCCTAATAACTTCAGGCATCAATCCACCAGCCCGAGACGCCGACCCAGTCGGAGGAGGGCGGAGCCGCCTCGTTCGGCTCCCTCTGCGCGAGGCGAGGGAGGCAGCGCCCAAGGGGAGGCGACCGGCAGGAGGCAGGGTGGCTCCGAGCCCTCCGAGCCCGGCCGAGCGATAGTCACGTAACAAGGGGGTCGGCAGGGGGTGGGCATTTCCCAAGGCCCCGGGCTCCCCGAGCGCTCCCGGGGACGACGCGCCTGAGCACCGCGCAGACAACGCCTGGAGAGGACGCAGGACGCACGGGAAAGCCCAGGTCTGGCTGGCGGGGACGCGGCTGGAGGAACCCCCCACCCCCAGAAAAGCTGGGAGAGCCCTGCCCTGCGTTCAAATCTCGGGTTGCTAGCAATCAGAGAACACCCCCCCCCCCATCCACACACACACCTCCACCCCCCACGCCCATTTTCAAATTTGCCATGCCAGACCCCATTTATTGCTGCTGCTGCTGTTTACATTTCCCTTAATGACATCTTCACAGTGGAAGTACAGTGGTGAGATGGCTCGCCTAGGCTGCTAGACCCAAATCATCCACGGGACGAAAATAATGAACCCTTAAGGTTTGTGCTGGATAGATAATTCTCTTAAGCCAAAAGGCCTTTTTAAAAGGCTTTGATCTTTTCTCGGCAGCTTTTTAACTTTTCAACAGAATTAAGAAGAGAGCAAAAGTTTTGGTTTCTGTTTTCAAAAGACACATGGTCTTTAAATTCATATTTATGTGATTCAGAAAGTAGCTGATACAGATATTCACATAATTAATTCCATAGGCCAGGATTCCACAGAAAAGAAATCCTGAAACTTCCACCCGCAGAAATACACAATTGCCTATTTTTGTTGCTGTTTGTCTGCTAAATTTGCTTAAGGTTTTAAGCAGACAAGAGTTGTTGAAAATAGGTAAGTTTACTAACTTGACTGGGATTTCCCAAGAAGGTTTTGTTTATTTAGTTTCTTTTGTTTATTTAATTAAAAAAAAACAATTTTGGTGCCAGTACTGAGGCATGGGCTTAGAGCCTGGGTGCTGTTCTTTACCTTTCTAGCACAAAGCTGGTGCTCTACCAACCCTCCCATTTCTTGCTTTTGAGTGGTTAATTGGAGGTAAGAGTTTCACAGACTTTTCTGCCTAACACTAGCTTCAAACGGAGATCTTCAGATCTCAGCCTTCTGAGTAGCTATGATTACAGCTTTGAGCCACAGGTGCTTAAAAGTTATGCCCTGGTGGAAGAGAACAACCATCTTCAACAGAGGATTCTATTTTTATTCACAAGAATCTCCAAACATGGACCCAGTGTTTGGCCTAGTGGCAGAGTGCTTGCCTACCATACACGAAGACCTGGGTTCAATTCCTTGGGACCACATACATAGAAAAAAGCCAGAAGTGGTACTTTGGCTCAGGTGGTAGAGTTCTAGCCTCGAGAAAGTCCAAGACAGTGCTCAGGCCCTGAGTTCAAGGCCCAGGACTGGCAAAAAAAAATCTTCAAACATGCCCCCAGGTTTAAGTAATGTAGGCTCTGTACATTTACTTGTGGAGAGGACACAATGACCAAATAAGAACTGGTATGTTTGAAATGTTTGCCCTAAACATTACATACCTGTAATCTCAGCTACTCAGGTGGCAGAGATCTCTGGAGGATCAAGGGTTCAAGGCCAGCCTGGGGGAAATATTAGCAAGATCCCATCTCAACAAACAAGCTCAGTGGGCGTGGTGTTCATGTGTGTAGTCCTGCCGAAAGGATGGCATCTTTAAGCTAGGAGAATCAAGGCACAAGGCCATTTCCAAGCAGAAATGTAAGACCTTATGAGAAAAATACAGTAAGAAAGACCTGAAGTGTGATAGAGCACCCACTTGGCAAATGTGAGGGCCTGAGTTCAAAATCTTGATGGTAAACAAATATGAAAGGGTGTCTGCCTTTTTTTGTAAACATAAAAGTAGGAAACACCTCAGGTTTCTGAAGCTTTCTCACTATACGGAAAAGGGATAATAGCACTGAGCAGCAAAAGAACGAAGCAAGCAGATGCCAGGAATGGCAGTCAATGCCTGTAATCCTAGCACTGTGGAGGCAAAGGCAGGAGGATGGACTATTTGAGGCCAACCTAAATGATTCAGGAAGATCTTGCCTCAAGAAAAAAAAACTATTTGCATGCATGCATGCATGTATGTATATATGTATGTATGCATGTATGCATAAATGAGTGATGCTTTGAGAACACACACACTGTTCTTATGAGACCAAACTCTTGCTAAAAAGGAAAAAAGTGAGGGAGTTAGTGTGTGTGTGTGGGGGGGGTGGTACTATGCCTGAGTTTTTTTGTTCAAAGCTAGCACTCTACCACATGGGCCACAGCTCTACTTCTGGCTGCTTTCGATGCTGTCTCATGGACTCTTCTGCCCAGGTTGACTTCTGTTTTTCTCAGCTCTCAGCTTCCTGAGTAGCCAGGAATACAGGTGTGAGCCACCAGCACCAAGTTTTCTCTTGCTGTTTCAAAGTATCATTATAATTGATAAACTAATGCTTTATATTTTACTTATGCACAATAGATTTTGGTCAGTTACACTTTTCCTCCCCAGATACCCAGTACATCCCATTTCTGTCTTAGGGGAGACGCTTCATATCATTCAATATAATTTGTCTCCTTGCTTCCTGACATAGACACAACCTTAGACTCATCTTGTCCAACACAGCTCTGGAGTCAGCCCTCCTCCTTTCTGGTTGGTAAGAGTCACTATTCCCTGCACCCCCACACCCTGTTGCCCCGCAACCACACACAGTGGCTGCTGTTGTGTGTCTTAGGCCACCTGGAGGGTATAGGGGTTCTCTTGAAGGAGGGGATCCTTCTCTTAGACAGCTCCTGAGCAGAATTTCTCCAGAGGCTGAGGTGTGTCTCAGAGCTGGAATGTGCGCTTAGCATGAGGTGAAGCTTTCCTGAGTTCAATTCCTATACCACAACTAATCCAAAAGCCAATCAACCAGCCAACAGACAGGCCTCCCAGAAACCCTCAAAATACAATACTTTGGATACCTGAGGACTAAACTTTTCAAAAGCAACTACAGCGGTGGTTTAGACATCAGAATTTAGACATTAAAGGTCTCACAGACTGTTGATTCTAAAAGGTGTGTGTAAGACTCCTTTTATTGCAACAAATGAACTAAACACCAGAGGAAAGCTTGACATCTCAACCTCCATGTTGTGTCTGTGTCCTTTGTGCCAAGCCAGCCAATCACTTTACAGTCATTTCTGGTTCCAATAAGAACTAGCTGATCAGCAGTATCTATTATCACACGGGACTGAGATGACCCCTAAGGAACAGCAGAGCCTGGCTGGGCAGATCCCACACCCCTAAATGAAGACAATTACTTATAATGACAAGGCTTCAGAAGGACCTGTCTCATGGGAACCAAAGTCCCTCCTCCAGTGATGAGGGGGGGTTCTCCAGAACCTCCAGGAACAAGGGCTGAGATAATGGTCCCCTCCCAGCCTTACCTGACAATCCCAAGATAATGGAGTATTCGGCAGCTGCCGCTGCCTTTGACCACTGGGACACACGTGTGACCAGGGCTGTTTAATAATTATGCACACGAGACACTGGTGGCTTATGTCTGTAATCCCAGCTATTCAGGAGGCTGAGATCTAGGGATTGAGATTCAAAGCGAGTACGGGCAGAAAAGTCAATGGGGACTATTTTATCTCCAATTTATTACCAAAAAGCCAGTGGGTTCAAGTGGTTTGAATAAACCTCAGCACTGGCACATACAAATATTATGCATACCTCTTTTTACCTTCCCTCCAGTTTTTTCTCCCTTTAAACCAAGCCTGGTCTAGTGTTTTAACTTTTTAGAGTATATTTACCAAAAAATTTAATATATAAGCACTTAGACTGTTATAAGAGAAATCATATAAAACATGAAAATCTTCAACCTTTTTCTTTGTCCTCTGGAGCCAAAAACTTTGCTCATCCTCCTTCCTCAGTCACCCCAGTTATACTGAAGGTTACTTAGCTCTGCTTGATTTAAATTGATTAATAGGCACCATTCACCTTCTCTAGGACTTCTGACTCTTCCCACTAGAAACAAATTTTATTCAGATTATTTCCTGTCACTCTGTATGAGCCTGGACCAGACATTCTGCCTCATGTGATGATAAAGGTCCTCATTTGTCATATGCCAAAAATCACAGTCCCCTCTCCCCTCCCACTCCGCTTACCCCTCCCTCCCCCTCCCCCCCGTTGGGTTCACCCCTCAGCACCAGTGATCTGCCTGCAGAATGGATGTCCACCATCACATCCTGAAATGATGGGGGATGGAAAGCAGGAGGGGGTCAAACACAGTCAAGGTGGGCTTCTAGTCAAGGTATTTGTTTTGTGCAGTGTGTGAGCTACAGAGTAGTTATAGGAGGTCAATGAAATTAAAACTAATTTAAAAAACATATCCCTGTCTCACCATTTCTTTCAAAAGAAAACCATGAAAAATGATCCTGCAAGAATCTCACAGATTGTCATGGCAACCATCTGTTTATTTTGGTTCCCCTGTCTTCGCCCCTCCCCTTTCCATGTCTCTCAAACAGGAGCTGAAGCTCTGCTACTGGAGGTTTGTAGAGACAACTGCTAGGAAAATGTGAATAGTTTTCTATTTTATTTTTTTAAACTGAATACAGCCCACCTAGAGATTTTAATGAGGGAAGGAAAAGATAGAAAACAGAAATGTTTGCAACTAAAAGTGATTGGTGACTACCCCATCTGTGTAGAGAAAATACAGGCTTTGACACTGTTGGTATAATAACTTGAATTTAGAAAACTGAGAGGAAAAAAAAGACAACACAGTATGTATTTTTGTGTTTGGTATGTTCTTAGATGCGTATCAAAAGAAAACTAAAGAAAGTGCTATAATTAAGTTGCTACCAGTGTACTTTTTCTATTTCTATTTTACAGTATCTTTATTTTCTTTTAAGACAGTGACTGGGATGATTTCAGGAGAGCTATGCTCCATATGTTTCTGTATTATATGTACAAGAGTTGCCTTTTCTCTCATCAGAGAAATAAAATTTGAAGTTGTCTTTACTATCTGTCAGATGCCAAGTGGCTCAGGCCTATAAATCCCATCTACTTGGGAATCTGAGATTGAGAGGGTTGCAGTTTGAGGCCAGTGTAGGCCAAAAAGTGTTTGAGACTACCTTTCAACCAAGAGCTGGGAAGTAGGCCTGGCATCTCAGCTATAACAGGACATGGAACGACAAACGCTATCTCAGAAATTACCAGTGCAAAAATGCTGAAGGCCTAGCTCAGCAGTAGAACATGTTCAAATCCCAGTATTGAAAAAAAATTTACAGGCCTGAGCCAAGGATACCCTGTTTCTAATCTTTTTACATTTCTACATGTTGGAATATTCTACACACACAGGAGCAGCACTTTATAAATGTGATACCTAGGGCTAAGCCCCAGTGGGGCATGCATACAATTGGTGTTAAGATGGTTCTCCTTCACTCTGGCCATGGCAAACCTTCAATGGATGATTTTGAGACATACCAGAGGGACTCATCTCTTCTTGTGGCATAGTGGCAGGAAGTAAGCACTGCTAGAGCACTATTGAATACTATGAAAGCACTGTTAATGGAGCTGATAAGCCTTTACTGAAAGCTCCCATTTCAAAATTTGTTTTTTTCCTTTAAAATAACATGTTTTTGGGTAGTGGTGGCTTATACCTGCAATCCTAGCTACTCTGGAGGCTGAGATCTGAGGATGGCAGTTCGAAGCAAGCCCTGGCAGAAAAGTCCCCAGAAATGACACATCTCCAATTAACCAATCAAAAAACCAGAAGTGGCACTATGGCTCTGAGCACAAATTGGCTCAGGGACAGTGCCCAGGCCCTGCCTTCAAGCCTCATAAGTAAAAAAAACACAAACAAAACAACTAACATATTGAAAGGCCCAGGTGATGTGCCTTCCAAATGTCAGCTGCTAGACTTTCTCTCCAGTGCCCTGGATGCTTTGAACTGAGGACCAGGATATACTGACTGCTTTGATACCACCACACATTCTTTAAAGAAGTTACCCTGCAACCCTAGCTGCTCAGTGACAAAGCACAAGTCCTGCTCCATGTAACACTGCCCCCCAGCCACATTCTAACATCTTTTGGCTATCATAGGCCTCAGTGAACTCCCACAGCCATATTTACCCAGGTTGGGGAGGAGGGAGAGACTTCCCTTAGTGGCCCAGCAGACAAAGTATATTATGATTGATATAAACACGGATCTTCATTTGCATGAAGAACTAAGCTATGGTTGGTACACAACTTCCTTCATTTGCATGAAGGATGAAGAGCTGTTGTGTTTGATACAACACTTACACCACTGTAAGTGGACTGATTGAGCCAGGTGCTGTTGGCTCATGTCTGTAATTCTAGCTACTCTGAAGGCTGAGATCTCAGGATCACTGTTCAAAGCCAGCTTGGGCATAAACCTGTGAGACTCTTATCTCCAATTAATCACTGAAAAACTGGGAAGTGGCATTGTGGCTCAAAGAAGTAGAGTACTAGCCTTGATCTAAAGAGCTTAGGGACAGCACCCAGGCCCAGAGTTCAAGCCCCATGACCGACAAAAAATTAAAAAGCTGAGTGTGGTGACTCATGCTTGTAATCCTAGCTACTCAGGAGGCTGAGATCTGAGGATCAGGATTCAAAGCCAACCCTGGGGAAGAAAAGGACCGGAGACTGTTATCTCCAATTAACCTCTAGAAAATGGGCAGTGGGGCTTGGCTCAAGGGTAGGGTGGTAGTCTTGAGCTGAAGAGCTTAGGGACAGTGCCCAGGCCCAGTTCAGGCCCCATGACCCCCTCCCCCCACAAAATTAAATTAAATAGTGGACTTATTCCCTTTTCAAGTTACCCAGAAAATAATCTCCTCTGCTGCCCCCTGGTGTTGGAACACCAACACCTTCTGTGGAAGGTCTTTTCTTGCCTACTTTTACATCTTCAAAATAGTAGAATGACATGAGTGACAACAGAGGGGATGCCAGAGGTGGCTGAACAGCAGTAGAGTGGTGGTGGGGTAGAGGCAGGGGCAGGGGCATCGGTAGCAGTGAGAGGGTAACAAATTCTAAAGAATGACTGTGAGCAGAAGCAGCAGGTGCTGTTGAAAGCCAAGGTTTCTGACACTATAGGCTCAAAGCTACAGCATTCACTGTAGGAAATGAGGGTCCCAGCACTCAAGGCCTGTATAAGAGCTGTAATTTGAGCTGGGAATGTGGCTTAGTGGTAGAGTGTTTTCCTAGCATGCATAGAGCCCTGGGTTTGATTCCTCAGTACCACATAAACAGAAAAGGAAGTGGTGCTGTGTCTCAGTGCTAGCCTTGAACAAAGAAAGCTCAGGAACAGCGCCCACTGAGTTCAAATCCCAGGAACGGCAGAAATCCTCCAACAGCCTGTAACTCTAAATGTATCACCTACTATAGCTTACTGTAGTCTGCTGCCACTGCCCAGGCTGCTAGAAGCCAGGGATTACAAGAGCTGCCATGTGCTGTCACTGGTGGTGAGAGTCTGGAGCAATCCTTCTGGCTATCTAGAACTATAATAAACCTCTGGCTTCTGATGCTCAACGCAATGAGCCTCTAGCTCTCAGGGCTTGCGGCTCAAATGTTCTGGGTGTGTCAGTCCAGCTGCTAGGCCTTGGACACTCAGGGACATGGGATTGTTAGTACTGGGAGAATTTCTCATCAACTCAGATTTCTATCTGGGTAAGCAAAAAGACCCCAACCAGTTGATTGGGAAGAATTCTGAACTCTTACTACCATCCTTTCTAAAAAAGATTCATACGTTATTCATAGCCAGAAGAACTGAAATATAGAACTTTAGAAGCTTGCTTTGTAGGTCAGGCTATGTAGTTTGAATTTTTGTTACAAATAAATAAGAAACAGAATTGCAATGTGTATCTTTATGACCCTGGGTGCAAAATCAACAATATAGAAAAAACTGTAATGCTTATAATTTAATGACAGTACTGGGGCTCAAACCCAGGGCTTGAGCACTGGCCCTTAGCTTTCTTACTCAAGGCTGGCATTCTACCATTTGAGCTATAGCTCCATTTCTGGCTCTTGGTGATTAATTTGAGGTAAGAGTCTCAACTTATCCAGGTTGGCATTGGACCACGGTTTTCAGGTCTCAGCCTCCTGAGTAGCTGTTTATAAACTTTCTAAGAACATTTAGATAGTAAAGAAGTCAGGAGCAAGTTGCCATTATGATTTAAAGCTGAAAAATTGTGTGCAGGTTCTGGTAAAATGATTCAATTAAGAAATAAATCAAAATGCTTAAGCCATAGCTGCTAAACATGATTATTTAAATGAAATTGATCAGTCACAAATTCCCCAAGAACTTGGTAACCCTCTGGGGCTGAAAACCAGGTCGTTTCACTCTTGAATGGAAAATATTGAACTGTTTTCTTTTCCTGAACAGAGGAAAATAGAAGATTCACTGGACAACATCTAGGAAAAGATCAGAAACACTTCAGTTTTGTGATAAATAGGAATGAGAAAGAATAAGACTTCTTGAAGCTTAATAGTGAAAATGTTAAAAAAAAAAAAAAAGAATTTCTCATTACTCTGTCTCCAGTGACTTCTAGGGAGGGAGGAGGGAAGGTAGGCTTTCCTGATTTTTAGAAATTCACTTACCATCATTCTGAGCCTCTGTTTTGACAACAGATTAGCACTTTCGTGTCATCTATTTTTGTTTCCTCATGAGGCCAAGTCCTAATGGAAAGGGATCCTATCGCTCCTCTACCCAGCCTTCCTACCCTCCTCTTGTTCCAAGCCAGACTCTTAGATCTGTACAGATGGCTCAGGAGGGCTGACACTGCCCAGGGTGGCTCCAGTGCTAGGAAAGACCTAAGTCTTCCAAGTAGGAGTCTCAGTGTGGGGAAAATATGCTACAAAAGTTGCCTGTGGAGCTGGGAGTTTGGCCTAGTGGTAGAGTGCTTGCCTAGCATGCACTAAGACCCGGGTTTGATCCCTCAGTACCACATACATAGAAAAAAAAAAGAAAAGTTGCCTGTGGCTCTCAGAGCAAAGCTGAAATGAAAATGGGAATTTCTATGGAGAGGGACAAACAAGCGGAGAGGAGGAGAAAGAAAGAGGGAGGGAGGTGACTGTGGAGGGAGAGTGGGAACCTGTACTATCTTGAGTCTCAAAGAGCTTCTCCTTTATTTTGTTGATCTTGGGAATCCTGGAAAGCTGCTGGATGACTTTAATAGGGAAGGGATGTGGTCAGATGGCATTTCCTATGAAGTAATGAAGGCTTGAGACTGTTGTGGTGCTAAGTAGAGCAAGGATGAAGTGCCTTGAAAGTATAAATAACTAAGGATATAAAAGCAAGAGAAACATTAATAAAGTATGGAGGGTGCATTACAGTTCTCCAGAAAGTTAGAACTCACAATTTTTTTTCCCATTCTATTGGTTTGATTTCTATAGAGAACCAATGCACACATGTAACCATATCTGTGACACAAGATGCATATACAAAATGTATACTATACACATTATACAAGCAGGTGGTAGATGTTCAAATTGTAGTGATATTCAGGGCTAGAATTTGGGCAGATATGAGCATACATGCAATATCCAAAACAGGACCATTCAGAGATGGCTTGAGAAACAAGTTTCCCAGGGAGAGAAATCGGCACAAAACAATGATAATCAGAAGAGTGTAATATCAGAAAGAGTGAGATCTTCAGAATCAAGTCTTCAACTAAGTTATCAGAGCAAGAGATGCAGGAAGATGGGCATTCAAAAACTTCTAGAAAGGATGATGTCTTCGGGAAAGCCTCAGCAAAAGCATCGGGCCAGAACACTGGCACTCAGAAGATCACAGCATGTGCCAGCGCACAAACTGTGGATGAGTGAAGACTTGAGTAGCTTTATAGGATGAGAAAGAGCAAGGAAGGAAGGGAGGGAGAAAGGAAGGAAGGGTGAGATGGGGTAACTAGCTAGGGATTCTTTGTAATCAAGCTCACAGGAAGCTGTGAAGTATAGGCTGGGGAGAAGGTGTTTAATGTCAACTACTAATCCTCAGACTGGTGGGAGCAAGCATGAATGAATGCAAATAGGGATAATTTTTCTGGGGCAGAGGTGTGAGAGATGGTGGAAGACTATAATTGTCTTTTCTTTTTCTACCGGTACTGGAGTTTGAATTTAAGGCCCAAGTATTGTCCCTTTTCTTTTTTGCTCAAGGCTGGCAGTCTACCATTTGAATTCAAGGCCCACCACTGGCTTTTTGCTAGTTAGCTGGAGATAAAATTCTCAAGGACATTCCTGCTAAAGCAGGAAACTGTGACCCTCAGATCTCAGTTTCCTGAGTAGCTAGAATTACACACATGAGCTACCATAGTGATAGTCTTATTCTTTACAAGGAGACAAAGTCAAGGTCTTCTGTCAGCAGGTTTCCCACACAAGGTGGCAAGTTGAAGTCTTGCATCTGACTCATCTTCTTCCACTTGAAGTTCAGTTTTACATTTGCAAATATTTATTTGAAGGACATATAGAGACATTATTCAGGCTAATGTCCTAGAGATCTGGAATATTTTATAGTAAACAGCTGTAAAGGATTAATCATGTAAGTTTTTATGAAGGAGATAACAGTGCAACTGTGCCTTAGCCATGAGGCAGCTTTTTCCTGGAGAATTGTTTGTTTGTGGTTATCACCTACTATTATCTCTCTACATTTTATCCTCTGCTACATATTTGCTGACTCAAGGTCTTTCCATTGCCAGCTTGCTTCTTCTTCCCTACATTGCCATCCTCCTTCTTCTTTCCTTTTGGGCCAGTACTGGGGTTTGAACTCAGTGCCTGGGTGCTGTCACTTAGCTTTTTGTTCAAGGTTGGTACTCTATCACTTGAGCCACAGCTCCACTTCCAGCTCCTTGTTGGTTCACTGAAGATCAGAGTCCCATGGACTTTCCTGCCCAGGCTGGCTTTGAACCTCTATTCTCAGATCTCAGCCTAGGATTATGGGTGTGAGCTCTTGATACTTGGCCTTTCCAGCTTCTGACTGGCCTACCATCTGCTATCCCCAAAGTAAAGTCCCTAAGAGAGAGGCTCTGAGTGGTTTAGATGAAACACTCTCTAGTATGAAGAATGCCATTTGAGTAGAGTTCTTAGTTTCCATGCTGCTTTAATTGGTCGGAGTCAAGATGGTGATATCTGGTACCCAGTACAGATATAATCAAAATGACTCAAGTGTTGGTGACTTTCATGTATAGGTAGATGGGAACAAAGTTGAGAAATGGGCAGAACCTAAAGCAAATATGGATGCATACACAACAGAATAAGCAGTCAGCTCCTCCACTTCACTCCTGACATTTGTGGCTTGGATGTCGATTCCTTCAACCAGCTACAAGTCAAAAATTGGAAAACTTGGCCAGTAATCCTACCTACTCAGGAAGTTAAGATTAGGAGGTTTGAAGTTTGAAGCCAGCCTAGGCAGAAATGCCCATGAAACTCTACCTTGTATTTACAAGGAAAAAGCCAGGCTGGAATTGTGACTCAAGTGGTAAGCACTTGCCATGTAGCTAGCTGCGATTTTGAGACCTTAGTGTGTGTGTGTGTGTTACTATATATAAAGATACTATATATAAAGAGCATGAATTAATATCATTTCTTGCTCCCAATTAGATGACTTATTTGAATCCTTTCTAAATTAATCTATTAAGGTCAGTGCAATTGCAATATAAGTCCCAACATGATTTTTCTTTTAAATTTGACAAAGTTGTTTTTTAACAATTTAACTGGAAAAAAAGATTCATGAGAATAACCTCTACTTTTTTCACAAATAATGGTAAAGAGAGAATGTTGGACATATGAAATACAATAATTAAATTAGTATAGCTCTCATACAGATATAAAGTTGATTCATAGAGGGGGAGGGGTACAAACAGAACCGGAAAGAGAACAATATACATTTTGAGACTCACTAATACAATAAAAGGATGCCTCAAATCCACAGACAGAGGTGGAATGTGTAGACATCTACTTATGTAGAAAAGGTAGACAGTGAGAAAAGGTGGGAGGCAAACCTTTCATCTTGAATCAAAATAAATTTCACATGAACAAAATCCAAACATTGAAATAGAAATGATTAAGTTATGAATGCAAATACATGAGTGTGAACTGAGTCCACACAACACCAGAGGAATAATCATTGATTTGGCTACATGAGCCAGGTGTGGTGGTACACACCTGAGAGATAGAGATGAGATGACTGTGAGCTTCTGATCAGTCTGATAGCGAGGCCCTCAAACATAACATAATGTTAAATGACAGCATAATACAAGTAACAGGAAATGTACACACTGAAGAAATATTTTTTATACATCTGAAAGACAAAAATGTCCAAATTTGCTGGGTGCGATGGTTCATGCCTGTAATCCTAGCTACACAGGAGGCTGAGATCTGAGGAACACAGTTCAAAGCCAGCCCAGGCACTTAAAAGTCTGTGAGACTCTTATCTCCAACTATCATCAGAAAAGTGAAAGGGACACTGTGGCTCAAGGGGTAGGGCAGTAGCCTTGACTGAGGAGCTCAGGGATAACATCCAGGCCCACCCACAACTGACAAAAAATGTCCAAATCTCTGATAAATAATTTATCAATATGCAAGAGACAATCTAAGGAGGTGTGTGTGGGGGGTGGAGAGGATATGGACATGTGGTACCGAGGAATCGAATCTGGGTCTTCGTGCATGCTAGGCAAGCACTCTACCACTGGACCAAATTCCCTGCCAGACTTGAATTTTTTTTTAAGTCTATCTAATTTGGGTGTTGGTGGCTCACACCTGTAATCCTAGTTACTCAAGAGGTTGAGATCTGAGGATCATGGTTAGAAGCCAGCTCAGGCAGAAAAGTTGAGACTCTTATTTCCAATTAACCACCACAAAGTATAGAGCATCAGCCTTGCTCACAAAAGCTACAAGTTCAACATCACTTTGTACACTGTATGAATTCTTTCAAATTATATTAAGTCATTTAGCATGCACTTCTGAATGCAAATGCAAGGCACATTTCTAAGCAGAGCTATTAGTGAATCTAGGAGTGTTTGGGATGTCTGGAGAGGTTATTTGTTGGTGCAGAGCTTCTAGATGAGGCAGGCCATGTGACTACTGTTTTAAATTCCCTCCTCCAGGCAGACCCCTGTAATCCTAGGTATTCAGGAGGCTGAAATCTGAGCACCACTGTTCAAAACCAGCAAGAACATCTGTGAGATTCCTGTCTCCAACTACCCAGCAAAAAAAGCCAGAAATAGAGTTCCAGACCTGAGTGAAAAAGCTAAGGCTTAGTTCAAGCTAGGATCCTGGCACTGAGACAAAAGTCCCCTGTCCTAACAGGCATTACTCTGTTCCCAGGTGATGTCCAGCAGATGCTGGCATCTGAGTGACAGTCTAACTACCCTTCAGTGCAGGCATAGAAAGATACACGTTCACTAGTCTGCAAACCATTTGGATTTGTTTCATGACCCTGAAACTGTGTCAGTGATGAAGTACTAGCTGACAATATGACAGTATGAAACAACAAGGAGGGTATTTTCCTGTGCTTTTCCCAGTGGATTGATGATGTTTTGCAGGGTGCCAGGTTTTCTTTTTTCTTTTTAAGGTATCACATTTTGAAGGAATGTCATGACCATACTCTTCCCTTCGCAATGGATGGAATGATAAATTCTGACAAAAAAAGTTGTGTTCTTTTTTGTTTGTGCTGGGACTGGGGTTTGAACACAGGACCTTCTGCAGTTGCTTAGCTTTTGTATTCAAAGCTACTGTCCTACCACTTGAGCCACAGCCTCCTTTCTGGGTTTTTGATGGATTTTAAATTGGAGATAAGAGTCTATCAACACTTTTGCCTTGGTTGGCTGGCTTCCAACCTCAATGGGAGCTCAGCAGTCTGCCGGGCATGAGCCACCCGTACACTGCCCATTGAAACCATCTCTAAGTCAATAGGCTAGTGGCATTTTTACTCCTTTGTGATCAATTATCATTACCATCCAACTCCAGAAATTGCCAGCACCTCAAACTAAAGCTGTGCCTATTAATATAAACAGCTTGTGTCTCTCTCTGGAACACCGACAGCCATCATCTACTCTGTCTCTAGGAACCTGACTACTCTAGGTGTCTTCCAAATCCATTCACTGGGACTGCAAGGTACTGAGTTAGGAGCATTTAAATCCACTGTGGCCTCAAAACCTATATAAAATATGTGTTATGTGATTTTTCAAAACTCTATTAAAGGATTTTTCAATAAACCTGTTTTTAAAATAATTGACTCCTAGCTGGGCACCAGTGGTTCACACCTATAATCCTAGCTACTCAGGAGCCTGAGATCTGAAGATCACAGTTCAAAGCCAGAAGCAGCAGGAAACCCCCCCACCAAGACTCTTATCTCCAATTAACTATCAAGAAAAAACAGAAGTGGCACTATGGCTCAAGTGGTAACCTTGAGCTAAAAAAGCTCAGAGACAGGACCCTAGCCCAGAGTTTAAGCCCTAGGATCTGTGTGACTGTACACACTCACTTAAGTACATACACACAAGTTCATTGCTTAATTTCCCCGGGGCCAGAGCTATCCAGAGAACATGTGGCAGTGTGGTCATCTCCACGGCATGTCTCTGTGATGCTGAGAATCCAGCTCTGCTTTCAGCACTCTGGACAGATCTGAAGAGCCTGGGTGCGAGAGGTTGGGAGGCATGCATGTACTACAAAGAAGAGAGCTGGGACACTGCACCGGTGCCCAAGCAGCCTCAAGGGATAGATTCTGTGAGTCCACCAGATAAGGTACCCAAAATGGCCAACTTCAAAGGACAGAGTGGAATGGAGGTGGCTTGAGGGGAGAGGGAGGTGGTAATTATGGGTAATGGCTAGCAAGCAGGTTAAATACAGTCTGTGAAATCATTTGGTTTGGCCCTGCCAAGGAAACCATAGGCAAGATGCATATTCAATTAATCTAGGAGTTTTATTCATAGCAACATAAACATAAATACCAGTTGACCTCACATGTCCAGTGGCCCTTGCAGAAAACAATGGTTCTGTCTCTTGATTAGGTGAAGTTTGAAGCTGTGTGGCTCAGATGATTGCACAGTGAGCACAGCACTGATGACTCAGACTGCACAACCTGTGCTGTGTTTTTATATGTTTCATATGCTGTGTTTATATTTTTCCCATAAGAGGAAATTGAAAAGAAAACAAAAAATGCAAAAAGCAAGAGCAAAGCACAAAGATGGCAGCCTATGACTACAATACTAGCTATTTAGAGGCCAGAGATCAAGATGATATCAATTGAAGGCCAGCTCTGGGTAAAAGTATGACCCCATCTCTACCAATAAGTCAAGTGTGGTTGTGGTCATCTATAACTCCAGCTAAGCAAGAGGTAGAGATAGGAAGATTGTGGTTTGAATTAGACCAGAAACAAAAGCATGAGACTCTGTTTGAGAGCGAAGAAGGGATGTGTGGTCCAAGTGGAAGAGCCCCTACCTAGCAAAAGCAGTGTCCTGAGTTCAAAACACAGTCCAAGTTTTTTTTTTTTTAAAAAGGAGCAAGGAAAAAGTAAGAATGAGAACATTCAGAAGAGTCCCAATCCCCTCAAGGGCGTCCCATCCTGAGATATCCCAGAAAGTGGAATAAGACAGTAGACCTAACTTAGGACTCGGGGCCGCAGACTCTACATCCAACTACAGAAATCCTATCACACAGTGTGTCCAGGGAACTCCTGGCCCACCAAGCCCGAAGTATATATTGTAAGTAAGAACAAGGTCCAGAAAGCTCTGAGAGAAAATATGATGAGACTCCTATAAGTGGTGCTGCTCCTAAGCCCACAGCTGTCCCATGACATTTTTTCAGGCTCAATGCAAATCTTACAAAGCCATTTTCCCTCCAACCCATCAGTCGAGTCACCCATAAGCTACCTCTTTTACCAGTAAATGTGGGCCTCCTGAATCATCCTTAGTCTTATTTCTTCTAAGCCTTCCTCCTATTAGAAAGCAAATAGTATATATTGGCAAAACAATTTGTGATTTCTTTGCTCTGTTGGCAAAAGAAAACTATGATTAAACCAATCCAGGTTGTCTTCAATGAGCACAAAGACATCTAATATGTAACAGTGTCTATGAAATATTAATTTGCTTAATTTCTAGCTTCTCGCTGCCATGAGAAAAGGAGGGGTGAATGGATGCAGGTGGCTTTTTATATGAGAAGTTCCATTAGGAGTTATTGCTGGGGGACAAACAGTGGCCTTGGGCATCTTTTCAGTTCAAATGGAGAGAAGTTGAAAATGAGCCCCATGCACAAATTAAGGGCCAGGAGAGCTCAGTCAAATCCCACTGAGAGGTGACAATCCAATTGGAGTCCCATGTCCTGGGCTTTCAGGCATTCTCCTTCACTCTCAGCCAGGTCTACAATGCCTGCTAAGGAAGCTTAGTTCTCTTTCAGCTCAAAAGTAAAATGGTATCCCATGAGAAGGTCAAAATGGAAAAAAAAAAACCTGATGAGCAGAAACAGTATTGACTTGTAGTTCCTTTGGCTGTTGGAAATCTAATAGGAATTAGATCCAAATTCTTTGTTTGTAGATAGAGGACAGACTTGAGTACCAAGGAGGCTTAAGTTTAATCTTTGTCATCTTTCTGCCTATGGTGATGACAAAGGACTCCAGCTTGATGCTGTTTTACTGGATTTCTACATTCAGAAAGCTTGACATCCATTCTTTATCGTAGGCCCCTCATTTTACTGATACAATTAGCCAGATGAACTATAAAAGGTGATTACAAAGCTAGTCTCTCTGGTTCCATTTTAATTTTTCTGTTGGAGATATTAGTAACTTCACTATGAGAGTACTTCACTATCATAGTACTGAACCAAATGTAAACTGCGGGGAATTCAATATACTGCAATGGTGATAACCTGCATTTTTTTCCTTGGGACTATGCCATTCAACTTAGGGCTTTGCACCCACTTGGCTTTCTGGCTCATGACTGGTTCTCTACCACTTGAGCTATGCCTCTAGCTCAACTTTATTTTGCTGGTTACATGGGAGCTTCATAAACTTTTCTGCCCTGGCTAGCTTTGAACGGTGGCCCCTAGGATCTCAGCCTCTTGAGTAACAGGATTATAGGCATGATCCATCTGTACCCAGATAAAACCTTCTATTTTGATCATTTACCCACACAGCTGGATTAAGTTCTCATAGGCTGATGGAACTAGGGGGTCAAGCCATCTTGGAATTTACAGGTGGGGGTAAACCCATCTTGGGATTTGCAGGGAGAGATCCTGCTAAGTCCCCAGAGTCCCAAATCTGCAATTTCTCATGTTTGTGTTGTGTGCTGGTGAACACACTGAAAACAAAGCTGTAAAATTCATGTATAGGTGCTGTATTTTTAGTAGTGATAGGCTAATGGAAAGTCTAGTTTTTTACATTAATAACTGTGAATATCATTGATACCATTTAAAAATCCTTCACAGGGCCTCAGTCATTAGATCTAGAAGATATCACACTAGCCTCAGTAAGGGTCTTCACCATCTGCTGAGTTAAGGAACCCAATGCCAGGGCTCTCTGCGAACACCTCAAGACCACACATCCAATCCTTGGAACCAAGTCCTGCTGATCTCAGTCCACGTTGATGTAGGAAGATATGACTTCTGGTCTGACTACACTAACAGCTGCGGCCAGCTAAATTTACTCCAGCCTCTCTCGGCTGCTCTGGGCAAGAGTGGTCTTCATATACACCGCACATTCCTCCTACAGCTCTGCTTGCTTTTCTACCAAGCTTTGGAGAAACGCAAATGCATTGATCTGCCCTCCCTGTTCTGTCCCTACCCGCTCCCATCTTCTTCCAGTCTAGTAGCCTCTTGGCTTATGATCTTCCCAGAGTGTCTCCTAGCCCACACACTCGGTGCTGAGCCCCGGTGCTGAGCCATGCATACCGGCAGGATTTCCTCTCTTGGGATTACTCATCCTTTGCCCTCCACATCTACCTGACAGATCTTCAGCTCACTTCTTGCTTACCACTGCACAGATCCACACCGTTCTGATTTTACAGCATCTTTGCCTGTTTTGTGTGGCAGTCACAGAATACCCCAGTCTGAGAGATTTGTAGTTGAAATGTACTGGCTCGTGGTTCTGGAGGTGGAGTTCAAGATGGAGACAGAAAAGGTGGAAAAGATTCCCCTTGCAAGTTCTAGCCTTTTTATAATCCTTATTAATCTAACCATGATAGATAATGATCTAGAAATATGACTAATCTATCCCTTATGGTTCAAACACCTGCTATTAAGGCCCATCTCCCAACACTGTTGCACTGAAGATTCGTCTGTGAACACACGCTTTTTGGCAGACACATTCAAACAAGAATGTGAAGTCCCATGGGACTGGGTTGTGACTCAGTCCTCTGTGGCTGTAGCCCAGGCTTAGTATTCTGCATGGCACACAGTAGACACTCAGTAAATGCTTTTGGAATAACCACTGAAAACACAATGGAATCTTTAGAGTGAAAGACAATTAAACAAGACACAACTGGCAGGACTTTACCAGGACAGTCATGTTCGGAGTGAGAAGTGCCTCGGGTACCTCTCACCTGCTATGACCTTTGCAAACCACATAGGAAGGACAGTCATGGTTCTAACGTCTCTGGATTTGGGTAAATCTCTCTTAGGGAATCAGTTGCTCCAATATAATGTGTGTGTATATATACACATATACAGAAAAAAAGATGAGCTGATTAAAATTTGGTGACAAATATCAACTAACAAGTACCACCACCACCACTACAACCTCTTCCTCCTCCTCCTCCTCCTCCTCCTCTTTCTCCTCCTCCTCTTCCTCCTTTTCCTTCTTTGTTGGTGCTGAAGCAGGGCCTAGGCACTGTGCCTTGGTTCTTTCATTCAAGGCTATTTTTCTACCCTTGAGTCACATCTCCACTTCTGATTTTTTGCTGGTTAGTTGGACAGAAGAGTCTTACAGATTTTCGTACTCTGACTTTAAAGCACAGTCCTCAGTCCTCAGCCTCCTGAGTAGCCAGGATTACAGGCATGAGCCACTGGCTGTCAGCTGAAGTGTACATGCGTGTCTTCCTGGGCTGAGTATCTTTCTATGTTGGTAGAAAATGGCTCACTCTGCCCTACTGATGGCTGCTGCTGGCTCTGTCAATGACTGCCTCAGCACACAGCAGCTCAATCTTGCAACTTCTTTGTTCCTATGTCTGGACAAAGAGCCAGCAGTATGACAGCACTCTAGCCATAGTAGTCCACAGGCAACTCACACCAAAACCTCCAGCGATGGAGAACACATGGCTGGTTACTCCTGCGTATAAACAGGATGCAAGAAAGATACGTAAGAAAAGGCTGCAGAAGGAAGCCACTGGAACCTGTTTGGGTACTCTGCCATCTCTATGCTCTGACCTCTTCTCTGCCTTGACATTTAGGCCCACTAGGGTTCTGTGGGTATGGGACATTCAGCACCCCCAAATGGTTCTAAGGCCCACAGAGGCAGGATAAAAGAGACAATCGACAGAGAAACCAGACACGATCTCCTGGTTGATCTTAAAAGAATAGGCGTTGAGCTTGGATTTGGGTAGCGTTGTTGGTGCTCCTCACAAATATTGGTATAGTTTCAACTTGCTTTATGATATTGATAATTGATAGCCTTGAAGTCTGTGGGATTCTCTGATGGACCCTGGAGTCCAGCAAAGTATCTGTCCTACCACAGACCCTTGGGGAAAAATGTAACACATGTATCATTCTAATTGGAGCTGGGAATAAAATTGCATCCCTGTGTCCATGCTGTAAACCAATAGTGCAGTACCCTGAACTGTACATTTTTTTTTGTCTGTTGTGGGGTTTGAACTCAGGGCCTGGGCACAGTCCCTGAACCTCTTTGTGCTCAAGGTTAGCACTCTACCACTTGAGCCACAGTTGCACTTCTGGATTTTTTGAGTGGTTAATTGGAGATAAGAGTCTCCTGGGGACTTTTCTGCCTGGGTTGACTTCAAACCATGATCTTCAGATCGCAGCCTTCTGAGTGGCTAGGATTAACATGTGTGGGCCTCTGGCACCTGGCTACTTTAAAAAAAATCTTCAACTAGATGTTTTTAGAGCACTAGAAATACTTCAGTAGAAGATGCAGTCTGTTTTCTGACAGAAGCAACTGTGAACAGTTAGGTGGTTTAAATGAAGACAGGCTAGGCACGCTGATGGCTGGAGTATAAAGCTGGCGGCTGCCATGTTTGAATGTGCTCCAGGCTGATGTTTTATGTCTGCTGTGTGCATTGTTGGAGAGATAGCAACAACTGTGAAGAAAAGTTCCATGTGCCCAGACAGCTGTCAGGACTGAAGATAAGAGGAGTGAACCACACTGCACATGATCCTTGACAATCACATGACCTTTATTTTAATCCTTTAGCTCTAGAGGGCCTCAGACATTATTAATAGATTTAGGAATCTATATATGGTTTGGACTGAAGTTTTCTTATTTCTAGGAGGTGTAAGTTGTGATGATCATATCACTTGGGTTTTTTGCTCAAGGCTAGCACTATGCTATTTGAGCCATACTTTCACTTCTTTAACTTTATTTTGTTTTGCTATAAAAACACCTCTTCCATTGGAAGAGGCAATTCTCTTTCTCCCTTTCTCGCTCTCTCTCCCTCCCTCCCTTCCTCTCTCCCTCTACCCCACTCTCTGTTAATATTTAAGTAGTTGTAATAGATTTCAATTCAACATGTCAGTTTAGGAGTACAATGCATCTTGGTCAGTGTCTAAAGAGATCATTCTTTTGACCATACATTTCCTTTATTGCTTAATGCTCCCACAACACAGTCACATACAGAAGATGTTTAATAACTTTACCTAGTTTTTTTTTTCTCCTTTAGGGATTTTGCTGGAGTGCAATGGGGAAAATAGTCATTAGCTTAAAAGCATGTTTCAAAATGCAACTGCACTCCAGGTTTAATCCTGTGCAATATAGGTCATCTTATTTTAAATGGGCCCCAAAGTGGCTGTCCCTGAACTGTTTTACATGTTTGGCATGAGTAACTTTCTTAGTTGTGGAGAAAAAGTGGGCAGGGTGAAGTTAAGATGAATGCTTCCTGTGGGTAGATGGCCTGTGGATGATTCTGCAGGAGAGTCATGACGAGTGAATGTGGAAGAACCCGAGTCTCTGGATGCTCTATCTCCTTCCTAGCATGTTAGAAAGAGCTATCAGGTGCCTGCTGGTGGCTCATGCTTATGATCCTGGTGAGATCTCTGGAATATGAAGCCAGCCTTAGCAGGCAGTTCTGAGATTCTTCCCACCAATTAACCACCAAAAAGCAAGAAGTGGAGCTGAGGTTCAAGTTGTAGGGATCCAACTTTGAACTAAAAAGCTAAGAGACAGTACCGAGGTCTAGTACTGGCACGCACACACACACACACACACACACACACACACACGCACGTGTGCATGGAAGGCAGATGCCCTAATACAGCATAGCGCATGCTCTTGGTACAGAGAGACCGAGGCTTCCTCTCCCCAGGTTAATAGATGAATACCTTGTGCTGGAATCTAAAACAACAGGGGTGGTTCTGTTACCTTTAAGATGATGTGTCAGGAAGGCAAACCTGACAGCCTATGATGAGAAATCTCCCCTAAGCAGATGGCCTCTTGAGGCCCATTATTGAAAGTTTCATCTCCAGCCCACTTGGGAAGGCGGTGGAACCATTAAGAGGTGGAGCTTAATGAGAGGTCTTCTAGCCATTGGAGCTGTGCCTCTCTTGAAGGTAATTTTTGTGCTTTAGTCTTTCCTTTCTCTTTCTCGCCTCCATGAAGCAAGCAGCTAGTTCCCCCAGTGCTCCATAGCATAATATTCTGCCCCACCATAGACCCCCAAACAATAGATCCTTTCAAAACTTCTGAAACTGAGAACTAGTATAAACTTAAAAAAAATTAAGTTAATTATCTAAACTAATTTGCTATGGAAAGCTGAGTGAAAAGCGAGCACATACTTTAAAAAAAAACACAAAACTTGAAAGCAAAAGACAGTTTTCCTGTTACGCAACATTTAAAGAAGAATCATTTATTCATTCTTCCCTTTGTAACACATCTCTGCCTTGCCTAAGAAAAGCTGTTTATTCTCTCTACAGAGCTTCCAGGTAAGCTTGCAGGATAACCTTGGCTTCTCCCACAAGACAGAGAAGGGATCTCATCTGCCTATCCCCAGTACAAATATCATGAACATAATCCACAATGCAACCCCACTGGGAATTGGGGCCTGGGGGAAGCGGGGCCTAGTGGGAGGCATTTGGGTCCTAATGCTGTCCTCCATTCTAACACATTGATGTTGCTCTCTCTCCTTTTGCCCTCTGCATTCCCCCACGTGCTGGCACAGTAGTAAGGCCCTTTCTAGAGGCTAACACTTTTGTCTTCGTCGTCTCAGCCTCCAGAAGTATGAGAAATAAACTTCTTTTTACTTAAATTACTCAATCCCCGGTATTCTATTACAGTCACAAAGCAGACTGAGTTGAAACAGACACCACAACTCCAATTTTTTTAAACATTCATATATTTAAAATATTATTGTTAATAAGATACTGATCAGGCACCCCATTCCTTAACTTCTGTGCAAGGTAGGAGAAATATAAATATGCACCCAATTTTCAGGCCATGTGGATACAGGATTGCTGTTTGCCACAGCTGATCTATCATTTAACCAAATCAAAAGAAGCTGATTACTAGAAATAAAAAGCCAATAGAAAGCCAAATAGAAAGCCAATAACTCCAAGAAGAAACATCTTACTTTGTACATTACAATATGTGTCTCCATTGGCAATCCAATCTTGCTTTTTTTTTTTTTTGGTTGGGGAGGCAGGAGCAGGTTTTAGGCTTTGAACTCAGGGCTTGGGTGCTGACCCTGAACTTTTTTTGTCAAGACTAGTACTATACCACTTGAGTCACAAGCTCTACTTCTGGTTATATGATCATTTTGATTGGGGATAAGAGTCTCATGGATTTTCCTGCCCGGGCTGGCTTCAAACCATGAAACTTAGATCTCAGCCTCCAGAACAGCTAGGATTACAGGTGTGAACCACTGATGCTTGGATAACAACCTTTTCTTTACTCCCTGACTCAACAAAACCCTGCTGCTACCCGATATGTCTCCTAAATAAATCTCTTACCACTCACCATCTCCATCGTCACTATTTTTGGCCACATCCCGTCACCACCCCGCGTGGTCTGCTGTCACAGCTGGGGCTGGGCTCATTGTCCTCCTCTGCTCCAGTGCAGGTCTGCTTAAATCCCACTCCTCTCAAAGACTTCTCTCTTTTTAAAATTTTTATTTTAATGTATAGAGGGGTTACAGTTATATTCACCAGATAGAAGGTGCATTATTTCTCACACATTGATACTCCTTCCCTCCCTCACTTGTCCTCACTTCCCTTCCCTCAACCCTCCCCCTAATCTTTTTCCCCTCCTATTTCAAATAAACAAATAAGCATATATATATATAATATAATATACCAGGTAACAAAGTCAGTTACTGTAACAATATGAGATCAACCAAGGGGCAACATAAGAGAAGAGAAAAAAAAACATAGTACATTAAGAACAATAGTCACTCATAATTAAGCTCTTGTTTCCATGTCCTTGAGGTCCATTAATTTGGCCTCATCCTATATGGCTTTGAGCTATTGTAATCCTCTGCTAGAACAGTCCTAGGTTTGTACTCATTATTACAAATGAGGGAAAACATGGAGCCTATGTTCCTTTGGGTCTGGCTTACTTCACTTAGTATGATTTTTTCTAAGTCTTTCCATTTCCTTACAAATGAGGCAATGTTGTTCTTTTTGATGGCAGCATAGAATTCCATTGTGTATAAATACCACATCTTGTTGATCCAATCATCTACTGAGGGGCATCTTGGTTTGTTCCATATCTTTGCTGTGGTAAATAGTGCTGCAATGAACATCATTGTGCTAGTGGATTTAGTGTGTCTTTGTTTCTGGTCGGTTGGGTAAATGCCAAGTAGTGGAATTGCTGGGTCATAGGGGAGCTCTATGTTTAGTCATTTGAGGAACTGCCATACTGCTTTCCATAGTGGTTGAACGAGTTTGTACTCCCACCAACAGTGTAGTAGTGATCCCTCCTGGCCACATCCCTGCCAGCATCTGTTGTTATTAGATTTCTTGATCATGGCCATTCTGACTGGAGTGAGGTGGAATCTCCGAGTTTTTTAGATTTGCATTTTTTTTTTGCCAGTCCTGGGCTTGGGCTCAGGGTCTGAGCACTATCCTTGGACTTTCCCAAGGCTTAGCACTCTACCACTTGAGCCTCAGCACCACTTCCAGCTTTTTTCAATGTATGTGGTACCGAGGAATCGAACCTGGGTCTTTGTGCATGCTAGGCAAGCACTCTACCACTAGGCCAAACTCCCGGCCCATTTGCATTTCTTTTATGGCCAGAGATGTTGAGCATTTCTTCATGTGTCTATAGGGCATTCTTTTTTTTTTTTGCTTTATTTTTTTATTGTAATTAGTAAAAGGGTTACATGATATTTGCCAGATAGAAGGTGCATTAATTCACATACATTGATACCCTTTCACATGTCTTGGTACCCGTTTCCCTCCCCCCCCCACACCCCCCACCCGTCTTGGTTTTCCCCCCTTCCCTATCTAATTTCAAATATCCAAATACAAATAAATTCAATATATCAGATAACAAAGTGAGATACTATACCAATATGAGATAACCAAGGGACAGCAAAGGAGATGAGAGACAACATAGTACATTAAGGACAACAATCATTCATTATATGGCTTTTGTTTCAATATCCTGGAGGTCCTTTCAATTAGCTTCACATTATATGTCCTTATGTATCAAGATTTTGCTCTATTGCGAATCTCTGCTAGTAGAGCCCAAGGTTTCTACTGATTATGACGAATGAGGGAAACCATTGAGCCTAAGTTCCTTTGAGTCTGGCTTACTTCACTTAATATGATTTTTTCTAAGTCTTTCCATTTCCTAACAAATGGGGCGATGTCATTCTTTCTGACAGCAGCATAGAATTCCATTGTGTACAAATACCACAACTTGTTGATCCACTCATCAACTGAGGGACATCTAGGTTGGTTCCATATCTTTGCTATGGTGAATAGTGCTGCAATGAACATTGTTGTGCTAGTGGGTTTAGTATGTCCTTGTTTCTGGGTGGTTGGGTAAATGCCAAGTAGTAGAATTGCTGGGTCATAGGGGAGTTCTATGTTTAGCCTTTTGAGGCACTGCCACACTGCTTTCCATAGTGGTTGAATGAGTTTGCACTCCCACCAACAGTGTAGTAGTGATCCCTCCTGGCCACATCCCCTCCAGCATCTGTTGTCATTCGTTTTCCTGATCCTGGCCATTCTAGCTGGAGTGAGGTGGAATCTTAGAGTTGTTTTGATTTGCATTTCTTTTATGACCAGAGATGTTGAGCATTTCTTCATGTGTCTATAGGCCATTTTTGTTTCTTCTTCAGAGAAGACTCTCTTTAAGTCTTTGGCCAATTTTTTAATGGGATGGTTGTTACTTTGGAGGTTAGTTTTGGAGTGATTCAATTTTTTGAGTTGTTGATGTATTTTAGATATGAGGCCTTTGTCCGTTGTTTGGTTGGTGAAGATCTTCTCCCACTCCGTAGGCTTCCTGATTAGTTTACTAGCTATGTCCTTTGCCATACAAAAGCTCTGCAGTTTAATGCAGTCCCACTTATCCAGCCTTTCTCTGATTTGTTGTTATTCTTGGTCCTTATTAAGAAAGTTTCGACGTGTGCCAAGGAGGCCTAGTGTATCTCCTATTCCTTCCTGTAGAGTTTTCAGTGTGTCAGCTTTTACCTCCAGGTCCTTGATCCATTTGGAGTTAATTCTAGTGCAAGGTGACAAAGAAGGATCCAGCTTTAGTTTTCTGCAGGTGCTTAACCAGTTCTGCCAGCACAACTTGTTGAAGAGGCTGTCTTTCTTCCATTCTATTTTTTTGGCTCCCTTGTCAAAGATTAGGTGGCCATAGGTCTGTGGTTTCACATCTGGGTCCTCAGTTCTATTCCATTGGTCTTCAGGTATAGGCCATTCTTATTTCTTCTTCAAAGGCATCTCTCTTTAAGTCTTTGGCCCGTCTTTTAATGAGATGATTGTTTCTTTGGAGATTAGTTTTGGAGAGATTCAAGTTTTTTAGCTGCTGATATATTTTAGATATGAGGGCCTTGTCTGTTGTATAGCTAGTGAAGATCTTCTCTCACTCTGTGGGCTTTCTATTTAACTTGCTAGCTATGTCCTTTGCCATACAGAAGCTCTGCAGTTTAATGCAGTCTCATTTGACCAAACTTTAATTTGTTGTGTTTCTGGGTCTTTATTGAGAAAGTGCTGTTCTGGGTTGCTACAGATGACACTATGAACTCATCAGAGCGTGAGGAGCTCACACTGAAATAATTGCTTATCACCAACTGGCAGTCACAGCTATCCAGTGTCAGGGCTGTACTGGCCATACTGATGCCATGTATTCTGTAAGTGGAAGACTGTCCCTCTCAGATGCCCTGCCACCTCTGCTGTGGGCAGAGCTTGCTCTAAGAACTGAGCAGTGGGCCCACTCTTTCCTACAGATTCTGTATCCTCACGTTCAACTATCTTCAGATTTAAAGTACTTTTAAATAATGTGGTGAAGCCACATTATTGAACCACAATCCTCAAATCTTAGCTTCCTAAGTAGCCAGGATTATAGGAGTGCGCCTTTGGCACCCAGGTTTAAGTATATATATTTAAAAATATGCATTTAAAAAATTTTCAAAACATTTTTTTTGGTGAGTATGCCAGTCCTGGAGCTTGAACTCCAGGCCAGGGTGCTGTCCCTGAACTTTTGTGCTCAAGGTTAGTGCTCTACCGCTTGAGCCACACCTCCACTCTCTGCTTTTTTTTGCCAGTCCTGGGCTTGAGCTCAGGGCCTGAGCACTGTCCTTGGACTTTCTCAAGGCTAGAGCTTTGTGCATGCTAGGCAAACACTCTATCACTAGGCCAAACTCCCGGCTCCACTCTCCGCTTTTTAAGTGTTCAATTGGAGATTAGAATCTCAGTTTATTTCCTGTCTAGGCTGGCTTTGAACATGATTCCCAGATCGTAACCTCCTGAGTAGCTAGGATGACAAGCGTGAATCACCAGAGCCTGGCATTGCACGTCTTTTAATTTCACTGTCGTAACAGAAAACAGCCTTTCCAGAGTGAAATGTAAGCTTTGTTGCTACTACTATCGAGAGGAATACTCATGTGCTTGTCCTACATACTACAGAAGACAAGAGAAGCTCAGGAAATACTCTGAACCTATCCACCACCAGTGGGACCTCATGTGAAATCTGTTCCCACCAAGGAGTGAGAGATTTTGCTCACAGTTCTGGCAAATTAAAAGTGTGTACAGGTACATGAAATTACCATGACAATCCAAACATGCAATGGCATCCTCACTCCAAAAATCTCCTTTTGCACACCCTTTTCCTATCTCCAAGCCCTGGGAACTATTCACCTGTTCTCTGCCCTAGACAATTTGTCTATATAATATCTTTACAGTCACACACGTTGTTAGGTGAAACAACAGCCCTTGTAGCGTTTGTGAGAATGACCTCTGTTTTGCTTCAGATTCAGTGAGTGTGGCTTTTTCGTCTGACGTAGGTCTATGAACTTCTGGATCATGTCAAAGGGCCAGTCTTTAGATGCACTGATTTTCTTTCACTGTTTTTTGTTTTCAATTTCATTGATTTTTTTCCCCTCCTGTCTTTATTATTTCTTTTCCTTGCTTTGGGTTTGTTTTGCTTTTCTTTTTCTATTTTCTTCAGGTAGAAGAAGCCTGGATTTTGAATTCTTCTTTTGTTACTTATATTTAAACTAGTAAATATTTATGTTGTATAAATCTAAGCGATAACTTCATCGTAATCTACAAATTCATTTTCTTTCAGTTCAACTATCATCTAATTTTCCTGGAGTCTTCCTTTTTTCTCCATGATTGATTTTGAAGCTATTTAACATTCAAATATCCAGAAATCTTCCTTCTACCTTTCTATTATTGATTTATCGTTGGCTTCATCATTGTCTGCTGACATGCATTTCCAGCTTAAAGTCCTTGTGTGTTTTTCTGACATAGTGTGTGGTCTGTCTTGGTGAATGGTCCATCCACACTTGAAGAGAATGTCTTCCCTGAAATGTTATGGATTGAATATAGAATGTTCCCTATAGCCTGGGTGTTGAATGCTTGGTACCCACCTGCTTTACCTATTTTGGGGGGAGGTTCCACTATTTGGGAAAGTTTAGGAGTGAGGGCCTGCTGGGAGGAGTCAGTCACTGATTGCTGCCTTTGCTGCTCCTCTGTCCCTTCCTCACTCTCTGCTTCCTACCCACCCTCAAGTAAACAGTCTCCCATCCACCATGTTGTTCTGAATCTCCGTGGATCCCAGAGCACCAGAGCCAGCCAGGGTGGACTACACCATCGAAAACCTGAAGCAAAGTACATATTTTCTTAAGTGTTGTTGTTTTTTGGTCAGTCATTTTGTCATAGAGATGTACAAGTATTTTAAAAAGATTAATATCATACTGCTGGTTGGGTTTTCCCCCTTTATGAATTTTTGGCCTACTGCTTCTATTTATTATTGGGAAAGGGTGAACTTTTCATGCATAATTTTGGATTCATCTATTTTTTCCTTTCGGTTTTTCTAGCTTTTTTGCTCAATGGACTTGGAGGTCTGTAGCTAGAGGCAAATGTGTTTAAGATGGTTGTAGCTGTCATTTCATCATTATGGAACTAATATTCCTCTTTATTATAATTGTTTTCTTGTTTTGAAATTTACATTTATTTTAAGATTAACACAGCTGCCTCCGTTTATATCCCTACCCCCCTGAGACCTGGAGTCAGGACCTAGGCACTCTCCCAGGGCTTTTGTGATCAAGGCTACTTCTGTTCAACTTGAGCCTTGAGCCACAGCTACACTTCTGACTTTTTGGTGATGAGTCTCATGGACTTTCCTGACTGAGCTGGCTTTGAACTGCAAGCCTCAAATTTCAGCCTTCTGAGTAGCTACGATTATAGATGTGAGCCACTGGGGCCTTGTGGCAGTGGCGGCTTCTTCTTCTCCTTCCCTTTCCCTTATTCTCCTTCTCCGTCTTCCTCCTCCCCCTCCTCTTCCTTTTCCTCTACTTCTCCCTCCCTCTTCCTTCTCCTCCTCCTTTCTTCGAGTAGTAGAGTTTGAATTCAGGATTTCTACAGCTTTCTCTGAGTGCTAGCCATTTCCTTTTGTGCATTGCTCATATGCAAAGAGATTGTCCCTTAATCCATGGGTCAGTCCCAGGCTTCAAGGTGTACTCATGCTATGGAATTTGGGGGAAAAAAAAGAAACTTATGAATTCACCATGGGTTCTGTGATACTTGGAATTCGTGTGCATGTCCACCTGTCTGTTCTACATTTCTTTCCAGCTGCTCCACACATACTGCTCAGCCTTTGCTGAGAGAGGCAGAAAGGAATGAGTCCTTCATCTCCCTGGACATAAAACTCCATGGGGAACTTTTGAGTCATCTGTTTAGCTTGTATGTTGATGAAACAGTATGAAAAATGACAAAAAGTACCCCATATTAGCTATGAAATGGATGAAACTGCCTACATCAGAAAGCTAGTGTGAAGATTCAGTGAAATAATGTACATAAAAGTAAAAGGGAGAGAGGAATACTTCAGGTATTTATGATGTTTTTCCCCTCTCTAAATCTTGAAAGCTTTAAAATCTATCTGTCTATCCATCTATCTATTTATTTTTGTGCCAGACCTGCGACTTTTGGAACTCAGGGTCTGGGAGCTGTCCTTGAGTAGTTTTGTTCAAGGCTGGCACTTTATTCCTGTGGGCCACAGCTCCATTTATGACTCTTTGCTGGTTAGCTGGAGATAAGAATCTCATGGTCTTTCCTGCCTAAGCTGGCTTCAAACCTTGATCTTCAGATCTCAGCCTCTTGAGAAGCTAGGATTACAAGTGTGAGCCATTGGTTCCTGGCTGAAAACTTATTTTTTTTCTTTGTTGGTCCTGGGGCTAGAACTCAGGGCCTGGGCACTATTCTTGAGTTTTTTTTCAAGGCTAGTATTCTACCACTTGAGCCATAGCTGCTACTTCCAGCTTTTTTCTTAGCTAATTAGAGATAGGCTTTGAACTGTGATCCTCAGATCTCAGCCTCCTAAGGAGTGAAACCTTCTTTTTAAAATCAGATTTTCAAGTTTGAAGCCATAGAACTAAACTGATGATCACTTTAAGGTTTAAGTCATTGCACCCCAATACAATCTAGCCTTAACTAGTAATCAACTTTATGCATCTACTTTTTTAATATTTTTTTATTGTAATTACTAAAAGGGTTACATGATATTTGCCAGATAGAAGGTGCATTAATTCACATACATTGATACCCTTTCACATTGCATCTACTTTTTAAAGTGGCTTTCATTGTAACATTTCTATACCTGTACATCACATATGCTCATCAGCTTCTTTAGTACTCTTCTAATACTCTTTCTAATACCTCCCTCCTCAAAATTCACTTTTTAAAAGTCTTTCTATTGGGCCACTGGGGTTTGAATTCAGGGCCCTGTAGTGCTTGGTAGGCTGGTATTCTGCCACTTGAACTACTTCTGCAGTCCATTTTACTTTTTTTAGTGGGTCATGGGGCTTGAACTTGGCCTGGGTGCTGTCCCTGAGCTCTTCAGCTCAAGGCTACTGCCCCACCTTTGAGCCAAGCCCCGCTTCCCTTCCCATTTTCTGGAAGTTAATTGGAGATAAGAGTCTCAGGTCCTTTTGTGCTGGGGCTGGCTTTGAACCTTGATCCTCAGATCTCAGCCTCCTGAGTAACTAGGATTACGGGGTGAACTACCGTGTGTGCCAGCCATTTTACTTTTATTTTCAGATAGCCTTTGTGCTTCTGCCTGGAACCGGCCTTGTAATGAGATCCTCCTATCAATGCCTCCTGTTTATAGAAGTGATACATCACATATCACTTGTTCTCTGAGATAAGGTCTCAATAACTTTTCCCCTTTGAACTGAAATTCTCCTATATCTGTTCCCAAGTAGCCAGTAATACAGGCATAAACCACCATATACAGGTCTCTAAATTTTTTTTCTTGCAATTCTTAAAAATCAATTTCAAGTTGGATGCCAATGGTTTACACCTATAATCCTAGCTACGCAGGAGGCTGAGATCTGAGGATCACAGTTCAAAGCCAGTCCAGGCAGGAAAAATCTGTGAGATTATCTACAATAAATCACAAAAAGAGCTAGAAGTGGAGCTGTGGCTCAAGTTGTAAAGCACGTCTCAAATACAAAGGCACGTGGACAGTGACCAGGCCCAGAGTTCACACCCTAGGACTGGCAAAACATTTAACTTTATCATAACTCTTTCATACACGGTACTGAATCATCTCCTTCAGGTTATATCGCGCCTGTCTTTGTCCTTGATGATCTTCTGTGTTCTGAAGTTTTTTTTTTGTCTAACATTATTCAGACAGTGATCACAGTTGTCCTTTGATTAGGTACTATATCTTCGTTCATTCTCTCCCCTTTCTCCCCCCACCTCCGTGTGCCCGCTGCCAGTACTAGAACTTGAACTCCATCCTCACTTGACTTTTCTGCTCTAGGATGGCACTCTACCATTTGAGCTACATCTCCAGTTTCAGCTCTTTGGTAAATAACTAGAAATAAGATCGTCATGGACTTTGCTGCTCAGGGTGGCTTGGAACTCAGATCTCAGCATCCCGAGTAGCTAGAATTACTGGTGCCAGCCACTGGTGCCCAGCTCATCCCTTTACTTTTAATTTGCTCTTTATATGTCAGTTGGGTTACCTATAGACTTGAGTATAACATATAGTTGGGTTCTTACAATTATACTTTCTGACTACCTTTTTTATTAGGGAATTCGAACCCCTCACAATACATCAACATCCACAACAGTCTCTCTGCAACTCCTTCTCATCCCTTGCATTGGTTTTCTTGTCTCCTTTTCTACCATTTTCACGCTTCGGTTTGTGTGTGCCAGTATTGGGGCTTGATCTCAGGACCTGGGTTCTGTCCCAGGCTTTTTTTTTTTCAGAACTTTGCTGCCTTGGCTGGCTTTGAATCTCAGCCTCCCGGAGAAGCTAGCATGACAGGTGTGAGCCACTACACATAAGTCACTTTCCATACTTTGAAAACAAGGCCAGAATTTTGGCTCTGAATGTCAGACAGAAACAAGAATTGGGGAAATGCTATTGAAGCAGGATTTGAGATATAATAGCACATACCTATTTTTATCAGCCCATTTCTTATGAAAAGTCATTGTTTCCAAGAGAACACTGTTAGGTAATAGGGTTTCACAGCTCTGGGATTTAAGTGTTTCCTTTGCTAGTCGTGGGAGGGCAGAAGTGATGGGCTTTCATTCTCCCCAGGGACTAAATTACATGTATAGATTGGCCCCACTTCAGGCTTTGGGCAGTGTATAATTGCTTGTATGGATTATATCATAGGCAAACGGCAAGCAATGCACCACATAAATCTTATTCTTTGCTGCTTTAGTAATTTGATTGTTAGGAATACAAGGAAAAAAAGAAAGCTGTGTTTTTAATTTCAAACCTAGTTGCAATTAAATTAGTGAAATAAGCAGGTGGGTGGTTCAGCCACTAGGGAAAAGGGGGAGGAGACCAACATAGGCTTTTTGTGCAGTTCCTTGGACTTGAAGGTAAGGCTTGGCTCTTGATTTCCCCCAAAGTACGAAGTTTCATTTCCAAACAATTGCCTGTAGATGGCACCATTTCCACTTCTCTACAAACACTGGCTTCACCTCTGGCAGATTAGATTACACTGTTAAACAGAGGAAGCAGGAACACCTGGCTGTCTTTACTAGCGACTCCTTCATTCTGCATCCTTTCCATCCACTGTGTGGTACCGGCGCTTGTAATCATTTCTGCCTAGGCGCTCACCAGTAGACTTAGAACAGCAGTTCAGATTTACTCCAACATTCTAGAAGACAAGAGACCCTGGAACATCTCTGGAATGTGGGATGAAGTCCAAGACTTTTTAAATCTGTCTGTCTGTCTGTCTGTCTGTCTTATATTCCTCTGGACCTTGAGGGGGTCACAGGCACAGGAAGTGTTCAGTTTCAGAGAACGTTTACTGAGTTCTATACACACAATCCTTAAATTCTCAGCACTAGCATTGTAGTTCTGTGGTTTCTACATGGCTGGAGTGTTGGGTTCATTGGTAATCATTCAGGTATTTTATAGCTGTTAGCCCTCCTCTCCTCAAAGCATTTAATGGTTACATTCCGAACTGGGCCCTCAGGACCTGTCTCCATCTGCCTCCTTTTTCTGAAGACCCTCACCTCTTACTTGGATTATTAGTCTACTGTTGAAACATCCTATAGGGTATTTTTTGCTCCTCCTTCCCCGTCTCCTCTTCTTGCTCCTCCTCCTGTTATAGTACTGTGTTTTAAACTCAGGGTCTTGAGCTTGCCTGACTAGCCCTTGACCACTTGAACCATGTCTCATGCCAGTCTGGCGTTTTGCTGGTTATTTTGGAAATGGAGCCTCCCAGACTTTTCTGCCCAGGCTGACTTTGAACTGCAGTCCTCCAGATCTCAGCCTCCTGAGTAGCTAGGATTACAGGTATAGGCACTACCACCCAGCGACTCTCATCTTTCAAATATCCATCTACCAACAAGGCTTAAATCATTTCAATAAACTTTTTATACTGAGCCTGTGTGATCATCTCCTAAGAATATTATGCTTTGATCTCACTGTGTGAATGTTTACAATCATGTATAATTTATCATATCCAAGTATAATTTTTGGTATACTATCCATTGTGTTTACTTGTAGATTTATAGGCTCATTGGCTATACGTATGTTCTCAAAGCCAAGCCAGCCCAGTTGGAAAAGTCCATAAGACTCTTATCTCTGATGAATCACCAGGCAACCAGAAGTGCAAGTGTGGCTCAAGTGGTAGAATGACTGTCTACAGGAGTTAAAAACTACGGGAATGTGCAAAGTTCAAGCCCCCAGACTGGCACATACAGAAAATAATGTGGATTAAGAATGTAGGGGCCAGGAGTTTGACCTCGTGGTAGAGTGCTTGCCTAGCATGCATGAATACCAAAGTTCGATTCCTCGGTACCACATACATAGAAAAAAGCTGGAAGTGGTACTGAGTCTCAAATGGTAGAGCTATAACCTTGAGAAAGTCCAAGCGCAGTGCTCAGGCCCTGAGCTCAAGTCCAGAATGTAGATGGGGTGGGAGGAGGAGGGAGAGAATGTAGGTCAAGCAATAGGATCTGTAGTGTTACTTAGGAGTGCTGCTTTTTACTTTTTTCAGTCCTCCAGGTGCTTTCATATGGCAACTACTGTGTGGATATCGACCCTCTGCTAACATAAGTGAGATGAGATTGAAATGCTGAAGGAGAAATACATAGAATATGATAAAATATCTACCTCTAGCTAACAACAAGAGCAAAACATACAAAGAGAAAGTGATAGGTTGTGTTATATATAGATAAGAACTTGATTGTCCTTTCCATGTTTCTTATTGAATTGATATTCATAATAAAAGTAGTGACACTAACACATAGTTTGGGAAGAAGGAGATTGATATATTATGAACTAGCTTTTTGTTTTAAACCCAGGGCCTGGTCCCTATCCCTGAGCTTTGCTGCTGAGGGTTAGCACTCTACCACTTTAAGCCACAGCTCCACTTCCAGTTTTCTGGTGGCTAATTGGAGATAAGAGTCTTATGAACTTTCCTGCCCAGGCTGGCTTTAAACCTCAATCCTCAGATCTCAGACCCCTGAGTAACTACAGTAATATACTATGTGAAGTTATTTCTCTTCTCATGTGGTTAATCTCATGTGCTTACTGTATATCTGGTATATTGTATATACATTGCTTTGTTTATTTGAAATAGGGAAGGGAAGAGGGGAAACAAGATGATTGGGAGGGGTGGGAAGAGGGATGGGGGAACAAAAACATGAGAAGGGGTACTAAGATTTGAGAAATAATTCACCCGTAACTTGAATGTAACTGTAACCCCTCTATACATTATCCTGACAATAAAATATAATTAAAAATAAAGAATTACAGGTGTTAGCCACCAGCACTCAGCTCATTATTAACTATTAATATTAGAAAACATATGTGATAGTTTGACTCTGGGGATTTATCACCAAGGGCCCTTGTGTTAAAGGCTTGGTCCCAGAGGGCCACTATTGGAAGATGATGGAACTTTTGTTTTTGGCCAAGTTCTGGGGCTTGAACTCAGGGCTTGAGCACTATCCTTGTGCTTTTCTCAAGGCCAGAGCTCTACCACTTGAGCACAGTACCACTTCTGGCTTTTGCTAGGTATGTCGTACCAAGGAATCAAACCAGGAGTCTTCATACATGCTGGGCAAGCACTCTTACCACTAGGCCAAACTTCCAGCCCAGTTGATGGAACTTTTAAAAGAGAGAGGGCCTAATTAGAGGTCTTCAGGTAACTGAGCAAGGGAAATGAAGGATCTTCCTCTGTTAATTCCCTGGTTTGCAGGGTGAGTGGTTTTACTCGACCACTCACTCCTGTGATATGCTTCCTCACTATAGAGCCAAAGCAACAGGGCCAACACTTATGGCCTGGAATATTCAAAATTATGATCCAATGTAAATATTTTTCCTCATTACAAGCTGATGACATCAGCTAATTTGTAACAGTAATGGGGAAGGCCAAGACTGAATAGAAATGGTTGACATTTCCAGGTGCCTGTGGCTCATGCTGATAATCAGGAGGCTGAGCTCTGAGGACCTCAGTTTGAAGTCAGTGCAGATAAATCTGAGAGAAAAAGTCAGAATTGGAGGTATGGCTCAAGTGATAGACTGCCAAAAATGAGTGAAAAACAGGTCTTGAGTTCAGATCCCAGCACAATATAAATTCTTGACATTTTATACTTTTTCTGCCTAACCTACTTAATAATAACTAAAAAACAATTATCATTTATCATCATAGTCATAATGACAAAATGAAAAAGTTAACATGAAAATGTATCAAATGAATGTAAGGAATCTTATTAAAATAAAGTGAAAATAAATACCACCCCATATGAAGCAAATATAAAACTTGATGATGGTTCCTCAAAAGACTAAACATAGAGCTCCCCTATGACCCAGCAATTCTACTACTTGGCATTTACCCAATTGTCCAGAAACAAGGACGTACTAAATCCACTAGCACAACGATGTTTATTGCAGCACTATTTACCATAGCAAAGATATGGAATTAACCCAGATGTCCCTCAGTTGATGAATGGATCAACAAGATGTGGTATTTGTACACAATGGAATTCTATGCTGCTGTCAGAAAGAATGACATCGCCCCATTTGTTAGGAAATGGAAAGACTTAGAAAAAAATCATATTAAGTGAAGTAAGCCAGACTCAAAGGAACATAGGCTCAATGGTTTCCCTCATTTGTCATAATCAGTAGAAACCTTGGGCTCTCCTAGCAGAGATTTGCAATAGAGCAAAACCTAGATACATAAGGCCATACAGTATGACACTAAATGAAAGGACCTCTAGGATATAGAAACAAAAGCCAAATGATGAGTGGTTGTTGTCCTTAATGTACCATGTTCTCTCTCATCTCTTTGGCTGTCCCTTGGTTATCTCATATTGTTACAGTATCTCACTTTGTTATCTGATATATCGGATATATTTGTATTTGGTTATTTGAAATTGGTTAGGGAAGGGAGGAAAACAAGATGAGGGATGGTGGTGGGAGGGAGGGAAATGGGGACCAAGACATGAGAAAGGGTATCAATGTATGTGAATTAATGCACCTTCTATCTGGTGAATATAATGTAACCCTTCTATTAATTACAATAAAAATATATGAAGAAAAACAAAAAAAAACGATGCTGGCTGCAAGGTAAAATTAATTTGTACAACAGGTCCAGGGTCTAGGTTGTTTTATGGATTGACCACCAGGAGATGCTAGAGAGTAGCAATCCCAGTGACTACACAGAGAAGAAAATGATTCACATCCTTGAACTTGATTCTGCAAAGTGCGATTCCCAGAGAGCCACACTCATTGCTACAGCACTCAGCAGTCTGAGACCACAGATTTTGGCAGGTCTGCTTGGATTACTGAGGAACATGTCTAATTGCAGGGGCAGAGCTGCCTGGGACTAGTGGAAGCACGAGGCTGAGTTGGCACGTCAAGGTGGCATGTTAGAGTTGTCCCTGGATGCTGGGTTGAAGCAGTGTCAGGGCTGACAGCTCTGCCAGGGGCTTTAAGTGTGAGGCTGAAATGGAAGGTTCTTATCTGGATTTCTATGCTTTTCTCTGGTGAGGAGATTTATTTCTAGCATACCCTTAATGGTATCAGCACACTCAGGAAAACAAATAAAGGAACAATTGAAAAGCTAGAGTAGAAAAATGTATTTCTATTTTTAAACATATTTCTATTCTTGAATCACATTCCAGGCCAAACTCCCAATGCATATATAGGCTAAGCATCTCTTACTGGAAATGCTTGGGGAAAGAAATGTTTCAGATTGCTCTGGATTTCAAGTGTTTATATTCTTATTCTTATAATTAATGTTTTCTTCTTCAGAATATTGACTATTTATACATATGGGTTGGGGGAAAAACCCAAGTCTAAACATGAGGTTCACCTATATTTCAAATTAACCCTCTATCTGAAAATAACTTTACACAATAATTTTAGTATGTTTTCACACTAAATTTGCACTTGTGTCCTGTCAATACTCAAAGTATCCCAGACATTTGAACATTTCATTTTTTCCCTTTCTTCTCGTCTCTTCTTTTTTCTTGCCTTCCCTTCCCTTCTCTTCTCTCTCCCTCCTTCCCTTCCTTCCCTCCCTCCCTCCCTCCCTCCCTCCTTCCTTCCTTCCTTCCTTCCTTCCTTCCTTCCTTCCCTCCCTCCCTCCCTCCCTCCCTCCCTCCTTCCTTCCTTCCTTCCTTCCTTCCTTCCTTCCTTCCTTCCTTCCTTCCTTCCTTCCTTCCTTCCCTCCTTCCTTCCTTCCCTCCTTCCTTGCTGGCACTGGAGCTTGAACTCCGAGTTTCCACTTTTGCTTGACTTTTTGCTCAAATATGGTGATATGCCACTTGAAACACACCTTCACTTCCCAAAGTTTTAGATTTTCCCATTAGGAATGCTAGACCTGTAACATAAACTCCAAGGGTCTTGGACTGAGTGTTCCATTGATATGAACTAATCAGGTCTCCTGTGTCTAAACCTGTTTGAAAGTATCATCCTTAAGAAATGTGTTGTCTGATTTCCTTGTGCTCAGAAAAGGTTTTATTGAGTATTTGCTCCCAGTGGCTGTGTGCATTCGCTTGATACATCTTCAAAACACCCTAGTGAAGAACTTTCATTAAGCCTACTTCAGGTGGAAGAAGTTGAGACTCTTAAGAGGTTGGAGGGCGCTCAACCATGTGTTTGTGTGTGTGTGTGAGGGTTCCAGAAAAGATGATGATGTCGTTTTCATTAGTGCAATGACAGGCTCACACAGGGGAAGGTACTTGCACCCAACCTACTTCTGAGTGGAGGCATTGGTGACAGCTTGGTTAATACTACACCTCTGTCTAGCCCTCTGGATGGACACAGTACAAGATACAAATGGCACATGTGCACTCTAATGACAGGAGACAAGATTTTGGGACTGGGTATACTTCCTCATGGCTGACCATTTTTCTCATGCTAGGCCATCTGTGTTCCACACAATAACAGGAGCCCTTTAGGCTGCCTAGTCCTTTAGTCATCAGAAGCCAACTCTTACAGGTTCCAAGGAGTCTATCTCTGTGTCTGGAGTCCCAAATGGAATTTCCAGTTAAAATTGGTATTGCTCATGACATAAATACCTGAATACCTGACAGTTTGTGTGGAGACTGCTGCTGCTCAAGTAGAGACTTGTGTGTGTGTGTGTGTGTGTGTGTGTGTGTGTGTGTGTGTGTGTTAGACCATGTGCCTGCATTTATCTGGAGAAGGAGTAGTAATCAGGAAGACGGGAAGGATGCAGAGCATGGGCTGGGGGAGGAGGGATGGCGTGGCACCGTCATGTCTGATGCCTGTGTAGAGATGGTGGTTGTGATTGGGAAGAAATTCACGTCCAGATCTATTTTCCTGACAGACGATGCCAAATGCTGATCTGCAGTGGGGAGGAGATGCCTACCCATCACTTGCCAGACCTTAGTTTTCCTTTTATGTCAGTACTGGGGTTAAACTCAGAACCAGAGCACTATCCCTTAGCTTCTCTGTTCAAGACTAGCCATCTACCGCTTCAACCACAGTTCCATATCCAACTTTTTGATGGTTAAGCGATGGTTTTTGATGGTTCATTGGAAGTAATTAGGTTTTCCTGCCTGGATGGCTTCAAACATTAAACGTCCTCAGATCACAGCCTCCTGAGCAGCTAGGATTACAGGCAAGAGCCATCAGTACCCAGCTAACCTATTAGACTTTTTGAGTCTCCAATGTAGGAGGTCAGGTATATGCTACAGAAAACTAAAACTCATGGCTCAAGATCCAGATGAGTTTGTCTCAGGCACAGACATATAAAACTATGGGGACCCAACTCTTAATTCTAACAAACTCACCTGCCATGATACTGTATATGGATCCAGATGTTCTTATTTGTAAAGCACAGCATGTATTACCAAGTGTCCATTAAATGTCTATGAATATGCCTTCCCATGTGAAAGTTTCATGAAGGGGCTGGTTTGGTTCTGTGGGTGATGTGTGGAAGGTAGAAAGTCATGGTAGGCAGAGCTGTGGGGCTGTGATATTGAGTGAATACTATTTTCTTCTCTTTATTGTAGGCTGGACAGGCCACAGGAAATATACATCTGATGATGGATAAGACATGCCATTCATTTTCCACTAAGAAAAATGATCTGTGCTTACGGTGGGAGGTCAAGCTTCCTTGGTACCTCGAAAGTGGATACAGAAGTTTAATGCTTGCAGGAAGTGAACTATGGGCACTTGCCTCTCATGACTGACAACAACATGACTAGACCAGAAAGAAAGACAGAAATCCGCACTGGCATTTTACTCTTGGTATTATTTATTGGTTTGGTTAGGAAGGAGGCTGAAATTTTGGTGCTATTTATTTAACTTGTCATTCCTTACAACAACACACCGATAAATGGCTCTTTCTGTTGAAATCTTTCAGCAAAAAGAATCATGAGAAGCCAGGTACCAGTGGCTTCTGCCTATATTCCTGGTTATTTAGGAGGCTGAGATCTGAGAACTACAGTTTAATGGCAGGTAGAGCACATAACTCTGAGAGACTTGTCTCCAATGTATCAGCAAAACATTAGAAAGGAAGCTGTTGCTTAAATGGTAGATCAATAATCTTGGGCAAAACCACCAAGACAAGCAAAATTGTGAGGCCCTGAGTTCAAGACCCCAGCACTGGTACAAAAATTAAAACAAAATTATTACAAAAACCCACTCAGGTTTCTATATTAGAGAGCACAGGACATGGGGTAAGAAAATAAAAATGGGTAGAATCCCTCATACTTCAAGGTAAGTAGATAAAGGAAGAAGCCAGTGGAAAGGGTGCTATTTAATATGCTTCTGCTTCTCTAGTTTCAATTAGACCTTTGGTTCACTTTCTTTTCTGGAGGACACTTTTCCTGTCTCCCAGAAGGCTCACCAGTACTTGCTCTTCGGATGATTGAGAGGTGTGGTTTCTCTCTCCCAAAGCTCATGTTAAAATTTGGCGGTCAACATGTTAGCATTGGGAGATGGCGTCTGCATGACAAACTAATTTATTTGAAGACTAGATTCCTTCTTGTGGGATAAAGTAGAGCACTGTGTGTATGTGTGCTGGGTCCTGGGACTTGAACTGGAGGCTTTGAGCTCTTGCTTGGCTTTTTGGCTCAAAGCTGGCACTCTACAACTTGAGTCATAGCTACAATTTTTACATTAACTCTTGAGAGAGTTGCTTGCTACAAAGTGGCTGGATTCCTTTGTCTTCTCCCTTTCTCCACACACAGCCCTCACTTAAAGTCAGTGCATAATACCAAGCATTCGGCTTTTCCAGCCTGTAGGTCTGTGAGTCCAAATGAACCTTCTATTAAAATAAATTGGGCCGGGAGTTTGGCCTAGTGGTTAAAGTGCTTGCCTAGCATGCATGAAAACCCGGGTTCGATTCCTTGGTACCACATACATAGAAAAAAAGCCGATGGGGTCCTGAGGCTCAAGTGGTAGAACTCTAGCCTTGAGAAAGTCCAAGGACAGTGCTTAGGCCCTGAGCTCAAGCCCAGGACAGGCAAAAATAAATAAATAATTACCTAGTCTTGGGTATTCTGTTATAACAACAAAAAATTGCACCAAGCCATCCCTACTATTTAAATCTTCTAGGTTAATGTTTATTTTCACCCCCCAAGAACATCTCAGTCACCTCTATCTGGAGCACTAATGCAGTCAGATGCCAGGTTTTGCCAATGCCTGGACAACACTGAGTATCTAATAACAGACTCAGTGTCGAGCTGGTCTCAGGAGCCCCAGACACTCACTGAGAACAGAGCAACACTCTTTGTATTTCAGAGAAACTGAAAATGAAGGGGACCTCAACATACCCATCTACTTTCTAAAATGTAAACAGGGGCCAGCTGACAGCCCCAAGCTACAACCCTTTATATCACTGCTGTGGTCCTGACGGACTTTTAGGTGATGTGAGCAGAAATGCCAGCATCTGTCTATCTGCCCATGAGAATAAGCAGTCCCCCCTCAAACATGCTCGTGTGTAACCTTCTCTCTTTTTTCTTTCTCTCCCCTTTCCTCCCTCCCTCCATCCCTCCCTCCCTTCCTTCCTTCCTCTCTCTCTTTGTTTTTCTTTTTTTGCTGAGCTCAGGGCCTGAGCACTGTACTTGGGCTTTCTCAAGGCTAGAGCTCTACCACTTGAGCCTCAGCACCACTTCCAGCTTTTTTCTATGTATGTGGTACCGAGGAATCGAACCCAGGTCTTTGTGTATGCTAGGCAAGCACTCTACCACTAGGCCAGATTCCCAGCCCGCCTTCCTCTCTATTTCACTCTGTCTTTCTCCCTCCTTCCCTCCCTCCAGCCGCCCCTCGTTATCTCCTCTATAGGGATGATGGTTGTTTATTACTATTCCCAAACTAGTATCTTCGAAGTACAAACTCGGTCCCCATGTCATACAACACTGCGGGAGATTCCAGTGACTTCTGAAAATCAAAGTTCAATGCTATCCCAACCCCAGACGATGCCCTGACTCCCAACAGCTGTCACCACCACCCTCTGCCCCTAATGTTCCTAAACAACAGATCCTTCAGCATTCGTGAACACGGGCTCACCTTTCCAAAGAAGTGCTGAGTGGACACAGCCAGGGCGTCGAAGCCGCAGATGGCCCTCCTCAGCTCGCCCTGGACCAGGCTGAGCTGCCGTGCCTGCCGCTCGCACCTGTCCTTCAGCCGCTGGACCAGCTGCCGTTCTGCCTCTCGGGCCTGCAGGTCAGGCTTGGGTGCAAACCCATTTCGAGGAGCTGCGGTCCTCTGCTTTGGGTATCCTACAAGAAAAGAAAAGGACACGGTGAGCTTTTTGTTTTGTTTTGGTGCCAGTAATGGGCCTTGAACTCAGGGCTTGACTCTTGACTTTTTCTGCTCAAGACTGGGGTGCTCTCAGTGACTCCATACCTCCACTTCCAGCTTTTTAGTGGTTCACTGGAGATAATAAGGGTCTAATTGACTTTGTTGCCCAGGCTGGCTTTCCATTGCAATCCTCACATCTCAGCTTCCTGAGCTGAGAATTAGTGCAACAGGCCTCAAACTCATAATCCTCTTATTACCATCATGTGCCACCACATTGGCCAGATCCAGTCATTTGTGAAAAAATATTCATCACGAATATGAGAATAGCTCTTTGCAAACGTATTCATCAGAAGTAAATGGAGGGAAAAAATTTCCCATGGTTTGTCATTTTAAGAATTAAAAAGACAAAACAGGGACTTACATTATTTACTCTTGTTTACGCATTTCTAAGTGCAAAGTTTCATGTGTGAAGAAAGAACAGCCTTCAAAGTCACATTCCTTTCAGCCACCAACATCTCTTTTAGCCTGACAGGCGTGATCAAAGAAGGACATTTGCTTGGCTGTTTATTTTCCTAAAAAGAGATAATCCTTGGGAAATGTGTGATGGGAAATCAATCAATCATTCACTTGTGATAGAAATCAGACTGACAACAACACAGCAACCTCTCTCTGGCACTGGAGCTTAATGTGCCCAGGTCTCTCTTGTCCATTTAGATTGGCCATGCTAGCGACACTTGTCTGAGATGTCAACACAGTGCCACTGCTCAAGGCTGGCATTTGAGCTGCAGCTCCATTTCTTCATGTCCTTGTGCTTAATTGGAAATAAGAGTCTCATAGATTTTCCTGCCTGGGCTGGCTTTGAACTGGGATCCTCAGATCCCAGCCTCCTGAGTAGGTAGGATTACTGGCATGAGCCCCTAGTCCTCAGAAGGACTTTGGACTTTAAATGTCTAGGCATGTCTCCTGCAACCTATTTCCTCTCCTCTAGTATGACTTCATATCATCTCCGTGGCTAAAGTTTAGTGTATGCCACTGTCACCTCTCCAATCCCTTCTCATCTTCCACCTCTTCTGCACTCAGAATGATTCATTTAGTCATAAGGCAGTTCTCACCCGTCTTCTACTGCTTGCCTCTGCATCAAGAAAGAAGCTTGCATCCCTGATCTTGCCCACAAAGTTTCTGCCTGGCGAACGAGATGCTGTGTACACAAAAGGAACCTAGAGCTCTGTTGGGTTCAGAGCAAAATCTAGGTAGACTTATGGGAACTGGACTTCCATGCTGAAGTTTTAATAAGGGAAGGTGAGACCCTAGGAAATAGCGCAGAGATAAGCAGCTCATTATGGTTAGGTGAGCAGGCATCTTCCTGTGACCACTGTCCACTCACTGAGGCTCTGAGAGATCTGTGATTGATTGGTCATGCTTTACATAACACGGGCACATTCTTCTCTTTGCCACTGACTGGCATAAGCTATGAATCCTCTTTAGTATATCAAGTATGCTTTCTTGCTGTCATTCTTTGTTTTCCAAAGCAACAGGGATCTAAATAAATCAGAAAAAATCAGAGCTGGTGGCTCCTGCCTGTAATCCTAGCTTCTCAGGAGGATAAGATCTGAGAATTGAGGTTTGAAGCCAGCCTAGGCAGGAAAGTCTGTGACTCTTATCTCCAAAGTAACTAACCACCAAGCAGCTGGAATTAGAGCTGTGGCTCATGTGTTAGAGTATCAGTTTTGAGTGATAAAAGCTCTAAGACAGTACTCAAGCCTGAGGTTCAAGCCCTAGCACTGGCATAAAAACAAAAATAAAGAAAATGGCAGTTACTTTAGTACCTGATTCACCAAGATCTAGGATAGTGCTGCATTTATGGATTCATAAGTGGCCTCATCTTTTAAAAGTAGTCAATATACCTACATAATCCTGATTATTAATTTAATGGCAGCTGTGCTTATTTTAATGAACACTTCCTTCTCTTAACAGGTCCTCAGAGATTTCAATGTGATGTCACATAGGATGAGTGTGAAGTCATGTGACTTCCTGGAATCGCAGTATGGCTATTATTGCTTCTTAGAGACTGCCTTCATGAGATCAGAGACCACTGTAAAAAAATGCCCTTGCCTGTTGCAGACCAATCAAAGTGGATGGTACACTTCATCTCAACGTCTTCCATACTGAAATCAAAATAAAAATGGCTACCAAAATACAGACAATACTCCCTAGAGTAGCAACCACAAAAGATGAGAGCTTTTACTGCCTGCACTGTACTGTAGGACACAGCCTGAGAACTAAGGAGACTTCTGCCCACAGTTACTATTTGCCATTCACTGTGGTGGCTGGAGAACACATTCCAGTGTTCTCCAATGAATGTGCAGATACACCAGATGTCTGACATTGATGCCATCCAGGGGTAGGGTTCATTTGTGCCTTGGCTGATTAAAGAATGGAGAGGCAGGAGATGTTTAAAGCAGCCAGAACAAGTTTATTTGAAAGCAAAAGGAAAGTCAACAGATTTGAAACAGACTCTTGGTGGAGAGGGACCCTCAAAACAAGGGTCCAATGGGATCTTCTTAGAGGCCAGTTATTGTAGTATGGGACTCTTCCCGTATCTCTTGCTTTGCCCTGGCTCTTTTCATTGGTTTAGTGGATCTATGTCATTATGGGAAGAAGAGTTTGGCTTTTGGGTGGGGACTCAGTGCATTATGGGAAGAAGCAGTGCCATGATGGGGGTCACATGCTATTTTTCCATGTGTTATATGCACCACTTTTTATATCCATTACTTAGCAGTTCCCCTTTCTTTCCTCAGTACTATTAACACAAAAAGCATGCCGTCTTTAGGGAATTGGAAGGAAAAAAAGCAAAACTTCTAGTGCAGTGACGGAGAGCTAATTGTCAACTTTGATTTCTTAGACCACCTCTGAGCTTATCAACATGGGCGCACTCATGCTGTTTCTGTATTTTTAGCTGTCAAATTTAATCTTGAGGAGAATGGCTCTTCAGGCCTTCCATCTTTAAAGTTCATATGATTCATTTTTTATAGTGCTAGGGATTGAATTTAGTCCCTCACATGTGCTGGGCAAATTCTGTACTAATGGAGTTCCATTTCCAGCTCTCAAATGATCAACATTCCTTAGGAGACGAGTCCAAAGGCACAGTGCCTCTTCTGTCTCTGATCACAGAAAATAACATTGATCCAAACAAATTCCAGGAAATGGAAAAATAATCATTATCATCTTCATCACCATCATCACCATTTTCATCATGCTAGAAATTATCCTCAATGGTAAATATGAGTCAGTAAAAACAGACTCACTACTGGCACTTATTTTGATATATCAGCACTATTTGTACATTAATCATGTACTCAAAATTCCACTGTTTTAGTAGAAGCAGCTTACATTTCTGCTCCCTGAACCGATATCCTAAGCCTTTCTTTTCCCCTTTCAATTTTCCAAAGGCAGAAGTTCCCTGAGAATGTCAGCTTTTGGGATCAACCCACCAAAGGAAGTTGAGCTGCTTTGTGACACCAAACTGCCTAAAAAGACAGCAATGTCATGAGGCCATCCCTTGTGTGATATCCCTGGTTAGCTGCTGCTCTGCACCTTATCGTTAACATAACATGACAAAGGACAATCCAGTCCCAGAGCTGAGGCTCTAGGAAGGAAAAGCTGAGAAGGAAAGCTATCTGTGGGGTTCCCTGTTGCATTTAATTGAAAACAGTCTGATATTTTAAGTATAGCCAGTTTGGGGTATATCCATGGTTGCTATGTCTGAGGATTCAACAAGCTACATCAAGCTTTGATCCCTAAGCTATATAATGTAATAGCCATTTATCTAGCATTACATGGCATTAGATATAAATCATCTATTGATGAGGGAAAGTAAATGGGACAATTGTACAGGTTGTATTTAAGTACATCTTTATAACCCTCACTACTGAGGAGGCTGAGATTCAAGGATTGAGGTTTGAAGCTGGTCTGGGTGAGATAAACCCAAGAAACTCTTATCTTCAATTAACCAGCAAATTGCTGAAACCAGAGGTGTGGCTCAAATGATAGAGCATAAGCTTTAAATGGAAAAAAAATCATGCAAGAGCATGAGGATTTGAGTTCACATCCCTGCACAGGAATGGACATTGATTATAACAACAATAATAATATCTATAGAGTTTGCTATCCTACCTCATCTATAGACTTTACATCATGTGGCTTGTGGAGGACCAAAATATTTGACTACCTTCTCCAAGCATTTCCTCCCTGACTGCTACCAAGGTGAGGTACAGGGGAGCATACAAGAGAACCAAGCCCATACTTGGCCTTGGGGCAATCATTGTCCCTGCGGAGCGAAGCTGGGTCAGCCTCTGCTCCTTCCAGGGTCCTGTGAGGCCACGCAGCATTTCTACCATATGTCACAGGGTTGGGGCACGCTCTGAATCTAGCATATCCTCTCATTGCCCCAATCCTGCCCCAATCACAATGCCCTCTTATTTGTCCTGCTGGTTGCTGCAGATCAAGTGGGAAAGATGGGATCCATGCTGGTGACAACTGGCCACTCAGGAAAGGCCCGTAAGGAAACATCATCACAAAGGTGAGTGTAAACAGTTCGCGTGCAAAGGCTGAGCTGCAAATAGTTTGCGTGCACACGTTGAGCACTGGGGACGACTCTGAGTTTGAAAATGGGATATTAAAAATTCAGCTGCTGTCATCTGTTTCCCACCGAGAGGACTGCAATGGATGGGGCCGCGTGGTTTCCTTTTTCAAGCTGGAAAACGTCATGGACACAGTAGTACAGAGTACTGTCCTGGAAGTTGCATATTTCCAATGGCAGAGAAAGCCTCTGACCTACACACTTGTAAAAAAGAAGCAAGGTAATTATGGGACGCAGCTTTAACAGCTTCTCGGTTTGAGGAAATGCACTTCAGCAAAGATGTAGGACCTCCCCGGGTTGCATGAGCTGACTTCCTTGTGGCTTTCTAGTTGTCAAACAAATCTAAATGTATTTCAGAAACCTTTGCCCAGTGGTAGGTATCATTTCCCACTGAGCAGTGGCAGTTGTTTGCCTGGGTTTGGCCTGTGATGACGGAAGGCAAAGAGTGGGTAGCAGAGGGTGACAGATTTCTTTCCAGACAGTCCTACGAGTGGGAATGGCCAGGGATTATGGAACTGGGCAACACCCAATCACAATCAATACAATACAAACTTTATAGAAAACAGCCGTTTGTATTTCCCTACCCCAGGAAGGTGCAGTTTCTTTTCCACTTTCACACAGAGGAGAACAAAAATATACAGAAAGGTGCGATCAAGCTTTCCAAAGCCACCGATGAAGAGTTATTTAAATAGTCTGCTTTTTAGGCAAAATAAAGGGTAGAAATGATCTTCATCCTCAGGCAGGTGCAGTGGCTCATATCTGTAATTGCAGCTACTTGGCAGGCAGAGGTTGGGAGGATTCAGATACCCATGGGACAGAAAGCAGACTTGCACTTCCCGGGGGCATGGAGGGTAGCCTGGCAAGGGGAACAGAGCTTATTTTGCAAATAATAAAAATGTTCTAGAATAAATGATGATATTCATATAACCCTCTAACCACACTACTGATCACTCACTTTAAAAGAGTGACCTTTGTGACATTTGAATTATAGATCAACTAATAAAAAGACTCAATGAGGACATTTGATTAAGTCCATTTGAGCATGGAGCTATTCGCTGCCATTTAGTGGACATTTTATCATTCGTCTTTACCATGACACGGGCAACACATACACACACACACACACACACACACACACACACACACACACACAATTCCTCGTTTTAAAGAAGAAGCAACTAAAGATCATAGAACTTGGGTAATTTCCCAAAGGTCACCTATTACATTATCAAGATTTTATTTGGGGCCAAGCTGATTGACAGCACAAAGAAGAAACTGGAGAAGAGTTTCTAGTGAAGGCAGCTAAGACGCAGTGTTTGTAGGTGTAAAAGGAGAATTGTGAGAGAGTGACATCACAGGGTTAAAGGAAGGAGGGAGGTGGGTTGACGACATCACATACCCAAGAAAAGATAGGGAATAGGACATAGGACATGCCTATTAAGACTTAATAACCAAGAGGTCACCGGTGAACTTTGCAAGAGCAGGAATGAAATGGCAGAGGGGCAGTCAGCAGTTGGTAGAGGATTCATCTGTAAACCGTTACAGTTTGAATCTTGCATCTCTCTCTCTCTCTCTCTCTCTCTCTCTCTCTCTCTCTCTCTCTCTCTCTCTCTCTCTCTCTCTCTCTCTCTCTTTCTCTCTCTCTCTCTCTCTCTCTCTGCCTCTCTGTGTATGTGTGTGTGGTCCTGAGGCTTGAATTCAGGGCCTAGACACTGTCCTTGAGTTTTTTATTTATGAAGGCTAAGACTCTTACCACTTGAGCCACAGCTCTACTTTTTAGTGGTTAATTGGAGATAAGAGGCTCATAGACTTTCCTTCCTGGGCTGGATTCAAACTGGGATCCTCAGATCTCAGCCTGCTGAATAGCTAGGATTATGGGTGTGAGCCCCTGTTATGCAGCTGAATGTTCTCTTAAGGTCCATGTGTTGAAGGCTTGGTTCCCATAGGGGTGCTATTGGGAGTATGGCAATGTTTAGGAAGTGGGGCCATGGGGACATGGCTGGAAGGGACAGCAGGCACCAGCACCTTCCTCTTCTTGTTTGCTCCACGGCTGTGATGCAAATGCTTTTGTTTTACCCTGTGTTCCTGCCAGAATGTGTTGTCTCATGCCAGGCCCAAAAGCTATGTATGAGGCCAAGTGATCATGGATCGGAATCTCTGAAGCCAGGAACCAAAATACATTTTCTCCTCTTATTTATCTCAAGTGTCTTGTGATAGTGACAGAAAATCAACTGACAAACATGAACGATCCTTTCCCAGAAGAAAAGAGAAGCACCTTAGAAGTCTAAATGTCAGGGGAAGTTCATTCACAATTATTTTGTTTGGAGGTGGGACACATGTCAGAAGATACAGCTTTGGCTTTCATGCAATTTACAGATGAGCAGGTAGAGAAACATTTCTTTAATTTACCAACTAGAGAACCTCTCCTAGTTAGATGTCATTCAAAGGCTCAATGGAAGGATGTAAGCATTAAATGTTCTAATTGATTTTCTGTCCACTGAGGAAAAGGAGAGACATTATTCAAAAGGAACCAAGGAAGGACTTGAGCTCAGGCACAGGGAAACCTCCCCTTCCAGATCTCCACCATGATTGCTCAGCACTTCTAACAGCACCTTTCTCCACGGCTGGCTTACAACCTACTTGCGATAGGCAAGGTTCTGCAATGAACCTGAAAATGTTCTCCCCCATGTATATTTTCTCAACTGCACGTGGATGGATTGTGAATGTTTGTGGATTCAGATGGATGGTAACTGAATGTGTGTGTTCCCTCAAAAAATTGTAAGCTGAAGTCCTAATCCTCAGTGTTGGGGCTCAATTGGACGTGAGGTCTCTAGGAGGTAATTAGCTCAGAAAGGTCATGAATGGGAAGAATGTAGCTGGGCATCGGTGGCTCATGCCTGTGATCAGGAGGCTGACATGTGAGGAACATGGCTTGAACTCAACCTGGGTTCAAGTCCATTAGACTTTTACCTCTAAATAACCATCAAAAAGATGGAAGTGGGGGCTGGAAGTTTGGCCTAGTGGTAGAGTGCTTGCCTACCATGCACGAAAACCCAGGTTCGATTCCTCGGTACCACATACATAGAAAAAAGCCAGAAATGGTGCTGTGGCTCAAGTGGTAGAGCACTAGCCTTGAGAAAGTCCAAGGACAATGCTTAGGCCCTGAGTTCAGTCCCCATGACTGCCCCCCCCCCAAAAAAAGATGGAAGTAGAGCTGTGGCTCAAATTAAAGAGTGCCAGCCTTGAATGAAAAAGCTTAGGGACAGCACCCAGGCCCTGGGTTTGATCCCGAGTACTGGTACAGAAAACAAAAACAAAGGGACATGTCAATGACCAATAACAATAACAGTGTATATTTATATGTTATAATGCATAGTACTATGCATTATACTGTTGATAACATAGCTATACTGTTGATAGCACTATATTATATAGTATAATTATGATTATATGTTCTACCATTTAGAAAGAATCAAAACGTTTGACAAAATAATATAAATTCTAGGAGGAAAGAGATGGAAGTAAACCTTTGTGTGATTCTTTTACTATCTGTGAAGTGATATAATATCACTTGAGGCTACAAATGTTAATGGTTAAATGTATATATTAGGAATTTTAATATAGAAATATTAATATAATACAAGTAAGAGCTGTGGATTCTTATTATATTAACAAAGAAGATAAATGGAAACATAGACACTACTCGGTGTATAATAAAGCAATCACAGATGGAAAACAGAAAAAGAATACACAGGTCGAATAGAAAACGCAGCGAGGTTGTAGATTTCATTCCAAGCAAACTAATAAAGATCTGAAAATGTACACCCATCACAGGTAAATTTCAGAGTGGATAGAAACACAGGATGCAATTACATGTTGCCTGTAAAAAGCTATTTAAATATAAAGAGATAAGTAAAAAAGGCCAAAGTGTGGAAAGAGATTCCACTATGCTGAAATAATAGAAAACTAGAGTGGTTCTATTAATAACAAGTAAATTAGATTCCAGGGAAAAGAATATTACCAAGATATAGGTCATCTGTTAATGATAAAGTCATCAGTTCATCAAAATGCTAAGCTAAACATTCATGTACCTCATGTCAGAATTTCTAAATACACAAAACAAATGTAGATAGAACTCAAGAGGGAAATAGACAAGTCCACAATTAGTCTGAACTTTCACCCTCTGCCAATTACTAACAGAGCATGCAGTCAGAAAATCAGAAATGGTGTGGTATACTTAAAGATATCCCCAATTGACCTATGAGATCTGTAATGCACTTCATATAGAGAAGTTAGAGCCGAGTTTATTAAGATAGACTGTTTCTGGGGACTGGGAGCTCATGACCATAATCTTAGTTTTCAGGAGGCTGTAATCTGAGGATCATGACTGGAAGCCAGCTGAGGCAGTATGAGATTCTTATCTTCAATTAACTACCAAAAAGCCAGAAGTAGAGAGCTATGATTCAAGTGGTAAAGCATTTAGCCTTGGGCAGAAAAGCTAAATGAGAATGTTGAGGCCCTGAGTTCAAGCCTAGTAGAGGCACAAAGACAAATGAAAACAATGTATCATGAGGTTAAATCTTCAAAATGTTGCCAACTTTAAATGACTTCCCCCTCTCTTTTTCTTCCCCACCTTGTGCCAATCCTAGGGCTTAAACTTAGGACCTGGGTACTGTCCCTGAGCTCTTGTACTTACAGTTAATGTTCTACCACTTGAGCAACAGATCTACTTCTGGCTTTTTGATGGTTAATTAGAAACGATTCTCCTGCCTTGGCTGGCTTGAAGCCAAGATCCTCTGGTCTCACCCTCCTAAGTAGCTAGGCATGCACCTTCAGCAGCTGGTTCTGAGAGAGGCAGATGCTCTGAAACAAGGAAGGTTTCTCTCTTCCACATGGTATAACATCTAGCTTTCTAAGGAAAAAAATGAAACAATCAGCTAATTCATTCCATGTAGAACCAGAAAACATACACTCCAACATGCCAACTCCCCAGAAAATAATACCACCCGGACTGGCACTGCTCCATTTGAGTAAGATATTTGAGTAAAAGAATCCCAAGGTACAAGTCTTCTCCCCAATAACACAGATGGCATTTCTTTAATACCTGGTGAGTGGGGCTTGGTGGCCGAAGCTGCTGTTCTCTTAGGAGATGAAACCACGGGTTTATTAGCATCTTGATCTCTCGGTGCTTCTTTCTTGGCTCCTATATAGAGAGGAAGAAAAGAAAAATAGACAAGTCAAAAAGCTAGTAACAATACAATGGAAAACGTATATTGTTTGTAGAAAAGGACAGCTCCATAAAAGGCAAGCGATGCAATGACAACACAATGTTTGGGTGATCTGTTGCTATGCCCACCGCCCCCTCGCTGGAGGAGGATACCTCATTTACAGCCCAGGGAATTTAGTGGCCAGTAGCCAGAGGATCAAGTACACTGTCATCTCTGGGTTGATGAAAAACACCCCAGTGTCTGGAAGACATTGTCACCCCAATGACCCTTGCAAAGCATCTTAGGATTTAAATTTTACCATCCACAGTCACTAACTGTGACAGAGGCAGGGTCTGCCGGCCTCTGGCTGCTGGAATTTATTATTTTTTCCCCCCAGAAGACAGGGAGGAGGAAGTTGTAGCTGAGCATAATTGCTAGCGGCATTGGTACCATCCAGAGCCACGCTTCGGGGGACACGGTTGACTCTAATTAATTTCCATGTCCTGGTCCACAGAGGTGACCGCAGGGGCTTGTGGGGCCTCACAGCTGCAGTGGAGGCTCTGGAGAAGCCGCAGCCAGAGCTGGCCCAGCAGAAGGGATAACCTGAGTGCAGAGAACATCTAAGAACCCATGTGCGGCTTCTCCCTTGTGTGTGGATTAACTTCTTCACAGAAAGCCAAAGAACAATGGAGGGAAGATTAAAGAGTCACACAAACCTATGTGTACCTAGAACTTCATCAGCTCTGGTGCACTAACGCCATCTCAGCATCAGCTCTAAGACCACTCCTTCCCGGGAGAACACGAGTGTCCCCAAGCCCTGACACCAAACTCTTCTTTCCAGAGCAACTGTCACTAGTAGTTAGGTATTTCTTCTTCCAGATACTATATGCATACACACATACCACACACATGTGTACACATACATGTACATATGCATAGGTGTATGTACGCATGTATACATGCATATAGATGTACATACATGCACATTACAAATTCATATAGATGCTCATATATATGTGTATACGCATGCACATATCCACGTGCATACACATGTATATATTCAAATGCATGTATGTATATGTATATGCATATGAAAATATAGCCATTGGTTAAATGTCAGATAATACTGTCTCCTCTCCTTTCCTCCTCCTCCTTTTCTCCTCCTCTCCTCTTTTCCCCTTCCCTCCCCTCTTCTCTTCTCTCCTCCCTTCCCCTCTCCTTCTTTCCCCTCCCCTCCCTCTCCTCTCCCCTCCCCTCCTCTATCTTTCCCTCTCTTCCTGTTCTCTCCTCTACCTTCCTCTCCTTCCCATTTCCCCTCCATCCCTTTTCCCTTATCTCATCTATACACAATTTTCATTTCTCTGACAATCACACAAGATTTGTATAATTAAGGAGAGTGAGAGAGAGCGAGAGAGAGCGAGAGAGAGAGAGAGAGAGAGAGAGAGAGAGAGAGCGAGAGAGAGAGAGAGAGAGCGAGAGAGAGAGAGAGAGAGAGAGAGAGAGAGAGTGAGTCAGAGTCCAAACACCAAAATGAAAATAATTCATCTGATCCATGAACAGATCAGGCACCAGTGTGGTCTAAGCAATCCTAGTGGGAATATTAATGGAAAATTCCATACTGTCCCTATCAGCAAACCTCCCCATAGGAATACAGGCCATCTGGAAAATAGTTGGCTCAGAGCTTCATAGCCATTTGTCAGGACTATCTTTCATGTAGTTTTCCTATATCTAGGCTCATCCTAAATGCTTTCTAAGCCCACTGTAAGCTTTGCTGGAACCCTATAAGGTCTCTGAGTGTCTAGAAACGGTGTCATCTTTGGTTTCATGGATCCTGTTCCACTAGGCCACTCTCTCGGCTCTCTTGGCTTTGGCTTTCTTTTCTCCATTTGAACAAAGATGTCCCCAAAATACTGCCTGACTTTCTCCCATTTGTTCTCCTAGGTGAGCTTGTTCATGCAACATGTTTCCACAACTGATTTGTTTTGTTTTACTTTAAGGGCAATATTAGAGTTGGAATTCAAAGTGCCATGCTTTCTCCACTTGGCTAGCACTCTATCACTTGAACTATTCCTCTGCTTCTGGCTTGCTGGTAGTTAATTGGAGATAAAAGTTCTTGCATCTGTCTGCCTGGGCTGACTTAGCTAAAAAAATCTGTGCTTTTCAGTGCAAGTGGCCCAGGTATTTCTCCAGGAACCCTAGACCTGTTTTCAATCACCAGCCAGACTTGGCACTTGCCTAGATTCCCCAACAAACCACCATGTCCCAAATGGAGCTACCATTAGTCAGCTTCCCTTTGAGGGGAGTCTTCTCCATTCCTCCCTGGTTCATCCCTCCTCCCATCACTAAAGCCAGTTGGTGCTCCCACATGCAGTAGAGTCACTAGGTCTTCCTGTCTCTATGGCCATACTGAGTGGTCCTTCATTTATTCTCACTGTTTGCCTAAGCTTTGTCCTTATCATTTCTTGGAAAACCCATAAGAATCTGTTTTTTACTGTTGTTGTTAAATTTTGAAAATTCAAAAGTTGCATAAGCAAGTTGCAATTTAACACATCCATCCAAGTGTCCATTGTGTCTTGGTCAGTCATCTCTTCCTTTCCCACCCTCCCACCTCACTCTTTTCAAGTTTCCTACTTTTTTTTTTTGCCAGTCCTAGGGCTTATACTCAGGGCCTGAGCACTGTCCTTGGGCTTTCTCAAGGCTAGCACTCTGCCAACTTGAGCCTCAGCACCACTTCCGGCTTTTTTCGATGTATGTGGTACCGAGGAATTGAACCCAGGTCTTCATGCATGCTAGGCAAGCACTCTATCACAAAGTCAAATTCCAGGCCCCCAAGTTTCCTACTTTTATTATCAATGTGTACATTGTTTTTACTGCATTTCTCCCTTCTTCCCTTTTTCATTCATCCACCCCCTCACAGACCATGCAATCTCTTCCCAGCTTCCTGATATTCGTTAAATTGTTCATTATTCAGAAAATTTACTTCAGCATATACTACACTTTAGCCAACCTGATTGTTTATACAAGTGTGTAAGCCTCTGTGTGTTTACACAGAAGGATGTGTTTTGGGTCTGTGATTCACATATGAGAAAAAGCATGGAACCTTTGTCTCTCTGGGTCTCAGCGGCTTTCACAGCCTCTGCGAGAGGTACTTAGAACCTGTTCATTATGGGATGCTTTAAGTGATGGCCACTTGTAGGGAGCTGTGACAATATGACTTTTTAAAAACCCTGATCAAAAGTGACCAGTGGCTCTAAAGAGGAGGCTGTCATTCAAAAAAAAAGGATGATCACAGAAGCTAATTCAGGACCCTCACTGAGCTCACCTAGCTCAACTAAATGAAGAGAGTATTTGAGATAATGGTTAGAAGAATGCCATATATTTTTTTTAATAAAAAGAAATCAGCATGTCAAAAAACTCAGAAGAAATTTTATAGATTCCTAAACTCACACACAATAGGCTATCAATTCTATGAAGTAAATTTCAGTGCAGTACAAAAGATAAGAAATAAAATAGGATAAAGGAATCTACACAGCAATGGACCTTATCTTCCCACCATCTAAAGGTCATTTCTTCCACAGGCATGAGAAATGGGAGATGATGTGGTTGATCCACAGCTCCAGCTCAGAAATCCTGCCCCAGACAAAGATCCTGGACAGAAGAGTGAAAGAAATGAAAGCAATAAAATGCGAACTGGACAAGCCATGTGAGTGATTGTCAGATGGTGTTACAGCAGGAGGTGCAAACAGAAGAAATTAATGATATAATCAGAAACAGGGATTCTAAGGCTGTTCATAAGACAGATTGCAAAAGGGGAACATGTATAAGGATTGAGTAGGATGAAGAAAGGAAACATTATCTAGGAAAGATTAAATAAAAAGACCAAATGAATTATACATAGAGAATGGTGTGTGTGTGTGTGTGTGTGTGTGTGTGTGTGTGTGTGTGTGTGTGTGTATTCAGGGATAAGAGGAAAAGGAAATACTTTTCAACAGCCAGTAGTATTTAAATTTCAAAAAGAATAATTGATTTTAAGGAAAAAAAAGGCTAATGAATATAATTTGTGCTGATACTGGGCCTTTTTGCTCAAGGACAGTGCTCTACCACTTGAGCCATACCTCTATTTCTATCTTTTTTTGGTGGTGAAAGTCTCATGGACTTTTCTGCTTGGGCCAGCTTTGATGCCAAGATTCTCAGATCTCAGCCACTTGGGTAGCTAGGATTACAGATTTGATCCATCAATGCCAGGTTGGCATAATTATTGATGGAGATTGAGTAGTCCAGATTCAGTGATCCAAAATTCTAAATAATCCCAAAATAAAACTTTCAGAGAACCAACATGCTATTAAAATGGAAAATTTCACACATGAGTCCACAGGGTTTGGTTGTGTCAAAACATAGATACACTAAAAATATTGTACAAAGTCATCTTTCTGCTCAATGTGTATAAGAAATAAATAAATTTCATTCTGGGACTTATGTTCTACTTTCCAGATGTTTGAATATATATTTATATATATATACATATATACATACTGTATATACATATATAAATACTGTATTCACACATATGTGAAACTACTCCCAAATCCAAAAATATTTGAAAGCCAAAATGCTTCTATGCCCCAGTATATCAGATAAGGGATATTCATTTTGTTCTATTACTTTGTAAATAAAGAAGTGGAAAGATCTGGAGATTGTAACAGTCATGTTAGCTGGCATGTGGCTGAACAAAGATCTGCCCTGAAGCTTCTTACCCTAACCCCAGCCTGCATTTCTCTACATTACTGTGGCCTGAGGGAATAATGTAGTCTATTTCCCACCTGTACCTAGAAACACAATGTCTGTAGTAAATTTGACTCCAAAAGCAGATTTGGAGAGAAGGACATGGAAAGAGTGAGAAAATGAAGATGAGAGAAATAGGTAATAAGGAGAGATGGTAGGAAAACACAAAAGATAAGCCTCCCTTTCCTCCCTCCCTTTTTTACCTCCCTTCCTCCTTCCTTCTCTCTCTCCTTCCTTTCCTTACTTCATGTGCTAAGGGTTGAACTCAGGTCCTTATACAAGCTAGGTTTAAACTCCACTAATAAGCTACACCCAAAACTAAACCTAATACTTTAACACCAAGGTTCTCTGTCAGTGACAATCTAAAAGATTATTCTGTAAGGCTTTAAACAACAACAACAACAACAACAACAACACACACACACACACACACACACACACACAGGACTTTATGCATGCAGGCAAGCACTCTACCGCTAGGCCACACTCCCAGCCTGAAAGTACAGCTTTCTATCCTAATTATAACATGCATAGTTTTACACCAGTTTCACTTTGTTTTTCCTAAACTTATTCTTCCTGGAGCCTTCAAATCCTCATTTTATCCTTGGCTACTTATTTCTAGGTTGTTGCTTGTCTGAGACATTAGAATCTTATCATCATTCTGGGAAAACTCTTTTGCCTTTTTCCTGTATCAGTTTCCTTTTTTCTAGATCAATGAGTCATGCATGTCCTACTCTTTCTTGGTCTGCTTCTTTACTTATGGGCAACACAGTTGATTTTTTAATTTCTGGAGAAAGGTATGTAGAAGGTAAATTATGTAACACCTTTCATAACTCAAAATTGCTTTGTAAAGCTGAATGTATGGCTTACATAAAAATTTTAATGTGGTGATCATTTCTTCTGGAGCTGTTGTTGACAACCTAGTGCTATTCTAAGTTTCAGCCTTTTGTGGGTGATCTGTTTGTTCTCTTGGGAAGTTCTTCTTCCTTTCCCTTCAGTAGGAAAAATGTATGCTGGTTATTTTTGCCATTTGTTTTATGCTCAGCCCGGCAATGCCTCTTCTTACAGGTTTTGGAAATTTTCTTAAAGTGTTGCTTTGATAATTTCTTACTATCTGATTCCTATGTTCCATTTTAAGGAAATCTTAATACGGTCCCTCTATTGGAATATCTCTGTCCCACACATTCAAGCCACACTGGATAGTTCTAAAGTTGAGCTCCTTGTCACTTAGTAAAACTTTTCATTTGTAACTTGTTCATAGGCCTTCTGCCTAAATCAATCATGTTGGCCTTGTTTCTATTTCTTTCCCTTATTATTTTTTCCTTTTTCTTTCCCTTCCCTTTTTCCTTCCTCTCTCCCTTCTTTCCTTTCTTCCTTTTTGTGTGGGCACTAGGGCTTGAAATCAGGGTCTCATGTTCTCACTTGCCTTTTCTGCTCAAGGCTGGCACAGTCAAGCCACACACTTTGCTTCCCAATTCTTGGTGGGAATATCATAGGCTTTACTGCATAGGCTGGCTTCAAATTTTGATCTTGATCCTCAGACCTCAGGCTCCTGTGTAGACAGAGTGCAGGCACAAGCTACCATCATCTTCTCTTTTTCCTATTTCTTCACATCCTATGAAATGCCAGATCTTGTGAACAATGAATCTGGTATTTCTTGCATTTGAACTCTTCATTTCTTCATATTCATTGTAGCTTTATGACTCAGAGAGGGTAACTTCTGCTTGAAACTACCACGACCCCTTCTTGTTTTAAGTTGAGACTGGAACATCAGGCCTAAGCCCAGAGGATTTGGGAAGCTGTTGCCATCCTCTGGGCTTCCATGTTGGTATTTCACTGTGAATTAGATGTGATTTTACCTGTCCATATTCCTCAATTTAGAAAATACATCCTAAGTTGGGTGCTGGTGGTTCATGTCTGTCATCCCAGCTACTCAGGAGGCTGAGATCTGAGGATTATGGTAGAGAGCCCTATTTTGTTAGTGTTCAGACAGGGTCTTTCCAGCTGGCCTTGAACTCTCAATGTTCCAATGTTCCTAGTTTAGTTTCCTAAATGGTAGGAGGGTAGGCATGTATCACAATGACTGGCTTTTGTTAGTGCTGTTCTTTTTTTTTTTTTTTCCCTTGCATTCACTTGTAAGGGTTACAATGAAAATTTTCAACCTTTTTTTTTTTTTTTGTGGGTCATGGCTCTTGAACTGTGGGCCTGGGAGCTGTCCCTGACCTCTTCATCTCAAGGCTGCCACCCTATCCCTTGCGCCACAGCCCCACTCCCTCTTTTCTAGAGATTAATTGGAGATAAGAGTCTCTCAGTCTTTAGTGCCTGCATGGAACCCCGATACTCAGATCTCAGCCTTCTGAGTAGCTAGGATTATAGGTGTGAGCCACTGTTTCTGGAAATTTTTCAACTTTTTAAAACTTAATATGCTATGATTATGTTTCATGATGATATCCACTTATAGTATTATGTGTGTGTGCGTGTGTGTGTGTGTGTGTGTGTGTATGTGTGTGTGTGTGTGTGTGTGTGTGTGTGTGAGAGAGAGAGAGAGAGAGAGAGAGAGAGAGAGAGGGAGAGAGAGAGAGAGAGAGAGAGAGAGAGAGAGAGAGAGAGAGAGAGAGAGAGAGAGAGAGAGAGAGAGTGTTTTGTCCCTGAGCTTTTTTTTTTTTGGTGCCAGTCCAGGGGCTGGAACTCAGGGCCTGGGCACTGTCCTTGGGCTTTCTCAAGGCTAGCATTCTACTACTTGAGCCACAGTCCCTCTTCCAGCTTTTTCTGTGTATGTGATTCCAAGCAATCAAACCCAGGGATTCATGCATGCTAGGCAAGCACTCTACCACTAGGCCATGCTCGCAGTCCCCTGGGCTATTTTGCTCAAAGCTAGTGCTTTACCACTTCAGCCACGGTTCCATGTCTGGCTTTTTGGTGGTTAATTGGAGATAAGAGTCTCATAGACTTTTCTGCTCTGGGTGGGTTTGGCCTAGTGGTACAGTGCTTGCCTAGCATGCATGAATACCCGGGTTCAATTCCTTGGTACCACATATATAGAAAAAGCCGGAAGTGGTGCTGAGGCTCAAGTGGTAGAGCTATAGCCTTGAGAAAGTCCAAGGACAGTGCTCAGGCCCTGAGCTCCAGCCCAGGACTGGCAAAAAAAAAAATCCACTGACACAAATGGACAATTCACTGTGGCTACTAATAAATTTCTTCTACTCTTTTGAACAGTTATGTGGAAATAGAAATATGTTCAAAGTGGCTTTAAAAAATCTTCCAAGCTGGGTGTTAGCGGTTCACACACATAATTCTAGCTACTAAAGAGGCTACCATGTGAGGATTGCTGTTTAAAGCCAGCCTGTGCAGGAAAGTCTGTGAGACTTTTATCTCTATTAAACTATCAAAAAAGACAAAGACCCACAAGTGGAGCTATGGCTTAAGTGGAAGAGCATTATAATGCTTTGAGTTTAAACCCCAGGACAGCACATGTATGTGCGTATGTGTACACACACACACACACACACACACAGACACACACACACACACACACTTTACCAAAAGGCACAGACAATTAAAAATGAAGAAGATCTTATAATGTGCCATTTTCCCCCTAGGAAAACATCCAAGTTCAAGTTCAGCCTTCTGAGCCATCGTGGTCTGCTAGGTGACTTTTTGTGTTGGAGAGGCCATTCTTGCCAAGATCACCCTTTCCCAGGACTCAGGAAAGGGCATTCCAACCAGTCTCTTAGCTGCATTATGCTGCACAAACTACCTGCAATCTCGTAAAGGAGGGTTTCAGATAGAATTTAAGTATCACAGTATCAGATCAGGCAATGGGCAGACTATAAATGCTTAATGTCCAGCAATGCCAGCTGCTGGCCATTATTATTATGGCTGCTAGTCATGGAACCATCATGGCATTTAACTTGCTTTTTACTGTTCCATAGCCTGTTATTGTAAGTTGCATATTCACAATAATTAGGCATTCCATTCCCATTTGTCCTCCATGTTCACTCCAGTGTGTGGACTGGTCAATAGCTGGTGCTTCCTCTAGGCCATGTGAGAAAAGCTGTCTTTTCTATCATAGTGTATAACTTTCTTTCTATCACTCTTGTGAGAATTGTTTTTCTGACAGCCTTCTGCTTAGCCCCAGTCGACTGTAGTTTAGTTTACATCCTATTCCTGTTACATTTTAATTAAGCTCATTGAATTTTAGTGGCATCTAGTTGCTGTCAATTAAGTCACACTCTGTTTAAAAAAATTGTTTTGTACTTTCATCACCCCACTGCAAGCAGATTGTGAAGCTGAGCTTGGCCAATTTGAGCAGCAGGGCGGAACCCCTGGTATTAGGGATAATGGGGGGAGCAGCATCCCTGCTCTGTGTTCTTGCTTGACAGATTTTGGCTGGTGGTATACCCTTCTATAGAAGAGTGGCATGCTGAGGTCCTTGCTTTGCTGAGTTACTTTTGAGTTACTGTCTTCACTGTTACATGGCACCTGGGCATCCCAAGGTGTAGCTAACACAAAGTTGGTGTTTCAAAATCTTATTTGTGGTGGTCACATGCTGACCTCTGACACACAGTATGGCACATAGGTTTTCATGGCAGAGCCACAGAGAAACAAGATAGCAGATGGTTCCAGATATGCTGTGGGGTTTTTTCCCCCCTTCTTGTACTGGGGCTTGAACTCAGGGTCTGAGTACTATCTCTTAGCTTTATTCACTTAAAGCTGGCACTCTACTATTTGAACTACAACTCTTTCTTTGTGTGTGGGTCATGGGGCTTAAACTCTGGGCCTGGGTGCTGTCCCTGAGCTCTTCAGCTCAAGGCTACCACTGTAGCCCTGGGACTGGGCATTGTCTCTGAGTTCTTCAACTCAAGGCTATAGTCCTACTCCTGGAGCCATAGCCCCACTTCCGGTTTTATGGAGATAAGAGTCACACTCTTTAGTGTCTGGGCTGGCTATGAACCACAGTCTTCAGATCTCAGCCTCCTGAGTAGTTAGGATGACAGGCATTGAGCCACAACTCTTACTTATGGCTTTTTTGTTGATTAACTGGAGAAATGATAAGCAGAAATGCCATTATGGTCATTCATCAGCCTGGTGGTGGGAAATGTAAACGCAAGGAGAAAAGCAGAAGAGCCTGGGGGAGCACTTGCACCATAGCTTGGCTTACTGTGGTAAGTCAGATGTAAGGAGACAGAGAGAAAGCTGTGGTGCGTCCTAGGCAATCATAGCTCAAGGACCAGATCTGTACTTCAGAGAATAAGGGGTGGCTAGAGAGCCCTAAGCAGGAACATGACAAGATTAGATACACAGTTAGAAAGGTACAGGTTTCCAGCTGCACTGCTGAAGACTGATTGGAGGATTTTCCATGAATAGGAGTCAGGCTTGATAGATGATGGATTATTTATTTTGTGCATAGGTGCCAGCATTTGGGACTTGAATTCAGGGCTTTGCACTCTTGTGTTTGGCTTTTTCTCCTCAAAGCTGGCATTCTACTACTTAAGCCACACCTCTACTGCTGGCTTTTTTCCCTGGTTAATGGAAGATAAGTCTCACCCATTTTCCTGCTTTGGCTGGCTTCAACACAAGATCTTCATATCTTAGTCTCGTTCATGGCTAGGACCAGAGGTGGCAGCCACCAGCTATTGGCACGATTGACTAATGATGTCACTGATTGCTTGTTGCTGAAGGATAGGTTGAAGATAAAGATGAGAAGATCCAGGAAAATGATTATTCTTTTCTAGCTTATCCTATAAAATGGATACCTGCGTTTGTCTCATTATTATAATAATATGTGCATTTTTTCTACATCTCACAAAGAATATTGCCTCCAAATACTTCAAATACTATAAAAAGTATTTGGTATTTTATCAGTGTAACACAAGTAGCAGAACATGTAAGTCTAGGGAGGGGAGGGGGCGGATAGAAAGTCTCAAACACTGTCAAGTAATTAAAAGTTCCCCACTAGCATACTAAGAGATTGGACCACATCATAGTAGTTATTTGCATAATAATGCATTTTTTAGCACAGTAGGCAGGTTTCTGAAAGGTACAAATGTCAGACATCACAATGAAAAACATAGCTCCAACAGAACATTTGCACTAATCACTGTTGGACTCACTCCCACCCCATAGTGAGACTGACAAGCAGAGGGAGAAAGCTATCAGGTGTGTAACCTTTTAGATACAATGTGTGTATAGCTGCTTAAATAAGAGGATTTTAGTGCCCTACTTTCTGAAGAGCCTCCTCAAAACAAAAGGTTTCATCCTAGCCTGCAGGTGAGTCACAGAACTATCTCACTTCTCTTCTGACACTGTGTGTGTGTGTGTGTGTGTGTGTGTGTGTGTGTGTGTGCTAATGCTTCTCAAATTATGTAAAGTATCCTTGTTGTTTCAGTGAAATCAGAGCAGAAATAAAGGGATGTTTCTTCTTCTTCACTTGGCTGAGTCTGTGCTATTTCAATTATTCCACCTAGTGAGGATTGTGGGCTACTTAAAAGCCAGGCATGGTGGCTCACGCCTGTCATCCTCGCTACTCGGAAGGCTGAGATCTGAGGGTCAAGGTTCCCAGCTCGGGCACAACAGGACCTGAGACTCTTACCTCCAATTAACCTCTAGAAAATGGAAAGTGGGGCTACGGTGATAGCCTTGAGCTGAATTGCTCAGGGACAGTGCCCAGGCTGAGTTCAAGCCGCAGGACCTACCCCCCCCCCCAAAAAAAAGAAGAAGAAAAGAAAAAAAGAAAAAAAAAGTATTGTGAGCTACCAGATGGCAACAGAAGGTAAAGGCATGAAGGTTTTAAACTGAAGTATTGTTGAAAGAAAGAAAGAAAGAAAGAAAGAAAGAAAGAAAGAAAGAAAGAAAGAAAGAAAGAAAGAAAGAGAGAGAGAGAGAGAAAGGCAGGCAGGTAGGCAGGCAGGCAGGCAGGAAGGAAGGAAGGAAGGAAAGCTAGGCTGGGTGTGGTGATACATACCTGTAATCCCAGCTATTAGGAAAGTGGACATAAGACTGTCACAGTCTGAAGCCAGCCCAGGCAAATATGAGAGCCCCTCTAGTAAACTAAAGCAAGAAGGACTGGGGACATGGTTCAAGTGGTAAAGCATTTGCCTAGTAGGTACAAGGCCTTGAATGCAATCCCAAGTACTGCCTTCAACACACCAAACAGTCCCAATGAATTTTGCTGAATTTCAGACTGTCAAAGCAGCTGTGAATTTAGTACATTACTTTTTATACTGTCAGTCTTTCGACCATTTCACAGCTTACAAATCATTTCATGAAGGAATTGAAAGATATGGAGAAGAGTGATGGAGGAGGAGAAGGATGGAAAGGGTGACTGCTCAAGATGCATTGCACTCATAAACTGACATGTTGCATGGAACCCCTTTGAACAACTACTGAAGGATAATGAAAATACATTTAAAAAGAAAGGGAGAATATATCTATCAAATCAGCAGTGTCTAATTACTAGCAGCTCTAGGTCATCATTCTAAGCAGAGAGGGGCTTGGTAAATCTTTTCCTTTATAAAGATTCTTGCTGTTCATATGCATGGAATGCTGTTCTCCACCATCACTGGCTAACAACTTCTTCGAAACATTAGGGCTTGGGTCAGGTATGGCATTTCATGTCTGTAATTACAGATATGCAGGGGCTGAGAGTAGGTGGAGTTCAGGATTAAGGCTAGTCCTAGAAATGATACTGGGACCACCTTAAACACAAAATGAAAACAACAACAACAACAAAAATTGCTCTGAGAGGCATAGCTCAAGTTGCAAAGTACTTGCCCAGCACACACAAGACACTGATTTTAACCCCCGGTACTGAAAAACAAACAACACACTTGAGGTTTTTAATGGTGTATCTTCTGCACTCTACATCAGTTAGCTCTCTCTACCATGTGTCTCCACTGCACATTTATTTTCCATTCAGTATTTAGTAACACTGTGCTAACGCAAGTGTGTAATTATGTGACACCCTGGGCCATCATCAGCTGCCCAGGGACAAGAGCTGTATCTGTCTCCCCAGGAATCTAGCGGAGTGCGGAATTCAGAGAGGGCACTCCCTGCGTGAGTGTCCCTGAGTGTCTGGAATGAAGGGGTTTGCATGGTCCAGCTGTCCTCTCTCCTTGGGATGTCTCCGAGTCACACAGCTTCTGATCCACACTGCTTCCCGCCCTCCCTGCAGGCCCCACAGAACTGTGAGCAGGCCATCTAGGATGCTTCCCATTAGTTCTCTGAAAGGAGGAAGTGGGTGGCTCCTCTGTCAGACATTCAAAGCACCAGCCCTATCACGCTCTCCTCTCCCATGACCTCACAGAAGGGAAAGGATCTCTTAGTTCTTCTACAAAGATTCTATCAAAATGATCTTGCTCTCCTCCAACCTTCCTCCATTCCCAAACTGAAGGCTGATTTCCCTGTTGGCCTCACAATGACAAATAAGTCAAAGTTGGGATAGCAATTCAGACGCAGCCTGAGGGAGAAGAGGGATGCTGTGCAATAACATCGAAGAGCCCAGTGCAGCCTCATTGGCTTGAACATCCCTGAGTCAACTGGAGCTTCCACCTCGACAGACACCAGGATTCTTAAAGTATTAGAAAATAACATGTTCGGTCAAGTGCTGGTAATTCACGGCTGTAATCCTAGCTACTCAGGAGGCTGAGATCTGAGGATCGTGGTTCAAAGCCAGCCCAGGCAGTCAAGTCCATGATATTCTTTTTTTTTTTTTGCCAGTCCTGGGCTTGAGCTCAGGGCCTGAGCACTGTCCTTGGACTTTCTCAAGGCTAGAGCTCTACCACTTGAACCTCAGCACCAGTTCCAGCTTTTTTTCTATGCATGTGGTACCAAGGAATCAAACTTGGGTCTTCATGCATGCTAGGCAAGCACTCTACCACTAGGCCAAACTCCCAGCTCAAGTCCATGATATTCTTATCTTCAATTAATGTCCTAAAATTCCTAAGTGGTGCTGTGGCTCAAAGTGGTAAACTACTAGCTATGAACAAAAAAGGTCAAGGGCAGTGCCACGACCTTGAGTTTAAGACCTGTAACTGACCAAAAAAAAAAAAAAAAAGGAAGAAAAGAAGGGACAGAAGGGGCCAGGAGTTTGGCTAGTGGTAGAGTGCTTGCCTAGCATGCACGAAGACCGGGGTTTGATTCCTCAGTGCCACATACATAGAAAAAGAGAGAAATGGTGCTGTGGCTCAAGTGGTACAGCTCTAGCTTTAAGAGAGCCCAAGAGCCCAAGGACAGTGCCCAAGGCCTGAGTTCAAGGCCCAGGACTGGCAAAAAAAAAAAAGAAAAGAAAGAAAAAAGAAAAGAAATGAACATGTTCTTAGAGTCCAACAACTCATATCATATGAGACTGTAAGAATGTCCCATCTGTACATCTGTAACCAAGCTCATTCTCAATTTCTTTAAAATATGTTCAGAATATTCACATGTAGAATACTGAAACAAGATCTCTGCTAGTGATCCTATACAAAAGCTAATTCAAATGAAACAACCGCATGTAACACCTGGAACTTCGAAATCACTACAGGAAAACAGGAAATGTTTTAACAGGAATGTTAAGATATAGACAGAGACAACTACAGTCTTTATAAATATGGCTCCCACTGCTTGGGAAATAAGAGCAAGAATTATCATAGGGACTGTTTCAAATTAAAAGGCTCCTACATTTCAAAGAGGGCCAAGTGTCCCTACTCCTGCACGAGAGTCTCTGCATTCAGTTTATGATGGAAAGTAGCTTGGTATTAATGTGCCTTATTCTATGTGAATCGATAACTGTTTTACTTACCAGGCGTACACATACATTATTTTAGTAAATTATTTCTTTTGTGGGTTTGTGCCAGTCTGGAGGTTTGAGTTCAGGACCTGGATGCTGTCCTTGAGCTTTTTTGCTCAAGGCTAGCATGCTATCACTTGAGGCACAGTTCCACTTCCAGCCTTTTGATTGGCTAATTGGAGATAAGAGTCTTGTTGACTTTCTCACCTGGGCTAGCTTTAAACCGCAATGCTCACATCTCAGCCTCTGGAGTAGAAGATTAGAGGTATAAGCCACTAGTGACCAGCAAATTATTTCTTTTAAAAAATATACTTACTGGGAACTTTACACAATATAAACTAAAATGCTTATGAGTTCATACAACTTACTTCATGGATCTAGGGGATCTAGGGGTTGGAGGAATTAAGTCATTCCCAGGGTCATACAATGTCTTTGTAGAAAATCAGGAGTCAACCTATGTCTGCCTGACTCAGAAACCATCCTCAGAAGTTGGGTGGTTTGATTTTCCTAAAACAAGTATGATCAGTGTCTCTGAATCTTCTTGTTCATTTCTTTACATAGAATTTTCCAGATTGTCTGCAGTCATTCTGTGATCTGACCGTGTCCACAGTTGTACATCGCATTCCTTGCATGTCTGCAAGTGTGAAATATGATTCCCTCTTAAAATGATGTCTTTCTGGAAGATTCTGACCATTCTTCATGACATCACGATGAGCATAGTAGGAAGTGTTAAGGATGTAGAGTACATGCATATGTATACACACAGGTGTGTGCACTAACCATGGTTGTGTAATTAGAAGGCGCAGTGATGAATTGAGGTGACCCTGATAAAGATATACTGCACTCATGAACTGACTTAATGCTGAATTAAAACCCCTATGCACAACTACTTAAAGATGATAATAATAAAAAGCAAGGTTCCCAAGTATTTCAGAAACTTTGCTTCCATCTTTCAGTGATTCCCCCCTCCCCCAAATCCTCATGAATAATAACTTGTCCTTGTATGAAGGCACAAAATCTCTAGAGAGAATTGATCTGTATAGCTACATGAACAGTTGGGACTTATCCATTTACTCTGCTTGCTGGCTTGCACTATTGTAGCAAATAGGAAAATACACTTCATTAAACTACTGGTCTACAAATACATCACTTCTTCATCAATATATCCCTTGACTCTGTCAAGTTGGAATGATGTCAAGAGCATAGCAAATAAAACTACTTTATCCTGTTTCAGATATGGAAGGAGTTCCCCTCCCCCCCGCTCCTGCAGTTTATATAAAACAAACAGTTGATGTGTCTACTTGAAAAAATAATCTCTCAGACTTGTAAGTCGGCTAATCTATGGACTACTGAAACTTAAGTTGGGTCATAAAAATTAATTTTATTTCTTTAAAAGCAAATGGTTCCCTTTAAATTAAATTTCACCAATTCATGAATATCAGGACATACTGTGATTTTTCAAAACGTAAATAGTTTGTCAACACTAGAAAAAGGGCCCATGCTAAGCAGACATGCCATCACCTGTGTTCCCAACCCTTCTAAGCCTGCTCACAAATGGATGTCTCTTTTGGGGGATGTCCTTTTTTATTATTAAATTATACTAATTGCTCAGTCAGTGGGGCTTTATTTATTTTATGTTGGTACTGGAGTTTGAATTTAGGGCCTCTTGCTTTTGCTCTCAAGGTTTGTGCTCTACCACTTTGAGTCACGGCTTCACTTCGAGCTTCTTATTATTTGTAGATGTATTTATTTATTTAGGTAGTTAATTGGAAATAAGAGTCTTATAAATATTCCTGCTTAGACTGGCTTTGAACTGAAATCCTCAGATCATAGTGTCCTGAGTAGCTAGGATTGTAAGTGTGGATCCACCAGCATCTGGCTACTATATTGCTATATATTGACATATTTATCCCTCTATTGTTCACACTTAACCACTCTCCTACTCCTGAACTTTGTCCATTTTTAGAAAACTTATATGTTTTTCCTATGTATATTCAGGAGTCTATTTTCTTGATTGATACTTTTTGAAATCATCTTTAAATAGTTTAAAGTGGCTTTAATTCAACCTGTACAATACATCTTAATCAACGTCTTCCCATCTCAACCCACCCAATTCTTCAAGTTACCTAAGTTTCATTTTCATATATGTACATTGAATATTATGACTGTATTTCCCTACTTGCTCTCTCTGTATTTATCTTCTTCCTCTTAAACTCTAGCTCCACAGATATATTTCAGCTTCCTTATTTTAAAAATGACATGAATAGTCATACTTCATTGCAATATTGCTTTTCAGTTCATCCTAATTCTCAACTCTGATGCCTTTCATTGTAGAAAGCTTTAACTTTTTACATAATTAAGCCTGTCATTTAAAAATATTTCTGGGCAGGTTCTGTATGTTGCTAAGAATGATTTTCCCTGGCAGGGAGTCAGTGGCTCCTACCTGTAATCCTAGATTCTCAGGAGGCTGAGATCTGAGGATCATGGTTCAGAGCCAGCCTGGACAGGAAATTCTGTGAGGCTCTTATTTCCAATTAACCACGATAAAAAGCCAGAAGTGTCTCAGGTAGCACAGCACTAGCTTTCAGCACAAAAGCTCAGAGACCCAGACTCTGAGTTCAAGCCCCAGGATCAGCTCTCCCTCTCCTTTTTCTCCCTCTCTCTTTTTCTCCCTCTCTGTCTCTCTCTCACACACACATAATCAAAATGCAAAAATCACAAAGACTTTCCTTTTCAAACTATTTTCTAATTATTTTATTATCAGAAAAATACATAGTTTTTTTTATTATGTTGTCCACTATAATTTAAAAAAATCACAGAATTAAGGAAACATTTGTGTTAGGGAGTAAGTTTTTTGATGAAATGACAGGCTTTTGCTTTCCCTAACTGTTTCTTATTTGCCCTGGTAACCAGGAAATTCATGTTATACTTTTCTTTCATCACTTAGATTTTTAGCTCTGTGCCTGCATTGCCCTGTGTCTCAGCCTATAAATTACCCTAAGGTAATTTTGAAATCATAAGGTGAGCTACTAAAAAATAGCTTAGAATGTGATTAAACAAATGCTAAATACAACATATATAAGCAAACCACCGGTATAATACGTTAAACTGGATTCAACTATTTTGAACATTCTCTTCTTATTCCTTGTTATTGTGGAGTTTTGGTCTACTAGAGTTAACTGGACTCCAGATAACAAGATTATAGGCCTTGCCCTCTCATCCCAATTACTATGGCATAAATCCATTTACTTATTGTGAGTTCCTCTAGGGTAAAGGTTGTTCTAATTATCTTGGTATTCAAGTCACCTTTGCCCTACAGCAAGCAAAAAAGATGTTGTTGAATGAGTGAACCAGAAAAAAAAATACCAAAAAACTCCCCTCAAAAATCTAGGCTAAAGAAAACAGCCCAGCACTTCTGGTCTGTCCTATAGTTGATGTAGTTAAGGATGTGGACTGACTAATAAGCAGTGGATGATAGTCAAAACTGGTGACACTAAGACACTGGAGCTTAGCCACATTCAGTTTGGAATTGCCAAAGGCTAAGAATCACAGTTTAGAAATATGGCTCACAGGCTCCATTTATAGCTCTGTGGTAGAGAAGATTGCCTAGAATGTGCACACAGAGGGAGCAATGTTTCCAAAATAAGAGTTAAAACAAGATGGGTATTGTTGTTCTTTTAGTACCCAGGAGGCTGAGATCCGAGGATTGTGGTCTGAAGACAGCTTGAGCAGCAAAGTCCATGAGGCTTTTCCCCCATTCAGCTAGCAAAAAGCCAGAAGTAAAGGTTTAGCTCAAGTGGCTGAGCACCACCCTTCAGTGAAAATGCTCAGTAAGAATGTAGGACTCAAGTTCAAGCCTTACTACTAACACACACACACACACACACACACACACACACACACACACACACACACACCAAACAACAGGCTTGTTTAATTAAAATCACCCAAACTTCCTAGAATCTAAGAAATCCAATTATTTGGGATTTATATATAATCTGTATGCTTACTTTCTTCGGTTTAGTTTGCATGATGACCTATGAAAACTAGATTTTCCTTACATTATAATTTCAAACCCACAGAATAGATGCAAAGCTCAAATGCTGTAATTCAACACCTTTAAACAGCAATGATTTCTGATATGCAAGGAGTTTTTGATGTTAGAGTTCTATCAGACTTTCTGTATGTCAGCGACTCACATGTGTAATCCTAGCTACTCAGGAATCTGAGATCTAGGGATCCCATTTTGAAGCCAACCTAGACAGAAGAGTCTAAGACTATCTTCAATTAACCAGCAAAAATGCTGGACTGGAGGCATGACTCCAGTGGTAGTACACCAGCTGTAAGTAAGAAATCCAAGGGAGAGCACAAGGTCCTGAGTTCAATCCTTAGTACTGGAACAAAAACAAGAATAAAGAAAGAAATTAAGACAAACCATGGAATGTTCACGTAGCAGATGGCGTGTCTTAAATGTTATAAGACTGGACTGGGCTTTGGAAAGGGAATTGAAGTTTTTTCAAATGGTCACATTTTAAGCAATAAAGTAAAACTGAAATATTAATTATGACTAATATCTCAGTTCCATAGGTATATAAGGCACCTTGGATACAAAGCTGGAAAACAAACCAACACCACGTCAGCCTGCATCCCTGTGTTCCTCAGTGGAATCAAAAAGACTTTGTGGCATCTACAATGTTGTTAATCTTAATTACTATGCAATGGAAATAATTAAATCATTTAATCAGTTCAAATTCCAATGTAAGTGTTCGTCTATCGTCACTACGGATTTAATTCTCTGTAACATTCACAGTCTGACAGACCTATAGAGAGAAGTTCCTGACTCATTCCACAACAGCTGACTCTCAGGCAGCGACCCACAAGTAGGCCAAAGCCTATTTTTTTCTGCTCAAAAGTTTAAGATCTAAATCTGAGAGCCTAAGACTTCTCCCCTTGTTGCTCCATATCAACAGGAAGTAGCCAGACAAGACTTCTCCTTTTGTGTTTAATACTTCTTCAGAGGCAGGAGTGATGAAAAATGACTTGCCTTGAAAGCACTCACCTTCCCCCACCCCCGACCACCATATCATTGAACTGTCCTTGCTGCCCACTTCCCTGAATTGTCTCCCCCACTTTCCTGCTGAACAAATGCACCCAGAGGTCTCTGAAGAGAGATTGGGACCAAGGAGGCCATGATGCTGACATCTCTGGTGGACACGGATGCCATTGAAACTTGAAATTCCTCTGTCAAAATAACATTGTTCACCCACCCAGCCTCCATCTCACCTGCTTCCACCTGTCCTGCCTGAGTTCGCTCTTTCCACCTAATATTTAAAGAGACCCTAGTGGTAAGAGGGAGTGCCATTTCCCCTCTGCAGGCAGAAGGCGACTCCATTGCCCTTCCTAGGTTTTCTTCCAGATGAAAAGTGTTAGTCTGTTGAGCTAGCCCTTTCTGCTTTTTCTTTTCTTACACAGGAGCCTTAGAAAGGCTAATAGCCCAATAGACATCAGGAAATGGGTACTTGAAAGGTGGAAGGTGAGATCAAGGGGGAAGGGGTAGACAAATAAAAAGAGGAGGGGGCCGGGAGTTTGGCCTAGTGGTTAAAGTGCTTGCCTAGCATGCAAGAAGAACCGGGTTCGATTCCTCGGTACCACATACATAGAAAAAAAAGCCTGAAGTGGTGCTGAGGCTCAAGTGGTAGAGCTCTAGCCTTGAGAAAGTCCAAGGACAGTGCTCAGGCCCTGAGCTCAAGCCCAGGACTGGCAAAAAAAAATTAAATGCTTATCTTACAAAATTAAGAACACTGAGGGGAGGGATAGGGTTAGGATGGATGTGCAAGAAAGATGAGAGAAATGACACTGATCAAGTCGCTTTGCATGCATCCACTGCTTTGTTAACTGGCAACGCCTTTGTAGAACTACTTAAAGATAATAAAATGTAATTAAAAAACAAATCCTCAGATGCTACTATCACACTAAAAATAGTAACAATTAAAATCAATACCCAATAAACATTTCACCTTTTCCTTCCTTCCCTTCTCTCACTGCTCTTCTCCTCTCCTCCTTCTCCCCCTTCGCTTCCTCCTTTTTCTCTCTCTTTCCTCTATCTCTGTACCTGTTTATCTGTCTCTGTCTGCCTCTCTCTCACTCTCTCTCTCTCTGTCTCTCTCTGTCTCTGTCTGTCTGTCTGTCTGTCTGTCTCTCTCTCTCTGTCTCTCTGTCTCTCTCTCTCCTGAGATAGGAGATAATAGGGTCTTCCTGTGTAACCCAGGCTGGTTTCATGATACTTCTGCCTCTTCCTTCTGAGTGTTGGGAATACTATGTCTAACTTTCAAAAAACTTTTAACATGTGTTTACTAAAATTAGAATCCAACATTAGAGCTAAAATTTGGAACTGATTGATATGGGTATTTGGTATTCTACATCTGTTTTACTTGGAGGTTGCTTACTTTTTGCATTTTACTTCTATTACTGGATCAGTTAGTTCATTTGCCTTAATAAGTTTCTCATGGCCTAACTTTGTCCTCATGGAATTCTTTAGTATGTGGCTCAAATGGTATGGTGCCAGCTCTGCATGCAAAAGAAGGAGGTCCTGGGTTCAAGTCCAAGCAGCACATGTACACAAAATTATTTACCATATTTTGAAAATGTGAAATCGCTTCCTAGCATCTTCCTAAAGTGACTTGCTTTATGTTTTTACTTTTTGCCTCACCAGTACTTAAGAACATATAGTTTGCTGAATATCAATCTTCAATGTGTATGTAGTAATATTACTGATACTTACCTTTAAAACTTTTATTTTATGTTATATTTATTTTCTTTTTCTGTGCCAGTACTAGGGTTAGAATTCAATGTCTGGGTGCTATTCTTTTGTTCTTTTTTGCTCAAGGCTGGAAAGAAGAGTTTCCTAGACTTTTCTGCCTGAGCTAGCTTCAAACTAGGATTATAAGAAGGAGCCACCAGTTCCAAGCTCTCATTATTATTATTATTATTATTATCACTACTATTATTATTACTCTTATTACTAGTAGAAGGTGATTCAGATGGATACTTGAGTATTTTGAGATAACTCTTATAAGTATTTGACTTCTTGGTTTCTGGAAGGGCAAGACGATCTGAGGTCTACATTTCCTATTCTAGATCCGAGGGCAGCTTTTTCTCCCAACCACTGTCTCGTTAATGGAAAATATATTTAGGTTTGACATGAGCACACATTGCTCTAGTTCTTGTCTATAACTTCCCAGAGGACGGCGCTAGGATTATTTTTAAAGAGTTCATATGCTATCCTATAATAATCATACACAAATATGTATATCTCACCATACACACATTCAGAGTGTTAGCAGATGTAGAATTATATATAATACGGACACTACCACAAGAATACGATGATTCAAAACAGTTGCAGCTTGCTTTGTTGCCTGTTGTTTCCGATCACTGGGACAAACTTGTGGACTTTAAAGGCACACAGGAAAGTTTTTCTTTGTGTGGATGTGTCAGCAACACACTAGACAATACTTCCATCACTTAATTCTCTTTGTGATGTTTTAGGAAAGAAAATCACAAAGGTAGCCAAGGCCAAGGGATGAAAATAATAAAAATAAAGGCATGATTTTGATTCGAAGCCAGCTTGGCCAGGAAAGTCTGTGGGACTCTTATCTCCAGTTAATTGTCCCAAAAGCTGAAGTAGAGCTGTAGCTCAAGGAGTAGAATGCTAGCCTTGGGCAACAAAACCTCGGGGATAGCTCCCAGGCCCAGAATTCAATAAACTATCAGAGATAGTATAAGTCATAGATATTTGTGAATTACTGTTTTTTTTTAAAGAAAGATAACTTACTAATTTGTGACGTGTGTGTGTGTGTGTGTGTGTGTGTGTGTGTGTGTGTGTTTCTAGTACTAGGATCTGTATATTCAGAGCCTTGTGCTTTTGCAAGGCTTTCTCTGCTCAAGGCTGGTGCTCTAGCACTTGAGCCACACACTTCCAGCCCAGTATTTTATTTTGTTGGTTAATTGGGACAGACTCTCAAAAACTTTTCTGCTGGGGTAAGCTTCAAATGCTGGTCGTCCAGGTCTTAGCCCCATGAGTGGCCAGGATTACAGCAGTGAGACACTGGAGCCTAGAAAGTCAGTTTAATATTTAAGAAAAAAGGTGTAAACAAAAGAAAAAAAGAAAGGAAGAAAGGCAAGGCAAGGCAAAACCAAAATGGGTAAAGTATCCAGACATAGAAGACACAAACTCCCTATGGGACTCTGGCAAGTTTCACACTTAGTATCTCACTTCCAGCCATTGAGTGTGAAGGAGCGGAGAGACCGGACTATGCTGGCCTGGACCTATGGTGTGCAGGGACTCCCCTCTTCCCCTCCCCCCCCCACCCCCCAGCCTGTGACCCTGCTGCAGGAGGGCCCAGCTGATCCCTGGGTTCTGTCTAGCTTTGGAGGCGCGAGCCTCTGGCCAGCAGGGGGCAGCAGTGCTCCATGGAGTGCTGACAAGCCCCAGTCCTGGGGCTCCATCAGAGTTCTTCTGCCCCTCTAGAGTTCCCCAGCACCCATTTCCCTGAGCCAAATGCCAGTCTGCTTAAAATAGCTTGGTTCTGGCTTTCTGCAAATGAAATGGCATGATTCACAGGGTTACCAGACAAGGAGAGGAGTGAGAGGCAGATGTGGGAATTTATACAGATGAAGACTGGAAAGTACCTTGCAAACAGTGTATGACTATGAAGTCTAAATGCTTTAGAAGTCATCTGTCAACCCCTCTCTGGAGCAAGGACTTTCAGAAGGCTTTGTTATGCATGCAGTGCTGTGCTGTGTGGAGTCTTACCAGCAGGTGCAGAAGTGGATTTTGGCGCTGGAAGTAAACTCCTGCGGGGTGTGGTCACACTGGCAGGGGGTGGAGGGGCTGCTCGGCTGGACCCTTTGGGCATGTCCTTAGAAGGCTGAGCTGCCTTTGGAGCTGACTGTTCTTCATTCCCGAAGGATGAACCTGTGGAGCAGACAGTGTGTTAATTATAATCCGGGGATGGGGGGAGTGAAAAGACTCTCTGCCATTCACACTGGCCAGCCAGTCCTAAGGCTGCCATCTGCCTTAGAACGTGACAGTGTAAGTGGGTAGTCTTGGAAAGCATTGCCCTGGAACCAGATGTAGAAAAGAACTCTTTTGTAGACCCAGGCTAAATAAATGCCTGTGATGTAGCTGGCACTAGTGGCTCCCGCCGGGAATCCTGGCTATTCAGGAGACTGAGATCTGGGGATCACCATTCAAAGCCAGTCAGGGCAGATGGATTCAATTAACCAGCAAAAAGCTGGAAGTGGAAGTATGGTTCAAGTGGTAGAGTGCCAGCCTTGAGTAAGAAAGCTAAACTAAAGTGAGAGGACATGATTTCAAGCCCCAGGACCTCCACAATCATTCAATCATACAAATAGATGCCTGACACTTAAAAACTCTGCACAATAACAAAACCCTCTCTGAAATTTAACACCCATCTGCACTCACTTTGCATATGTGTGACAGACACAAAGAGTGGGTCACTCATAGAAGGTGAGGAGCACTTTTTTTTGAAATAAGAGTGTCAGTTGGGGCCAGGAGTGTGGCCTAGTGGTAGAGTGCCTGCCTAGGATGCACAAAGACCCAGGTTCGATTCCTTGGTTACTACATACATAGAAAAAGGCAGAAGTGGTGCTGTGGCTCAAGTGGTAGAGCTCTAACCTTGAGAAATCCCCAAGAACAGAGCTCAGGATCTGAGTTCAAGCCTCAGGACTGGCAAAAAAAAAAAAGAGTATAAATAACCCAGTACAAATGGGATTCAAAAATCAGTTCTCTCTTTGCATCGGTGGGATCTGGGTTCCAGGAGCTCCTATGGCTGCCCAGGCCTCGAATGCTTCTTGTGTACTATGGCCCAGGACTCTCATAGAATGGGGCACATTATTCTGTACATTTAAAATCATCTCTGTGGAGGTGTGTCAGATGAACACTGCAGATGCTATATACACTGTATCACTCAGGGAGTGATGACAAGGAAAATCCTTGCACCATGATCAGAGCAGGTGTAATTTGGGGGCTTTGAGCTCAGTGTTCTGTACTCGTAATGCTGGAGCCCTATCAGTTGAACCACATTCCCAGGCTGGGTTTTTCTTGCTTAATTTTAGGATATGGTGTCAGTTCCTATCCAGGCAAGCACCTGAGTCTCAATCTGCATTGTGTGTGTGTGTGTGTGTGTGTGTGTGTGTGTGTGTGTGTGTGTGTGTGTGTACTGGGGCTTGAATTAAAGGGCCTGGGTATTTAGATGTTTGTTTTTGTTTTTGCTCTTTTTTGCTAAAGACTGGTGTTAGAGCCGTAGTTTAACTTCTGTTTCTTTGGTGTTTGAACTACAACCCTCATATCTCAGCCTCTTGAATAGCTAAGATTACAAGCATGAATCACCAGCACCTGGCTTAGACAAGCTTTTTGTCTGAAATGTTGAATCTTTACTAAAATTGAAAGGACTATATAACGACTTGATTTGTTTCAAAGGCAGAACACCTGAATGGATAGCTACAGATAATACTCAGTACAGAAATGACCCTTTCATCTATTGTGTGCTGTATGCTAGTTACAATTGGATATGCTGACAGCCTGTAGGCATGGCACACACACATGAATATTTGCATGAAATATACTATGAAATGTGGCATGGCCCCAACATCATTTTCTCTAAATTTTCTAAATCTTTTGTGATTTGTATATATATATGTATATATGCATAGTTTAAAGACAATAAAAGCATCATCTCATTCTTGTTAAATGATAAATCCCTTAAATACATCTGTAAGTGGCAATCTCTCTCTCTCTCTCTCTCTCTCTCTCTCTCTCTCTCTCTCTCTCTCTCTCTCTCTCTCTCTCTCTCTTTCTCTCTTTTAATTTAGAGAGCCTGAATGGACTGAGATGAGCTGTTGTTTGGAATAAACCTGTCCAATCACAGGATCATGACCACACATGGTGAAAAACAAGCGATGACAGCTGGAAGAAGTAGACAGCATTGGGGAGAAAGATTAATCTTTTTAGAAATTTTGTCATCATTTTAAAAGGATACCCATGACATGCCGTGTCAATAGAGTTTGCACAATGACCAGAAAGGCTTTGGGGTCATAACTTCCCAGGGATTCATTCCACCAATCTGAGTACGAGGTGACTGTGCTTCTCCTTTGAAGACTAGAAGCTACTAAAAATGAGTGAGATTTGTGATTTTTTTTCCTAACGAAAAGAATACTTAAGAAGAAAAAAGGACTGTGCTCCTTTGTTATTTTATTTTTATGTTTTGGAAACGTGCACCTTGCAGGGTTGTTGTTTGTTGTTTGTTGTGGTTGGTGGTGCTGGTCGCAGGGCTTGAACTCAAAAGTGCTGCCTCTGAGCTTTATCTTGCTCAAGGCTAGCTCTTTTGAGCTACAGCTCCACTTTTGGCTTTTTGATGGTTAAAAGGAGATAGGAGTTTCATCGACTTTCCTACCCAGGATGGCTTCCAGACATAATCTTCAGAGCTCAGTCTCCTGAGCAGAGAGGAGGACAGGTGTGAGCCACCAATGCGCCCTCTCTGCCTCCACTACCATTCTTTTTAAGGTGCTGTGCAATAATTTCCATTGTTGTCAGCATAGCTGAGGGGATGTACTTGACCTCTGCAAGCTGAGCAAATATTCTGGAACTCCACGGATAGAGTCTGCACAGTGTCCTGGGAATCATATAAAGAAAGCGTGTATACATTTGATCCAAATCCAGCCAGAAGCAACACGGCACACTCAGAAAACAGTGAGCCTTTGCTTCAGAATTGTTTGGCAGGCTCTCCAGTTCCTGCGTTACAGGAATCAGGGAATTTCTGCAGGCGGAGGTTTCACATGGAGGATGGACATAGCACTAGAAGTATTTCACACAGAATCTTGATGATCCAGTGTGCTGCTGACACGCTGCTAGAATCAACCATTCACCGAGAGAGGTAGATGCTGCATGAAGCACAAATGTGTCAATGCAGTCTTTTGTTTGTCAATGTATGAAATTTTCTTCAGAATGGAAATATTTGGTATTGCTTGTAGGGTTCAAAAGCCGTTTTGACCAAATCATCTTGCATCTGGTCTGGTCTCCCATAAAATGTATTATTCAGTGAACATGTCAATTTAGAGATGTGGCTGTTTTCCAGGCTGTGGATAAATGTATCTGTGAACTACATGAGTTAAGGAGTCTTCAACCCTCCTTTTTGAAAAAGTGCTTCCTTACCCAAAACTGCAAAATAATAAAATAATAGAACAATATAATGGATAGGTGCTGGTGGTTCATGCCTAACTACTTAGCAAGGTGAGACCTGAGGATTCCTGTAAGAAACTAGCCTTGCAGAAAAGTTGGTGAGACTTGTAAGCAAAATTAATTAGCAAAAAGCCAGAAATGAAGGTGTAGGTCAAATGGTAAGAGCACCAGTTTTGGAAAAGCCAAGTAAGAGCATAAGGCCCTGAGTTCAAGCGCCATTGCTACACACACACACACACACACACACACACACACACACACACACACACACACACAGAACAATATCATGTGCGTTCATTAGTGTGGGATTTGGCAGGAATGAAATAGCTCTACACTTTGCAGACTGGCTCCAGTTAACCAGTAATTAAAGACATATTATTCAATATATGAACAACACTGAGTTGGAAATGGCTGAGGCCTTCTAACTGCTCCAAGTACTTCACAACCATGCTAGCAACATACAAATATCACTTAAGAAAGAAAACAACTAGAAATAAATAGCTTGTGTGAGCCAGGAAAAAAAAGTAAGCCCTGGAGAATTCAGACGGTTAGAAGTAGTTCACACAGCTAATTTAGACTTCACCTTCCCAGCCAAGCCCAATCTGCCCAGGCATACATGTTATAAGCAAGTTTTCCATCTTTTCTTCTGACCACAGAATGGTAGAAATTGTGGCAAGGTGCAGGCTGGGGGAAACAGAGTACTCCCTGTACTTCAGTTTCTACATTTGTATGTGAGATAATGAGTAACTTCATAGAGTTTTGGGAGAACCCAAAGAGCTACCACAAAGAGATATTTTTTTAACTTTGTGAGACAACTTTGTTCTCTCTCTCTCTGTCTCTCGCACATACACAGGTGAGAAGGTTAGTAAAAGAAAACACTAGTGTCTGGTACCTTGTATGTGCTCATGTTAATTGCAAACTTGCATACTAATTTGAGTTATTCATTAGAATAAGTCAGTTTCTCTCAGGAACCTGTGATGTCTCCGAGCAGTTCATCTGATTTCAGCTCCTCTAAGTGAAAAGATAGGGAAGGACTATGGTAAATCCAATTTTCTCTGCAGCATAGAGGACTAAGCCCAAGCTTTTCAGAATATGATGAAGTATATTCCACACAGAAAAGATGAGATTACTTGAGCACCAGTAGCTCAAGCCTGTAATTCTAGGTACTCCGGAGTCTGAGATCTGAGATCAAGGTTCAAAGCTAGCCTGAGCAGAAAATTCTATGAGACTTTTATCTACAGTTAACAGTAGAAAGCTGGAAGTAGAAGTGTGGGTCATATGGTAGAGTGCTAGCCTCGAGCAAAACAAGCTAACAGAGTTTATGAGGCCGTGACTTAACTCTAATACTGGGACACGCTTGCATGGGCATATATTTGGTGAGATTATAACTGAAACAGGTCAGACTCAGAGAGATAAAAGGTTCATGTTTTCTTTCACACATTGAAGTTAGATCTGAAATGAAATGAAATAAAACATACAGTACCATATGCTTCTATATACAAATTAAATGACTGTACAATTATATAATGTATACAAGCATGGTATACAGTAAGAATTCCAATGCTGTAACTTCTTTGAATAACTAACTTTACAGTTTAACAAAATGAATACCAGGAATGTGAGATAGGTTTTGTTAGAGAAAGTAGAGCCTTAGGAGAAGAGGTCAGACAAATGGAAAGAGTAATAGTGGGAGAATATATTCATGACATATAAATACAAATGGATAACTCGAGGGGATAGGGAGCGAGGGGGAGAATGATGGGAGAGGTGTCATCCACAAAGCTGCATTGTACTCAGGAACTGACATTTTGAATCGAAACCCCTTTTGCAAAGACAAAAAAGGTTAGATGAGGAACAGAATGGACAACCCAGCGAAACACCACTCAGTGTACTGTCACTGAAATGGACGAGACAGAGGAAGTGTCTCCATGTGTCCTAAATATCAGAAACTGCTTTTGGATTGCTAGCTGAGATTCACATTAACTATAGGCAGTTATTCACACAACTATAGCCAGAAAGTGGCCTGACTGGACTTTAATTTTAGCAATCCATCTGATACGAGAGTGGTTTGCTTTCAGCTTTGAGAAGTCATGAAGCTGAGATTCTTGCTCCATTTGGATGTTGGTTACTTTTCTCTATGCTGCTCATGTCTAACTTTTGTCAGGTTTCCTTTTTATTTTTCTTTCTTTTTTTCTCCAGTCCTGGGACTTGAACTCAGGGCCTTGGGCTTCTCAAAGCTAGTGCTTTACCACTTGAGCCACAGAACCACTTCCAGCCTTTTCTGTATATGCGGTGCTGAGGAATCAAACCCAGGGCTTTGTGCATTGCAGGCAAGAGCTCTATTACTAGGCCATGCTCCTGGCCCCTTTTGTCCCATTTTCTTTCTTTCTTTTACTTTTTTATTGTCGGGGTAATGCATAGAGGGGTTACAGTTACATTTGCCAGGTAGTAGGTGCATTCCTTCTCACACATTGATACCCCTTCTCATGTTTTTGTCCCCATTTCCCTCTCCCTACCCCCTCCCAATCATCTTGTTTCCCCCCCTTCCCTTCCTTATTTCAAATAAACAAATAAATGTATATACAATACACCAGGTAACAATGTCAGATACAGTAACAACATGAGATTAATCAAAGGGCAACAAAAGAGAAGAGAAATAACACACACATTAAGAACAACCATCACACAAGATAAAGCTCCTGTTTCCACATCCTAGAGATCTTTTCATTTAGTCTCATCCTATATGGTCTTATGTATCTAGGTTTTGAGCTATTGTAATCCTCTGCTAGGAGAGTCCTAGATGTGTACGAATTATGACAAATGAGGGAAACCATTGAGCCTATGTTCCTTTGGGTCTGGCTTACTTCACTTAATATGATTTTTTCCAAGTCTTTCCATTTCCTTACAAAGGGGACGATGCCATTCTTTCTGATGGCTGCAAAAATTCCATTGTGTATAAGTACCACATCTTCTTGATCCCATCATCTACTGAGTCTTTTGCCCATTTTCTGTTTTTGCCAGTCCTGGAGCTTGAACTCAGGGCCTCAGCACTGTCCTTGGACTTTCTCAAGGCTAGAGCTCTACCACTTGAGCCACAGCACCACTTCCAGCTTTTTTTTTTTTTTTTAATATATGTGGTACTGAGGAATTGAACCCCGGTCCTCATGCATGCTAGGCAAGCACTCTACTACTAGGCCAAACTCCCAGCCCTTTTGCCCCATTTTCTATGAAGTGTTTAAGCCTAGTTCCTTGAGTATAGTGGATAGTGATCTTTTGTTGGATATGTATTTCAAATACTCTCCTACTCTGTGGTGCCTTTACTCAGGGTGTTCTTTAATACAATTTATTTTTGTAGTTTGAGTTTCAGACTTTCATTACTTGTGATAGTATAAAGATATCTCCTGTGTATCCTAAAAGATTTAAGTGTGTGTGTGTGTGTGTGTGTGTGTGTGTGTGCATATGCATGCTGCTTGCAAAGGTACTAGGATTTGAACTCAGGGCCTCAGGCTCTTCCTTTTTCACTCAAGGTTTGGACTCTAGGATTTGAGCCATATCTTTACTTCTGGCGTTTTTGCTGATTAACTGGAGGGAAGAATCACACAGACTTTCCTTCCTGGGCTGGCTTTGACTTGGCATGCACACACCTCAGAATCCTGCATTGCTGCGATTACAGGCACGAGCCACCAGTATCTGGCCAATTTTAAGGTTATGTTTTTCACGTTTAGATCATTAGTACACTTGTAAGAGCTAAAAAAATTAAACTTTTAGGAAAAAAACACATAGATATAAATCTCAGTGACCTTGGATAAGGCTATGGTTTCTTACGTGTACTTAGAGTGCATGTTCTCCAAATACAGATGTGCCGAAAGTGAGAGAGAATCAAGAGGTAAGGCTTCTAATGTGATTCAGCCTCTTTCCTCATGGATGGAACTAAGACCCTTCAGCCACCGGTAGCCTACTTGCCTAGGGAGGGTGCAGCTCTCACCAGACAACAAAAGTTACTGTTGATCGGAGACTGACAAGCCTCCAAAAGACAAATTTCTGTTCTTTATAAATGATCCAGTGTGAGATATTTTGTGATAGCAACATAAAACAGAATAAGACAACCACAGAAAGAGGCAGCCATGAAAACCCAGATCAGAAAAATCTGCACGAATGGAAGGAAACTCAAATTGGATTTTAGGTGGCAGGAGAAGGAGGGTAGAGTCACAGGATATCAACCACCCTCCACAAAGTAACCAGCCATACCTCCCTCACCCCGCTCCCCCACACAGGGGGAATCCTGACTACGATTAATGTCAGGATGACAATTTAACGTTTCTCATCCTTGTTCTTATTTTCTTTTGTGAGCTAGTACTGGGACTTAAACTCAGGGTTTTGTATTCTTTATTCGTTTTTGTTTTTTGTTTTTTTCCCCCTCAGAGTTGGTTCTCTACCATTAAACCCATAGTAAGTTTCCCAACTTTTTGCTTGTTGACAGGCGATAAGACACTCATGAACTTCCTTTCCCAGGCTGGCTTTGAGCAAAAATCTTCAGGTTTCAACTTTTGAGTAGCTGGGATTACAGAAGTCTGCCACCAGCATTAGCCTTCATAGTCTTTTTAAAATTTTAATTAATTTATTTTATAGTAACGCACTTATCAAGAATGCCAATAACAGAGTCTAAATTGTACAAAGACAAATACTAACTAGAACCAAATAAGCTTCTTAAGGAAAAGGAAAATATAGAAGAAAAAGTAGGTTATTAACATGGAGGCCTTATGACTAAACTCTAAGAAATGTGTTTCATTGATTTTGAGTATTTATCAAAATTATAATAACTGAACTACTTTCTCTTCATTGCCTTTTGTTGTTGTTGTTAACAAAAAGAATATTCTGGTTGCATGATAAGTTAATTGATACATATTTCATTAATTCAGCAGCATTTATCATGAGGAGACAAAAATTGATGAATTATTAAAATACCACGGAATGTTTTATTCCTTATCTGCTGCATATTTTCACCAAAGTGGATATTTTCTTTTTCACATTAAAGAAGTAAAGCCAACCAGATCTGTTGCCAGTTCAGCAGAAGTATTCTTTTTCAAAAGGAAATATTTGACTAAGGGAAGTTAGTTCTGTCTCAGTCTCCCCAGTGCTGGGATTATAGTGATGAATCATGACATTCAACTAGAATTTTCCATTTTTCCTCGGAATCTCATAATCTCATTCTTCAGCCAAACAAGCTGAAGTTCTGGAGCTTGTACAGGATAAATTGTCAAGACTCACAGTAAAGGAAGTTTAAAAAGGTGGTTGACTTGCCATAACTCCTAAGCTGGGATGGATGCTTACGCACAGCTTCCTGTCCTCCATGAGAACCCAGGCTGGGAGCCAGGGAGGGCTCAGGTGTGGTGCTACATCTCACCACTATGATGGGGATGGGCTCACAGGTCACATTGATGTATTACGTCGCAGAAATTTAGGAAAGACACAGAAAGCGCTGCTAGCTGCTGTCGTTCTTGTTACAAGCTCTTGTACTGGAGGTAGGTTGACCACTCTATGAATTTTCAACAGTCAGGGAAACAAACTCAATGGCCAGGAAGAAGGTGAGCTGCACCTTCACAAGTACCAAGAAAGCTCTGGCCAGAAACCTGCGGGAGAGGGCTATCCAAGATAGCCACATGGAGCTTAAAGAGAAAAAAAGAAAAATAACCAAAAGAAGGAAGAAAGACCAGGAATAAAAGAACAACCCTGGAAAGTAAAAGTGACATGAGGAAGTATAAGAGACAACCTAACAGAAGATGCTTTTGCTGTCCATTGTGAATTAACTACAAGTTCCCCAACTTTGTATCTGTGCCCATTGCACTGAGCTATTTGTTCTATGCTGTAGTCACTTTATAACCACTTTGGGCTCCAGGAAAGAGAAGATTCCCAAGTATCTTGTGTGGAAGGCAAACTGCCCCACAAACAGGCAGTGTCTTCTTATCATCTTAAAGAAATCAACCCGAAACTCAGGAGAGGACCCATCAGGTTGCTCTGTCCCAAGGGTAAAGTGATGACTTATCCAGAATTCTTCCAGAGACAAAGTCTAAGAGAATGGTCAGCCAGGCCACATTTGTGACTTGGAGTGCTTTAACTATGTATACCTTTCTCTTTCTCCCTCTCTGCCCTCCAGCCTCCCTATTTAGCCCAAAGCTAACATCTGTGCTGTCTCCCTATGACTGCCATGGGATACATCTCCTTTCTCTGCCCTTCACTATATGTGACATGTGAGGATGAGTAGTCAGACCTAACTTGGGACTCCTGGACTTTAGGCCCAGGGTCTAAAAACCCAGTTTCAGAAGGATCAGAGTGCAGGGAAGGAAATAATAATTGGCAAGGCAGCTAGCTAGTTTGGCCAGCGTGAGTTTCAGAGGGAAAAATGAGAAGTTCAAGGGGAATGTGATGGTTCATACTAGGAAGACTGAGGCAGGAAGACCAAGGCTGCCCGGGTTACACCAAAGGAGGAAAGAGGTACTGCTGGTGTACTGGTGAGGGTGCTGGCGGAAGAGGGAGAAGAGAAGAGAGCTGAGAAGGAAGGAAACAAAGAGGAAGAGGAGGAGGAAAAGAGGAAGAGGAGAAGGAAAAAGAAGGGGAGGAGGAAAAGCGAAGGAGGAAGGGGAGGTGGAGAAGGAAGAGGAGGAAGAAAGGTTAAATGTGTCTCTTCCTTTTTCCCTCTGTAGCCCCTTGCTCATCCTCTCAGCCCCCTGAGCAGCTAGGCTTACAGGCATGAGCTATTGTGCTAAATCTGTTTAATTTTGACTTGCTCATCTTTCTTTTTTTTCCATATATTTTTATTATAATTAATAGAAGGGTTACATTACATTCACCACATGGAAGGTGCATTACTTCACATACATTGATACCCTTTCTCATGTCTTGGTCCCCATTTCCCTCCCCCCCACTCCCACTCCTCATCTTGTTTTCCCCCCTTTCCTATCCAATTTCAAATAACCAAATACGCATATATCCAATATATCAGATAGCATCATGGTTTCCTTCATTTGTCACAACCAGTAGAAACCTTAGGCTCTCCCAGCAGAGATTTACAACAGTTGCTCATCTTTCTTTACTTTTCTCTTTTCTTTTATTTTGTGCCAGTACTGGGGCTTGAACTCAGGGCTTCATACTCTCTCTTGGCTTTTTCACTTAAGGCTTGTACTTTACCACTTGAGCCACACCTACACTTCTGGCCTTTGTCCCTCCATTTCTGCATCATTTTATTTTCATAGAAGAATGTGTCTGAAGTTCTGTTCATGAACTTGGTTGAGTAAAGCCAGGCCACTTACAAGAGACAGCAGTCTCCCAGATGTGACAGGTGACCAGGGTGGAACTGGACTTGCCCTAGGAAATCCACTTCAACCCTCCAACAACGCTTACAAACCCAGCCATCTGCTCAGGAGGCCTTGTGCCTGCCAGAGGGCATGCCAGCTTCAGCAGTAGTTAAGTGGCAAGCGGACGGTGGCCTGCCAGCAGCTGCTGTCTGCAGAGAGTACCTTGTGGAATGGAGGGAACTCCTTTCCCCAGGGAGAAGGAACAGGCACCTGGGGACCTTATGCCAGTCCCACAGGAGTGTCTTCACAGGAGACAATGAGATAGTTAGAAATCCGAGGGCTCAGGAGACAGACTCAAAGGGCAGAGAATTAGAATCTGGGACTCCCCACCCCAATGTTCTTTGTCTCTAGCCTGCCGAATCATGGAGCCCTTGGGGACTATCTGTCATAAGCCACACTTGGTCTTTAGTTTCTCAGAAGTAGTACTGAACTTGTGTTTGTAGCAAGGGAGACAAGGGACCATCCCTATCATTCCCTTTTGGGGTGACTCCTCCTGAGTGATGTGTGTTTCCCCTTGGAAGCACTATGAATTAACACATGGATTTTGGCTATTTGGTTTGGCCTCCTCTGGTAGGACCTTGGTCTATGCAATTGTGTGTGTGTGTGTGTGTGTGTGTGTGTGTGTGTGTGTGTGTGTGTGTGTGTGTGTGTGGTGCCAGTCCCGCAGCTTGAACTCAGAGAGCCTAGGCACTGTCTCTGAACACTTTGCTAGATAGACATGAACCACTGGTGCTAGCTCAGGGTATGTGATTTTTAATTATGGCAAAACACAAGATCCATTCTCTTAAATTTGAAGTGTTGGCATGAATGGCCATTGCCCAGCTCATGTTTTCATATTGTGCTGACCAATTCCCAGCACTCAAAGGCTCTATGTGTATCTTCCCTTGTCAACAACCCACTTCCACTGACTCAGTGCTCCCCTCCCCTTTCTCATTTGTTAGTCTTTCTATTCCTAGTCCTTAAATGGAGGCTTCCATAACCTTTGATTTTGCTCTTCTCTCTTTATATCATCTTCTTGGGGCCTCTTTCCTTGGTTCTCTTGTTATCAACAAGCTTAAGTGAGCCCCATGCTGTCATGGAGAATCTCAGCCTATCTTCAAGTACCCAGTCCTGCCCTTTAATGTGTCTGCTGTACCCATGTGGTGTGATGTCAAACTTCACTATTAATTAAATCCATTCACTGGTTTAATAATACATCCTTGGTGCATGTCAGATCCTTCCTGGTGCATGGAAGACAAGAACTTAAAGTCCAGTGCAGGAGATCAATCTATCAGAAACAAGTACTCAGACAAATGACCATCAGCTATGAAAGAAACCTCCAGGTTGAAGGAGGAAAACCCACATTAGGCCAGGGAGAGAGGCACACATAGGGCAGGAAGAATGCTTTTTCCAGCTTCACATTGGCCTCAATGTACTGTTGATTATTTGCCATGGTTGTTGGTCTAGTTATCTAGAATAGCAGAATCACCCTTGAATCTATCTTTCCCTGTGGTCAGCCTATGCAAGTGTTTTGGTTCCATTCTGAACTTCAAGTCCAAATCTCCTGTGCGCTCCAGAGACAGGTGCCCAGGGCAGGCCTGAGCCCTGTTGCTGAGGCTGCAGCACTCTCCTTCCCCAGCTCCAGTTCACCCTCCTCCTTGGGCTCTGCCACCTCATCTACAGCTCCAGTGACTCCATCTGGCCAGGCATAGAATTGTTCAGATCTTGTTGCTTAGCATTCCAACTTGCTCCTGTCTGATCCTAACATAACTTTGCAACATAGCTTTCCTATAACATCATCAGACCCACGCGATGAGGATTCCACTCTGGGGCTTTCTGAATCAGCTTTTCCTGGAGAAATCACTACTGTCCACAAGAATAAAGTACTGGATATGAATCTGTCCTGTCACGGTCACATCCTTTCCTTGAACTCACAGACGCTCTGAGAGCTTCACACTTTTCACTGTAGGCATGGAGCCTCTGCCATTGAAGAAGTGAGGAGCTCTGGACATGGGTGGCTCACACCTGTAGTCCTAGCTACTCAGGAGCCTAAAATCTGAGGATTGTAGTTTGAAGCCAACCGGAGTAGGAAAGTCCAGGACACTCTTCACTAAAAAGCTGCAAGTGGAGGTGTGGCCCAAGTGACAGAGCACCAGTATTGAGCAGAAAAGCCAAGGGAGAGCATGAAGCCTTTAATTCAAGTCCCAGCACACACACACACACACACACACACACACACACACACACACACACACACACACACACAATGTCTGGACTAAAATCTTTGCTTCATCTCACTGTCTGAGCCATAGACATGCCCAGTAACCTGATACTGAGGCTTGGCCAAAGCCTATCAACCTATCTGATCTCCATTGTGTCTTCCATCTTTCAAACCTCTGGCTTTCACAGCTTTCCATGGCAGCAGCCAGGATCACTATGAAAGGAATGGGTTTGAAGAGGCAACAATGGAAAACTGTGGTTATCCCTCTGTCCATGTTTTCCCAGAAGCCTCATCTCTAATGAAAGATGAAGGACTATATGACACACAATTCACTTCTTCCTCTCAGGGTCAGGAGGATGCCTCAGAGTCTTTCATAGCATAAAACTCCAGAAATCCAGGAAAGTGTGTCATCCCTAAACTAAAAGCCACTATCTCAGCTACACTTACTGTCCTGATCAAGGATAGGGCATACCTGTGTCAGTCACTTGCTAGAGATGGATTCAGAACTGCAAACCTGTGCCTCAGTAGTAACAGTAGTAACCTCTCCCCCTTTCCTCCTGCTCCTCCTCCTACTCCTCCTCTTTCCCTCATCTTCCTTTTTCTTTCTCTTTTTCTTCTCTGCCAGTACTGGGTCTTGAACTTAAGGCTCTGAGATCTCTGTTAGGTTTTCTTGTTCAAGACTGATGTTCTACTGCTTAAACTACATATTCATTTCTGTTTTTATTTTTATGGCTAATTGAAGATATGAGTCTCACACTTTTTTTTTTTGGCCATGGTGATTGAACTCTGGGCCTGGGCACTGTCCCTGAGCTCTTCAGTACAAGGTTAGCACTCTGCCACTTGAGCCACAGTGCCACTTCTGGTTTTCTGGTGGTTAATTGGAAATAAGAGCCTTATGGGACCTCTGTACCTGGGCTGGCTTTGAACTGCGATCCTCAGATCTCAGCCTCCTGAATAGCTAGGATTATAGGCATGAACCACCGGCACCCGGCCACACAGACTTTTCTACTTAGGCTGGCAGCGAACCTAGATCTTCAGATCTCAGTCTCCTCAGTAGCTAGGATTGCAGGTATGAGCCGCTGGTACCTGGCTTATTAGTAACACTCTTTTAGGAAAGTTAATTCACTGAATATCTTTTATTGATTTTTAAAATTTATTGCTGGTTGAGCCAGGAATTTGGCCTAAGAGTAAGAGTGCTTACCTAGCATGCATGAAGACCCAGGTTCCATTCCCTGGTACCATATACATAGAAAAAGCTAAAAGTGATACTGTGGCTCAAGTGGTAGAGCACTAGCCTTGAGAAAGCCCAAGTCCACAGGCCCTGAGATTCAGCCTCAGGACTGACAAAAAAAGAAAAAAAAATACTGGTCACCAGTACTTCAGACCTGGAATCCTGACTACTCAGGAGGCTGAGCTCTAAGGATCATGGTTTGAAGCTGACCAGCAAGAAAGTCTGTAAGACTCTTATCTTCAGTGAACCAGAAGTAGAGCTGTGGCTCAAGTGGTAAAGCACCAGATTTGAATGCAAAAAAGCGCAGGAATAGCACTCAGGCCCTAAGTTCAAGACTCAGGACTGAGACACACACACAAACATTTTTTTATTTCGCATCCATTATTAAGTAAATTTGAGAATTATCTGAGAAAATGTACACAAATCACTCCACAAAGTGCTTGGTACTCAAAAAATCCCATCCCTTGTCAATAAATATTAGCTTCCCTTAACACCAAGCACCAGCGCTGACATCATGAGTCTTTTCTTCTAACTTCTCATTTATGACACATGCCCCATCCCATGGTACTATATTTAATGGGATCTTGTTCCATTCAAGTCTGTAGATGAAACACCTCTTACTTGAGACACCTCTTACTTTGCCAGGTCAATCAATAAGGGTGCCAGAAGCAGGGTTGGTAGTCTTCTTTGCTTCCTAAATTCCGTAACTGCTCTAGGAAGCCGTTCCCAGTGCTGACCTGAGTGATGGTCTTAGAATCTGTGTCCCAAGGCTCAGGAGAATCCCTTCAATTAGCACAGCTAGATCACAGCAGAGTGGGGAAAGATTTCTTTTCTTATTCTTCATTCCTCTCCCTACTCATCCATGTCTCCTAGAGTCCATTCTAATATGTGGCAAAGCAGAGCCTGCATTCTTATTTCTGCTTTGGAAGTGGGAGCATGATGGGTGATGAGGCACTGGTAAAATGAAGTCAGAGCTCAAGCATGAAGGTGAAAAGGACTCTGTCCTCCAGCCCAGGGTAGTGGTGTGCTGGTCACAGTCCTTCCAGACCAATGAAGCACGGTGTACTCTGTGATGTCTTCTCCCATTTCTGCTGTGGGTCCTCCCTACTTGGACTCTTGGGAGGCTTCCTTCCTCACCTTAGCGGGGGTGGGGGTGGGATCTATGGGGAGGAGCCTTGTGAATAGCAGAATGTTTTTTCTGTTTCCCTCCGCCCCACCTTCTCTCTGTTTTCAGGCCTGTTTGCCTTTTAGCTTCTCTGCCCCCCATGGAATAGCAGGGGGGCATCACTGGAAGTGAAGCAGATGCCAGCACCATGCCCTTGGACTTGCATAATCATGATCCAGAGCAAACTTCTTTTTCATTTGTAGATCACCCAGACCCAAGTATTCAGTGGTAGCCATAGAAAACAGGCTGACAACAGTTCCCTGGCAGTGGGTAGAACTACTCAAAAGGAAGAAAGGGTGTTTCACAAAGGCAGCAAAGGCCAGGGGCGCTCACATTGGCTCTCTCAGTCATAGAAGTAATCACAGGAGATCAAAGCCAGCATCACCCAGCCCAGGACTTTGGAACTCCTGGCACATAAAAATGACTTAAAGCTTCCCTTTGATTTGGGAAATTCTCTTTAATATTTGTCACAGGGGTGAGAACATAGTCAAATATTCATCGGGGTAAGTTCCTTAAAAGACGAAGGGCTAATATACTATATCAAGAGGCCTGAGTAATTAAGAGAGTCATATCATTTCTCTCTTCCATCAATTATAGCAATTGCAAAACATCCCTCTGTAGTGAGGTACTTTAAAGCTTGAGCTATCATCCATGAAGTCTAACTCTAGCTCTTCACTGCAAAATCTGTTAGTAGTTAATTCCTTGGAGAATATATTTGAACTGGAGTATTTTAATTATATGCTTAGTATGAGAGTTGTTTAAAAAATAAGACCATCTAATTTGAACTCGATTTAAATTCTGCTGAAGTTATTAATATGGTATAAGAAATTATAGACATAATCAAAGGTTTATGGATCCACTTTTATGAATAGCTAAAGAAGAAAGCTTGGTATTCCATTCTTGAAATTGAATTTCAGTTTAACTTGTTTGTATTTTGTGTCACAGGTCTGCTTATTCATTCTGAGGCATCAGAAGGACCTATAGATTATTACACGCTTTAATGAATCCTAATTTGTCAAAAGACACAGTTCAAATCTGGAGGAGCCAAGTTAAACATTGCAAGGTGGAATATCTGATAGTTGTTGTTTCATACCTATCTATCATCCTAGCTACTCAAGAGGCTGAGATCTGAGGAATGAGGTTCCAACCAGCCCAGACCAAAGTGCCCATGAGACCCATCTTCAGCTAACCACCAAAAGGCTGAGGTGTGACTCAAAGTGGTAACGCACTAGCCTTGAGTGAAAAACTAAGAGACAGTGCTGAGGCCCTAGGTTCAAGCCCCAGTACAGGCTTAGAAAAGGAAGGAAGGGAGGGAGAGAGGGAGGGAGGGAAGGGAGGGAGAGTTTTGTAGCTGAGCTCACTCACGTCCCTCTCTCCCATATATGTGTAAATACGTCAGGGACTGCTACTAATTGGATGATTCAATTTGGTTAGGATTTCTTGTCAAAAGAATGGTATACTGCGCAGCCTCTGGGAAATATGCAATCTTTCAGGGGAAGAAATTGAACAGCCTCCCAGGAAATAAACAACATATTGGCTTTAAGAAGGTAAATCAAAATAATATTTCTTTCCTGAACTTTAAGTGATATTTTTTTCTCCCTGTTGGGAACCAGAGAACTTCAAGTTTTCCTTCAGAATATGCTTGTAATTGTCTCCCTCTCTCCCTCCCTCCCTCCTTCCCTCCCTCCCTTCCGCCCTCTCCTCCTCCTCCTCCTCCCCTCCCACTCCCTTTTCCTCCCACCCCACCTCCTCACAAATCAGGACTCTTGGCATTCAGCAGGCCATATCTCGGACCAAAGCAGTCTCTGCTGGGGAAGCAGGGTGCGGCTGTCGAGGGAAACTTGGGATATCGAGTGGCAGCCCTGGCCTCTACCACAGAAGGCTAAGCCACAGTCAATCTGCCTTCCGGCCCGCAAGCTGTGGCCAAAAATGTGTCCAGAAATTGTCCACCATTTCCCAGAGACAGGCCCATTTCCTTCCCTTTAAAAAAAAGTATCTTTAAGTAGTTGCCATTCAATAAGGCAGTTTATGAATACAATATACTTTTGTCAGTGTCACCTCTTTATTCTCACCCATCTCCCCCCTTCCCACCCCTCCCCTTATTCTTCTTAATGTTGTAGGATATACATTTGTTTCACTTCGTTTGTCCAAGCCCTTCCCCTTGACCTCATTCCACTCCTTTTGGGTGCCCACTTCTTGCTGTTTTATTTTGCCGAATGCTGACTTTGCCTTTGTGGGGAATTACACTTGAACCTACCATATTTCATTTAGTACATTGATACACACTCACATACCACCCAACATATTTACTTATGTTTCTAAGCTAAATCTAGCTTATAACTATATTTTTAAAAACTATGTATTCTTTGCTTGCTGTTTGGGTCTGTCTTCATGTAACCTAATTTTGGAAAACTGGTTTTCAATAGAGAACCATTGCTCTAATGAAATGAAGGATGACGATTCAGTTAAAACAGTCTTTATTTGTATCAATGTAAAATGATTGTTTACAACAAAAACCTTGCTGGGTTAACTTTCTAAATAAATATGATTTTTTTCCATGTTCAATAGCAGTTTGGTGACTGGAACTGAGAAGCTGGACTGAAGTTTTGTGATCTGACAGCTTCAGTTTTAAACGCTGACCTTTTTTTTGCAGCTGTATAGTAATGTTCAAATTAAAAATGAAAAGTAGGGCTGGGAGTTTAGCCTAGTGGTAGAATGCTTGCTTACCATGCATGAAGAGAGGGGTTCGATTCCTCGGTACCACATACATAGAAAAAATGGAAGTGGTGCTGTGGCTCAAGTGGTAGAACTCTAGCCTTGAGAAAGTTCAATGACAGTGCTCAGGCCATGAGTTCATCCCCCAGGACTGGCAAACAACATTTAAAAAAATGAAAAATAATTTCTACTTTGATAATATAAATCACAACTGATTTTGATTGAAATTGTATGAAGGAAACCAAGAGAAAATAGATGGGTTGGTACTGAAAGCCAATTAATCATCATGGTATAGAGAATAGTTTATTTACTGGAAGAATTCTAGGGTAATGTGCAGGAATAAACAGGTTTTAGAACATGAAAAATCACTGGATTCATAAATCAAAATTAAACTGCCTGCCATAGTGGCTCATGTGTGCAATCTCAGCTACTTGGAAGTAGAGCATTGGATGATTGTGGGTCAAGACTAACCAGGGCCAAAAGCTTTTGAGATACAGTCTCAACCAATAAAAAGCTAGAGCTAATGGCACAAGTCTGTTATCCCAGTATGCATAGGAGGAAGTGTAAATAGGAGGATTGAGGTTCAGGTCAGTTTGGGCATAAGTACAAGACTTTATTAAGCAGCAAATCTAGTTCGTGGTGTGGCTCAAGTACACTAGTAGTAAGTGCAATGCTCAAAGTAAGTTCAAACCCAGTCGTACCAAATGCACATACAACACTGAGTTCTGTCTTGTCAGATGGGTTCCAATGAGAGGGCTCTGTGGTGACTGAGCCTGGGTCTCTCAACTCCAGCACTGGCTACATGACAACTCCAGCACAGTACAGGCAGCAACTGTCCCCAGCGAGTGCTATCATCAGAAGAGCAAGCGGGATTAAGCCCCAAAAGTCATGTCTACAGAATTGCTATGAGCCGAACTCTAGAGAAAGGCCATTCCTATCTCCTGACTTTCCTTATGTTATATTCCCAGCTTAGGAGTTCCATCCTTCCCCTGAAAGTACTTTCTAATACAAAATCCCTCCATTGAAAGCCCTATTCCTGTTGCATTTCCATCTTTGAACTATGACTTTGAACTATGACTGCTGTTGGCACCATTGTCCATACTAAATAAAATCACAGATTTTTACGATCTACTATAAAATCAACCAAGCAAGCAGTATTCAAACTGTGTTTTCAAATTAACCATGAACAGACTAAGAAATGAATTTTATAGCCCCTTTAAAGGCTATAAATTTGATGGGAGAGAAGCAAAAGGCTCAGGTTTATCACCTTCTTGGGAGGAATTTCCTGAAGCCTAAAATAGGGAAGACAGGTGCTTTCCTTCTGATATGCCTGACTTTCTTATGTTGAGCTGGGCACCTACTAGACTCCACTTCTCTTTTGGCAGTTTTTTGTTGTTGTTCTGTTCTCTCATCTTCAACAAAAGGAAGATGCTATGCTTGCTGACCAAGGAGGGCCAAGCATACACAATCAGCCGAGCTTCCCAGCTTCCCTATAAGGCAGGGCACTGACTGTGTGAATAGGAGCATGACCACGCTCTGCCTTCTCTCCATTCTTCTCTTCAGCAAGGGCCAGCTAATGCTTTCTCTTTCACCTCTTGTTTTTGTTGTTTGGAAAAGAATCAAAAAACTGGGAGAGAACAGGGGAGGGGTCCACAAAGAATCTACTCATCACCTGATGCATGCAACGGTAACCCCTCTGTACATTACCTTAATAATAACAATAAAAAATTTAAAAATCATGGCTGTCTGGAAAAATAAGGATAAATAATATTTATCTTTACATTTAACAGACATATTAACTATTATTAGAAGCATTTAACTCAGTAGCAGAACTTGAGTCTTCACTAGTTCATAGAGGGCTGAAGGTGGCCCTGAAATCCTCTTTATTACTCACTTTAAACTAGAAGATGTAGAAGCTGAAAGGAAATGCTAAGAAAGGACCGAGCAGGCTGGTTTGCAGCCTCAGGCTGAGGCAGAAGTAGAATAAATTGTTTCCTAAAATATTTATGAAATGCAACATCTGCTGAAGTCTCCATCCCTGAGACTTCTGGTGAAATGTTAGGCAAAGACAGGAGCAAAAATCAGGCCCACTCCAAGGAGGAAAATATTTACTTGGTGGGGGGAGGGGGGGAACCCTGTGCTGAGCACACACGAAAGCCCTATACTAGCGCCCCCTGGTGGACATCTTCTATACAACATCCCAGTGGTGACTGCTGGACTTCTTTTTAAAATTTTTAAATTGTTATTGTAAAGGTGATATACAGAGGAGTTATAGCTCCTTTCCTCGCTCTCTCCAATTTTTTTCCTCCTATTTACACTCACAAGTTGGTTTACCACAGAGAAGATATGGAATTGATCCAGAGAGACCTCAGTATGTGAACAGATCAAGAACATGTGGCATATAAACACAATGGAATTCTACTCATGCATCAGAAAGAATAATATTGTATCATTCATGGAGAAACGGAAATATTTAGGAGAAATTATATGAAGCAAAGTAAGCTAGACCCATAGGGTGTGTGGTTTCCCTCATGGTGGTAAGTAGAATAAACTTTATTTTTTTGATGATGTTATGATGATGAAGTTATGCCCTGTGGCCCAACTGAATTTAAGCAAAGGGAATGTTCTGGGCTGGCCTCAGCTAATTACAGAAGCCTTTTAAACATATAGTATTTTCTCCATAGTGAGAAAGAAGACAAAGTTCAAGACTCAAAGCACAAGAATTCAGTCAGCTTGAAGGTGGAGGAGACCACACGGCAAAGAAGATGGGCAGCCTCTCATGACTGACAGTAGCTCCAGACTGAATGCTGATTACAAGGAGCAGGGAGGGACTTAGCCTTTCAACCTCGAAGACCATTCTGTCAACCATCTTATATGAGCTGCGATCCAAGAGATGAGAGAATTCAGCCCATTTATAATATTGATTTTAGTCTTGGAGACCCTGGGCAAAACACATTTCTGCCAAAAGTGAGCTGACAAATAGTTATTTTAGGTAGCTAGGCTTGTGGAGATTTACTAACAGGCAAGAGAAACTCGCAGAGATGACTACTGTAAACAGTGATATTAATATACCAAAAGAGATTTAGAATCACTATTAATAAAGGGAAGTTCCTTCATTCTGTAGGTAAGTGTTCAGGATTTCAGTTTGGGGATGATAGAATATCAGAGGGATCCGAAACTCAACTAGTTTTGTCTGAAATGGAAAAGCTCTAGGGCTGATCATAGCAACAAAGACCAAGTCTTATTGCCTTGTGTGGATTCTTGTGTTTCTACCTGTCTCCCAGCCTCAGGCATGCAGCCCTGCAGCCAGGACAAGCCAGTTACATCTGCCCTAAGTGCTGTGGTGTGCAATTACAGTGGCTGTGCCTGGCAGACACTCACCTGCAAACTTCTTACTTCAGGTGTGCTCTGCAGGGGAAAATCATTTTGCTTGCACACCAGGGTATACTCAGCACCCGGACACTAGGGAACAACCAGCATTTGTGTGCTAGGAGATTCTCAGCACTTTGTATCTTTCAGGAAAAAAAAATCTCAAGGCACAGTTCCTTCAAGCAGGCAACTCAGGGAAACAAGTTTTCAAAAAGTTTTGGCATGGACAAAGGCCATGGACTTTGAAACAGGAAGAGAGGGAGAGACAAAGAGGAGGGGAAAAGAGGGAGGGAAGAAGGAGGGGAGAAGAAAGAAGAGAGGAGGAAGGAAAGGGAAGAAGAACAGAATAAGTATGAGGAGAAGGAGGAGGAGGGAGAGGAGAAGGAGAAGAAAGTATTGTCCTTGTGTGGGAGTTGGCTGGCAGCTCTGCCAGCCTGTATTGAGAGCTCAGAGTTGTAGAGCTGCGGAATGAGGCATGGTGGAGGTAATAGGAGCCGGCAGGGTTTTCCTGTTTCTGTGAAGAGCTCCCCTATTTTCTTGTCGTGGAAAGGAATCACTGGTGCAAACAGGAAACACTAAGTGGATCAGAGATTTGGGAGAGGAGACAGGCACTTAGATCAAACTGAGAACAGGACTAGGGAATTCTACCAGTGCGCCCACAGGATGTTTTTTCAGAAAGGAACCCCTGCTGCGCAGGCAAATGAAGCATGGAGAAGGCCAAGTGCAGTCCATGGTCTGTCTCCCCCAGCGCAGTAGCCAATGGATAGGTGGCACCAGCACTGATTTTCTAAGTCAGATAGCTCCCTGGTAGTGAGGTAGTAAGACTCACCCCATCCCGTACTACAGCAACTTGACTTGCTTGTAAAATACTTTACCTAACCCGCATAAAGTCTTTCTCTCTCCTCCTCCTTCGCCTTTTCTTCTTCTTTTTCTTTTCCTTCTCCTCCCCTTCCTATTCATTCCACCTCCTCCTTGTTCTCCCCTACTCTGAATGCCCAGCTTTTTGTGCTGGTACTGAAGCCTAAACTCAGAGCTTGGGAACTCAGAGTTTGAATACTCTCACTTGGCTTTTTTACTCATGGCTGGCACTCTACCATTAGAACCACAACCCTACTTCTGGATGTTGCTGGTTAATTGTAAACGCGATCCTCAGATCTCAGCCTACTGACTAACTGGGATAATTGGCATGTGTTACCAACACCAGGAAAAAAAAGTATTTCTTTCTATTCTCTTCCTCCATCCCATAGCCCTGATCCAGTGCCTGCCTCTGTTTTCATGTTGCTTTCAGCTGCTAATTTATTTGCTCCTTCCTACATCACATACAACAGAAGAAAGGCAGGAAGAAAGGATGGAGGGAAGGAAGGAGATAAGAATTGCATGAATTTTTTAAAATTTATTTTTCATTGTAATGTATAGAGGGGTTACAGTTACATTCACCAGATAGTAGGTGCATTACCTCTCGCACATTGATAGCCCTTTTCATGTTTTTGTCCCCATTTTCCTCTCCCACCCCTCCCAATCATCTTGATTTCCCCCTTCCCTTTCCTATTTCTTTCTTTTATTGTAATGAATAGAAGGGTTACATTATATTCACCAGACAGAAGGTTCATTACTTCACAAACATTGCTACCCTTTCTCATGTTTTTGTCCCCATTGCATGAAATTTTGTGCCTGGGCTGGTTGTAAACCATGATTCTCAGACCTCAGCCTTCTCAGTAGCTACGATTACAGGTTGGAGCTGCCAATGCCTCACAGGCAGTAAGACCTTAAATCAGTTCATAAACAACAAAATCATTTCTTCCCTGTGAGAACTGGACAGGACAGAAAGGCAGGAATTTATTTTCACTGTGCCACGCATCATAATTCTCAGCTCCCATGTTCCATGCTTCCCAGGACTTCAGTAGGAGATGTTTTCAGATGATCTGGTTTAGAAATTCTGCCATGCAAGCCAGATGGAATGCCTGCATGCTTTCCAAAGACAGATTATCATAACGAGGTAGGTCTTCATTTTTCCAGTCAATGAGAAAGGAGCATATTGTTTTGAACAGCAATGATCAATGGCTGTGTTAAAGCTATTAAGAAGGCCCATGGACATGGAACCTTATTAATTTTTCTGTTACAATGCCTACATAGGATTTTGGCATGGAGTAATGCACTCCTGAACACAGCACAAGGACTATGGCTAGTGTCATCACAATGTGATTAGAACATTTCAACATATTTTTATTTCCTTCCCTTTGCATGGCTTAGATATTGTTGCCACCCCTTCCCTGTTTTTCCCTACCCAGTACCAAAATAACCTCTCAATACTGCTTTTGCCTGACTTTACTACTTCAAACTCTTTAAAAAAATCGCCTGCATTTATGAAAAAACCACATCTCTATTGCAGCCAGGGTGTTCAGTAAACAAGGTAAACTGGGCCAAGCTTGACACACCTGTACTTCTCACACTGTCTCATAAAGATTAAGCTGGGCATCATGGGCACAACTGTAATCACAACTACATGCAAGGTGAAGAATCAAGAATCAAATGTTTCATGCTTTCTGAGACATTTGTATCAGGTAGATGGAGGCTTGAGGAGTAACAGAGATGATCAGTTTTACCAGGAGGAAGGAAGCAGGTCAGAAAATGCCTTGGTATGTGATTTGAGAAGTGTGAAGATTTCACTAGAGGAAGGCAGAGTCTGTGCTAAGTAAGGATACCTGAGACTCTATCCCTACAAAGTGAGAGGACAATACACAAATACAGAATAAACACATATACATCTACAAATGAGACTATTCTAGGAAGGGAAAATATTGAGATGTGGGGGCATGTTACACTGTGATAGGCCTTTGATTTTTCAGTTAAAGTCTGCATAGCATTATTCGGATTTGCTTCAGGAAAGAAAACCAGCAGATACAAGTGACCTGTTCAAGACTGTACAGGAAGTGGCTGGGCCCAGAGCTGGAACAAACTGGAGACGCTTGAACTTGAATCTGGAGCTCTTTTAGCTCTACTACAGGGTCTTTCCTTTTTCTAATTTTACACCTGGGGCCCAAATCCAGACCACATAGACAGAAGCAATGAGTTACCTGCCTCTAATCAGGAAATGTAATGAACACAGAATTCTACCTTCAGCCTGGAGAGCAAGCAGAGAACTTGAAACCTGATCAGGCTCTGTAGAGTAGAATCAGCAAAGATATTGAAGTCCTCTAGTCTGAGAAATGGTCATTACAAAAAAGATCCAGAACTAAGTGTTGGGAAAGACACAAACTTACCTATAAGAATACTCTTTCTATGGTTTGGATCTGGACTGTCCCCAAAGGCTCATGTGTGAAAGATTTAACCCTTAGTACTGGAAGCACTACTGGGAGGTGAGGAAATATTTAAGCAGCCTAGTGGGAGACCTTCTGGTAATTCGAACTGTTTCCTTGAAGGTGACTGTGGACATAAGCTCCTAGCCTTCTTCCTGTCTGCATCTTGTCCACGAGATGAACAGTTTTTCTTTGCACAGGCCAGAGCTCCTGACTTCCAATTAGAGGCTTAAAACAAGGAGTCTACCAATCATGGACTAAAACTCCAAAACTATAAAGCAAAAATAAACCTTTTCTCTTTAGAAATTGATTTACTTGATGTATTAATTACACTAAAAGAAAGCTGACTGGCACATATCTAACCCAAGGCAATATTTTCAAAATACTGAAAACATTAAAAAATTACATCTAGGGATCAGAGTTCTGTATAATTAGAAATAAATACCTCTAATAGAGGGGAGCTAAATCCACTGAAAATGTTCATAAATGTTCATCTAAACAACTCTTGGATGAATGAAGACATTAAAACCACAATTACAGAATATAAAAGATGAAAACAGTCAACATCTAGGAATAAGTTTTTTTTTCTGTGTTTATCTTTCTGACTTTCTCCTGCTCTTTCCAAAGGAGAATTTCCTTCCTGCAAAGCTGAGTTTATAGTAACAGTACATAATCCTGCCTAAGAGAAGACAAGCACATCCAATGCCCTCTTTCTTCTCTCCGCAGGAGACTGCTGTGGCCAAGACCAAGCCATCACAAGACATTGACTTGATTACTTGCAGCTTTGCTCCCATTTCTCACAGAGTTGTTCACCATATAGTCTGAATTTCTAATACTGTACTGGACTTAGATTTGCCTGGTAGGGAAGGAAAATAGAACAGGCCTCACCATAGGTCTAACCAAGGTCTTGCAGTCTATGTAGCTGGAAAAAAAAGTAACTGTTCTGTGCAGTTCAGTCCAGTTGTCTAGTTTCTTGAATAAGTTGCAATGACACAGTTTTCAGGGGATGTGTGGAGGGGAAAGGGATAGATCAGGCTCAGAATTCTGTGTTCTTATATTACCCCAACTGATTTGATCCAATAGCACAAATCTCATTCTCATTACTTAATACATCCTGTAGGAAACAGTCAGATGTATTTAAAATATATGCCTTCTCTATCTAGTAAGAGAAAATACAAGAATGAAGTCAGCCCCAAACAGAAAGGCCTGCGACAAGTGCATAGAAGATGCCAGGGACAGATCTAAAGATAAAAAGCAATGAATTAAGAAAGAAAAGATACGCTAATTAGGTTTTGTTTTGAGAAAACGAATTCAACCTCAAGGTAATCAAGAAATAAGCACATATATAATATTGGATAAAAATGGGAAAGCAAGCTGAGGGCTGGTGGCTCATGCTGGTAATCCAGGCTACTCAAGAGGCTGAGATCTGAGGACTATAGTTCAAAGCCAATATGAAAAGAAAAGTCTGCAAGAGTCTTATTGCTAATTAACCAGCAAAAATCTAGAACTAAAGTGATAGAGAGTCAGCCTCGATTGAATAGCTAGAGAAGAGCATGAAGCCTGAGTTCAAGGCTAGCACGCACACACGCGCACACGCGCGCACACACACACACACACACACACACACACACACACACACACACACACACAAAGTGGAGGGAGGGAGAGGCAGGGAAGAAAAGGATTGGAGGGATGGCTCAAGTGGTAGAATGCTGATTCAGCAAGCAAACTGAGCATGTGCTGGGCCCTGAGTTCCAACTTCCATAGAAGGAGAGGAAAGACTAAGAAACAGACATACAGAACTGTGTATTAGTGGATTCAAAACATGTGAAATGAGTAATTTTGTAGGAAAACTTGTTATAGAAATTAGCAGGAACACCTAAGTAGGGTAAAAAGGCAAAGACATCATTAAGGAAGTTGCCAGTTAGGATTTATAATGAGCTTCAGGCCAAAAGAGTTTCATAAGTAAATTAGAAAAAAAATTAGTATATAAATTAAGTAGTTCAACTGCAGAGGGAAAAATAACCCCCCATTAGCAAATCTATTTATATAATTCACAATAGGAACAAGTCAAAACAAGAAATCTTGGAAGTCTGACAATGATTAGTTCAAACACACACTTGATGAAATTTAACACATTCCTGATTGGAGCAAAAATTAGAAAAGAGAACATTTCTTAAAGTAAAAGAGCATATTTGGACAAATGGATATATATATATATATAAATATATATATTTATTTGTGGAATTTTACTTATCCATTAGAAAGAATGATATTGTACCATTTGTAAATAAATGGAAAGATCTGGAAAAAAATTATATTAAGTGAAGTAAGTCAGGCCCTGGGAGACAAAGATTGCATATTGTTCCTTGTGGAAACTAGAATTAGCCTACACACATTGGGTAGTAAGCAAATGGTTACAAATGTATTAACTGAAATATGTTAGATTCAAGGAGGAACTCAAATAGGGTAATCCTTAGAAAGGCAAAGTCAAAGCCCAACAAAATAAACATCAGAAAATGGGGACTTGCAAGAGGGAGGATAGGGCCAAGGGGTGAGAAGTAGATGAATAAAGAAGAGAGGGAAGAATGCACTTAAGAATTCAAGGTATATATTACAAAATTCAAAAAAGTAAGGGAAGGGTGGGTTGGGAGAGTGGATGAGAATATTGATAGAGGCCATACTGATCAAGATGTATTGCATTCATAAACTGCTTTGTTAAAGGCCAACTTGTTTGTACTACTTAAAGATAATTAATAAAAAATAACGCATTTATAAAAGTTTCAGGGCTGGGAGTTTGGTCTAGTGGTAGAGTGCTAGCTTAGCATGCATGAATACCTAGGTTTGATTCCTCAGTACCACATACATAGAAAAAGCCAGAAATGGTGCTGTAGCTCTAATGGCAGAGCTCTAGCCTTGAGAAAAAAAACAAAAACAAACCCCAAGGACAGTGCTCTTAGGTCCAGGACTGGAAAAAAAAAAGTTTCAGCCAGTGCGGTGGCTCACATTTGTAATCCTAGCTACTTAGGAGGCTGAGATCTGAGGATCAAGGTTCAAAGCCAGGCCCTGCACAAAAGGACCCGAGACTCTTGTCTTCAATTAATCTCTAGAAAACGGGAAGTGGGGCTTGAGCTCAAGAGCTCAGGAATAGCGCCCAGGCTGAGTTCAAGCCTCACGACCCACCAAGAAAAAAAAAAGTTTCGAAAGCATGTATATCCGGGGCCCGGATGGCCTAGTGATAAAGTGCTTGCCTAGCATGCACAAAGACCCAGGTTCGATCCCTCGGTACCACATACATAGAAAAAAAAGCCAGAAGTGGTGCTGAGGCTCAAGTGGTAGAGCTCTAGGCTTGAGAAAAGTCCAAGGACAGTGCTCAGACCCTGAGCTGAAGCCCAGGACTGGCAAAAAAAAAAAAAAAAAAAAATTAACCAATAATAAAAGCATTTCCAGCAAAGTCCCAAGTGAGATAAAAGTATTCATTGATGCCGCAATTATTTAGAATTTTTAATAGGTATGGCTAAAACAAATGAACAAATTAAGTATTAGAAATAATGAAAAATTGCAATTTTCAAATGATATACAAATATACCTGATTAGCTAACAATTCACCCACTTATCTTGGTGCCAGTGGCTCATATCTGTATGAGGAGATTGAGATCTGCAGACTGGTTTAAAGCTAGCTCCAGGAAGGGATGTCTGTGACTCTTATGTCTAATTGACTTCCAGAAAACTGGAAGTAGTGCCGAGGCTCAAAGTGGTAGAGCATTAGCCTTGAGTAAAAAGAGCTCAAGAATAGGGCCCAGACCCTGAGTTCAAGCCTCAACAACCGACAAAAAAAATCATCAACTGGAAATATAATATACAATAAACATTTCATTAAATCACCAGTTATAAATAACTATGGAAGAGTTAGGCTAGCTTAAAAATAATATAGAAGAAAAAAAATAATATAAAAGTTAGTGGCACTATGGCTCAAGGAGTAGGGTGGTGCCTTGAGCTGAAGAGCCCAGGGACAATGCCCAGGCCCAGAGTTCAAATCCCACGACTGACATAACCAAACCAAACCAAAACAAAAAACCATAAAAGAGCCCCCTCAAATTATTTACATAAATTTAGCTGTAAATATATGAAAGCAATAAAAATAGTGCCAATTCATCTTTTGTGGAGGTGACCTTGAAACTTTTATTTAAAAGATGGCTGTAAAGAATAACTCTGCAAACAGCAGGAAGTCTGAGGAGCAGGTAAGGAAGGTGTACCCCCAGAGTGTAAATGCTATAGCATTATACAGTGTAAACCCGGCAAATCCATAAAGTAGATGGGCCTGAAGGTCATCCCAGCAGGGGACAAAGGTAGCATTATAAATCAGTGAGAGAGAAACAAACCATTTTCTAAGTGTTTGTACAGTTGGTTAGCCATTGGCTACAAATCAAGCTTGACCTCAATTTCAGGCTCTCCACCAACATAAATTCCAGATGAACCAAATAATGCATATTTTAAAGATGAGAAGAAAGTGTAGCTAAGCAAAAATCAAGGGCCAAATAAATAAACTGACTAAATATTCTGAGAATCAGGAAACTCTTTGTCAGAAATAGAGCAACAATCAAATAGAAATTAGATACATTTTATTACAGAAGGTCTTAAAAACATAATATTAAAAAAATCTCAAAGCGGGGGCCACGAGCTTGCCCTAGTGGTAGAGTGCTTGCCTAGTATGCACGAAGACCCAGTTTCGATCCCTCAGTACCACATTCATAGAAAAAAAGCCAGAAGTGGTGCTGAGGCTCAAGTGGTAGAGCTCTAGGTTTGAGAAAAGTCCAAGGACAGTGCTCAGACCCTGAGATCAAGCGTAGGATTGGCAAAAAAAAAAAAAAAAATCTCAAAGGGTACCCAGTGGTTCACACCTGTAATCCTAGCTACTCAGGAGGTTGAGATCTGAGGATTTTGGTTCAAAGCCAACTCAGGCACAAAAGTCTGTGAGACTCTGATCTCCAATTAACCACCAGAAATCCGAAAGTGACACCGTGGCCCAAGTGGTAGAGCACTAGTTTTGAGCTGAAGACCAGTGCCCAGGCCCAGAGTTCAAGCCCCACAACTGACCAAAAAAAAAATATCGCATTTTGACTGAAGTTGAATATAAGCAACATATCTATAAGAAAAAACATCTATAAAATACTCAAAATATGCTATCTTTAAAACAAGTTTTCTTATAAATTAAAGGAAATAGTATTGCTTAATGATTAGAAAAAGATTAGAAAAAAATTAGAAAAAGAAAGGTATAATCCTAACAATAGATAACAATAATATAAAGATATATTATAGTATTATGTATTATTTTATAATAATAGTAAAAAAGATAATCTAAACAATAGGTATATATCTTTCTTTTTCTAATTTTTTTTCAAATCACATGACTATATAAGATGTTCCTAAGCAAAATGAACTCCAAGATATGGAGACAAGAGGTTTTTCTTTGTGGCTGCTGTTTTCAATGTACTATGAGAAGTTATTTCCTTTTTTTCTCCCCCCCCTACTATGGTTTATCCCCTGTTGTCACTATATTTGATTTTGGTACCTGGTGTATGTACATTTATCTGAATTAGGGACGGGAGGAGGAACAACAAAATGATGAGACAAAGGGCAAAGTGTGAAGCAATGCATCAGCGATTCTCACAAGACACAATGTTGGAAATGAATTTTACAATGGGGGGAGACTAGGGGAGAGGTAAGGTGGGAGAAAAACATGGGAGCAAGAAACAAAGTCCGACAAGAAACGTGCTCACTACCTTATATATGCAACTGTAACTCCTCCGTACATCACCTTGACAATAAAATTAAATTAAAACAAATAATCTAAGGGAGAGCAAGAGGCCCTGAGTTCAAGCTCCAGTGCCTGCATAAGCAAGCAAACAAGCAAAAGTAATTAGTAAAAGAAGAAATTCAGAAGGACGATAAATAGACTTTCAAAGGTAGAAATAACAAGTAAAACTATGATATCACTCTTTGCTTACCCAATTGACAAAGGTATAACTTTGCAATAGTGTTTGTGGGGATATGTGAAAATAGGTAAATGCATTGATGACATGCAGAGTATAGTGTGCCCTTGCCATAAAGAGAATTAGCTAAGAACATCAGCTGGTATTTCAGTCAGCGTTTCCTATAATCTTTGATCTTCCTTAGGCAATCAACTACAGAAAGTAATGAGTCCCAGATGTCAGGTCACTAGATAATAACAAGAGTGTGTACACATGCATATGTGTGCTTGCACACACCCCCCCCCACACACACAGAACTTGAAAACTCCAAATTAAACAGACACTTCATTCTAGTTTAGCATATCAGGAGAAGTTAGAAGTTGACATTCTCAACTAAGTGTTAAGAAAAGCCCCGAACAAACAGGAAACCAACTTTTCTTAGGTGTACCAGAAACCAGGTCAGAGGGCAAACCACCCTACTAGAAATTGCAGAGACAGGCAGATACAGAAAATCACAACTTATTGAGCAGAAATTCAGGAGAAGGAAGAAATTCAGGAGAAGTAGGAAAACCAAGCCACAGATGGACACAGGATGCTCTGCAGGGATTTGTTTAAGAGTAAAAAAAAAATCTCCAGGCAGACCCAGTTTGGAAGACTTAAGTTTTCTTTAGTGTGTGTTGGGGGAGAGGGAGCAGTTGTTTTAAAATAAGGCCAGTACATTTTGTCCTTCACAAGGTCTGACCACAGAAATATCTGTTTCATTAGGGTCCAAGCAGCAGAGGCTAGAAATACCAACCGATCCCCGGTGGGGCCTGCTGCATAATTGCTCCAATAATAAGAGGCCATTTTGTTACAAAAGCACCCACGAATCTAGGTATGGATCAACACAGAAAAGTGACTGGAAGAATACTCAGGGGGATTACCTAAGCACTGGAGAAGAAGGATAGAGCCCTCACTATCTACATAGTACTGAACCCCACCACTTGACCTATATCTAGTAGGTGCTCAGTTAAAGACAGACTGCTCACTATTTTCACTCCAGAAAAGCCATTCTCAGCACTCAGAGGGCCCACCTCAAGACTGGCTCTTGACACTGTTTGCCATTCACTTAGGAAAGCTGATGCAGTCCTGCCTAGAGTTTCCTCTGAGAAGCACCCATAGAAATAATTGCCTGTTACTTCCTTTTGTCACGTGAGGTGCAGTTGCGGCAACATTCCATTTCAACTTCTCAAATGTCTTTTATTTTTTCCAGATGAGAATAATCTTCTGAAACAGGAATGATTAAAATGACTCATTTTTTTTCTCCAATGGCACTTAAAAGAGTTGTTTTCCTTCTTTTCCTGTCAACCTCTAGATGAAAGAGCAGATTTATCTTTTCCTCTCCAAATTATAGCAGAAATGATTCCCTAGAAATATCAATGTCCTAGACAGAATTAAAATGCTGGTGTTGGTTCACCACAAATAGAAAATGCCTGTGAGCAAGTGAAAACACTAAATTACATTTCTCCTAGCACCAGCCTTGAGGTACAGTTCAGCAGCAGCATCCCAAACAGGTTGTTGGAAATCATTACTGGTAATGGAATTATTAGCTTTGTACTTGAAATGACCAAACATGGATGAAAAGAAATTCAAGATGACATTAACATTGAGTATAACTTCTTTTTCTTTTGAATAGAGCGTGTTCTGGGCACATTTAGTAGCTAACAGTCCACATTACATTGCCACTGACAATGGTGGTTTTAAAAGTCTTCTGTCTTCTGCCACATGCTGGTGGCTCATGCCTGTAATTCTAATTACTTAGGAGGCTAAGATCTGAGGACCATAGTTCAAAGCCAGCATAGGCAGAAAAGTCCCCATGAGACTTTAAAAGTCTGTCTTCCCCACGGGTTATTTAATCAAGTCCACTTCACAGTTATCTATCCCCCATCTCGTCAGCCAGGTTCAGAATTAGTCTAGCACGTGTGCACGTACACACACACACACACACACACACACACACACACACACACAGAGCAAAAATAAAAATGGCACCAGGCAATAGCTAAACTATATCACCCTTGGAAAGATTGAGAGGAAAGAAAAAGTAAAACTTTATCTCCTTTTTTTTTGACATGGTATGTCTTTATCTAATTCTTTAAAAATTTGTTATTGTAGAGTTGATAGGGTTACAGATACATGAATCAGGTAAAGTGTAATGAGTATAATTCATTTTGAATCATGTTTCCCCTTCTCTCTCCTGGTTTTTCCCTAAATGGGGCTGATTTTCCTGTGGCTGCTAGGATTAGCCCTAGTTGTGGGATATTTGATTCTAGATTTATAGAAAACATTTATTGAAATTCCTTTGAGTTCAAGTCTCCACTAGTAAGATGGACAGTTTGTTTCTCACACAATGTCAGTGAGAAAGGTAAATCTTATTAAGCTGATGTTTCCAAGAGGCAACAACAGTCCAGCATGAGATTGGGCACAATTTCACATGGTAGTTTATTGTTTATCTCTAAAAGGGCTTCAGCATACTCTTGTAATCCTTGTACTCTTTTTTCTTAATGGCAAGTCCAACACTTTTGAGGCATCTCTGGTTACAAGATGTTGAACTCTTAGGACAATTTCTTGCCAAATCCCTCCTAATTCAGTTGGAAAAACTAAAGAGAAATTTTAACTTCAAACACTTAAATGCCAGGAAACAATCCTTTTACACCCACAACATTTAATGTAGACATTTCTCCCATAACAATGAAGGGTCTGTGTTATAAAAAGAGAGTTTGCTACCTACCTGAAAGAAGCAGAAAAGTGTACAGTAGTTAGTTCTAGTCGTAGGTATTATGAGAAAATCAAGAAGAACCAATTTCTTTGTAACACTCTATGATTAAATATGTTGAGGCAAAAACAAGAAAAAAATAGAACTGCTCAGGTATTTCAGGTAAAAATTCAGTAATGAATATCATTGCTTGAATTCTTTCTACTTTGATTAGCTGGATTCAGCAGGGTTTTCTATTGATTGCTTAGATTAAAACATTTTCCACTATTTTTGTGCAGCCTTTCTCCTTCCCCCTCCCTAAATCAGACAAACTTATACACAGGTAAAGGGCACAGAAATAAAAAAACAGTGACAAAAGGGAATAAACCAAAGAAAAAAGGAAAGAAGAAAAGGAAACAAAAAAGAACATTGAACAATAACAAAAAGAAACCTCTAGCTTCCATTTCAATCATAATCATCTTATATGATCATATCCACAAAACTGGTGGGAAAAAGGATGAACCAATTCAGCAGTGAAGCCCACCAGATACTATGTTTAAAATGAACTATACAACTCTGAGGGTGGGGGGAGGGGGTGGGAGGGAGAGGAAAGGGTGGTTCTGAGGGGGAAAACAGAGAGAATGAAAGAGAGAGTGTACTTATTACCTGGCCCATGTAACAATAACACCTTTGCACATTACCTTTAGAATAAAACTGTAAATAATAAAAATTTAAAATTTCAGATCCACTGTTATTAAGATAGTCTACAATGTTTACCACTGTCCCTTGAGAAAGAAAAGTTAAATTAAAAAAATCAAATTTACTATACAGCCATCAGAAAGAGGACATCGCCCCATTTGTAAGGAAATGGAAACACTTGGAGAAAATCATATTAAGTGAAGTAAGCCAGACCCAAAGAAACATAGGCTCAATGGTTTCCCTCATTTGTAATAATTAGTTCACATCTAGGACTCTTCTAGCAGAGGATTACAATAGCTCAAAACCTAGGTACATAAGGCCATATAGGATGAGACTAAATGAAAGGATCTTTAGGATATGGAAACAAGAGCTTTATCTTGTGTGACTGTTGTTCTTAATGTACTATGTTATTTCTCTTCTCTTTTGTTGCTCTTCGGTTAATCTCATATTGTTACAGTATCTGACTTGGTTACCTGGCATGTTGTATATGCGTTTATTTGTTTACTTGAAATAGAAAAGAAAAGGGGGAAAACAAGATGAATGGGAGGGAGTAGGGGGAGGGAAATGGGCACAAAAACATGAGAAGGGGTATCAATGTGTGTGAAGTAATACACCTAATCTCTGGCAAATATAACTGTAATCCCTCTATATATTACAATTAAAAAAAGAAAACAATTTTAAAAATCAAATATAACTTCTTAATGATCATTAGCATCCTTTAAGTAAAACTGTATTATGTAAGAAGCACTATATAGAAACAAACCACATAATTTGTGGGTGGGGGTAGGAGGGAAAAGCTGTGAGACAGCAAGGGAAGGAGTGACATGGTTCAAAAGAACTATTCTCAATACCTGACTTACATAACTGTAACTCATCTGTCCATCACCTGTACAATAACAATATAATATATTGAAAAAACAGATACCTATTGTGTTGGACTGGAGGCATGATTCAAGTGGTAGTGCACCAGCTGATCAAACAAGCCTGGTGAGAGCATAATTATTAATTTACTAAAAAATAGAAACCTATATCTTGAAATGGGAATTAGAAGTATTGAATTTGATCTTAGTCAAGGACTAAGTTTTCATATTGACATTTGCATCCTGTCAGCCCAACATATATATATATATATATGCACCCACATATATGTTACACAAATACACACACACACACATATATATATATATATATATGAAAAGATAATCCTTTACCTGTTCAGAAGATAAGGAATTAATGAACAATATTCGAAGTTGAGGGTTATGAACATGCCCATTTTGATTTTTTCTGTTTAATAAGCCCAGATCATGTGGTATGGCACTGTGTGACACCAGCTGGAAGTGGATAGTGCCTTGTAGCTGTGGACAGAGCACTTTCTCTCCAGACCATGCCACCTCCATGTCACTCCAACCTCACATCAGTTTTGTTTCTATCATGCTTGAGCACAAAGAAAGTGATTTTTTTTTAGTTAAAAAATCTTTAAGTAGTTGTAGAAAGAGGTTTCAACTCAATATGTAAATTTATGACAATAGATTATCAATTATATGTCAATTTACAATGTGTCTTGATCAGTGTTACCCCCCTTTATACCAATATTCAAAGCAAGAACATGGAAGACAGATTCAAAAAGCTCATGTGCCAGGAGAAAAGAAGAAAGGCCTTTATTTCTTGGTAAAGGATGCAAATATGCATATCTGCACTTAAAGAATACAGAGATTCCTTTGGAAATAAAGTGCAATAAATAATAACACAAGGCAAGATGTGTGATGAAAACTTAATAACAGAAGAGAAAGAACTATAGTATCTGGGAGATTTGTTTCTGAAGGGAGTGAAATAGTGCTGTAAGTGACATAATGAGTTAAATAGATTAGATGTCAGAGCATTAAATCTTCTCAGGACATCAAATTTATAATAGCATTTATAGAATGTGGCAGCAATTATATATCCAGGGCAGACAAATAACCTTTGTAAATATAAACGTAACCCGAAACACTGATGCTTGGGTTTTGAAGAATTAGTGGAAAACTTACAGGACAAGTTGCATAAAAAGATAAATCACTTGTGACATTTTCAATTGCAGTTGATGAGACCATTGTAAGCTATGCTTACCTGTAGCATGAAGAGAAAGTTGACATGAAAGAATAGCTGTTGGGCTTAGGATCATGAAACATAAGATGCTAGGAAATTACTTGCATATTTTACTGCAGGGGTAAGGGGTTATAATTACATTAGTCAGGTAGTATTACTTTTTTGCACATTGATACCCCTTCTCATGTTTAGGAAATCACTTGTTTTAGGAAATTACAAGTTTTCTCTTCCTTCCTTCCTTCCTTCCTCCCTCCCTTCCTCCCTCCTTCTCCTTTTCCCTCTCTCTCTCTTTTCCTCCCTCCCTCCCTCCCTTTATCCCACCCTCTCTTCCTTCCTGAAACCTAACTACTAAAGATATCCAAAATAGTTCCCTCTCAATGGTAATGTAAAACAGAACATGGTTATAGGATGCATCACTCAATGATAGCATTTTAGAGGGCTCATTTAAGTCACTGCATTGAGTTATTTGACAGGAAATGTTTCATAGTAAAATTTAAAAACAATCATAAAGATAGGGGCTGGGGGCTCATGCCTAGCTACTCAGGAGGCTGAGAGCTGAGTATCATGATTTGAAGTCAGCCTAGACAGGAAAGTCACTCTGATCTCAAACTAACCCCCCCCCCCAAAAAAAAGCTAGAAGTGGAGCTGTGGCTCAACTGGTAGAGAGCTAACCTTGAGTAAAAAAGCTCAGGGACAATGCCTAGTCCCTGAGTTCAAGCTCCAGGACCGATATGGTATACACACACAGGCACACACATACAAACACAGGAACCATGGCCATAGATAGCTAGGTGAACTGGCTGTACAATATAGTGTTTAGGGTGACAGTGTCCAAAAGGAAATGTACTCTTTACCTCACTTATGAAATTATAACCCCTCTGTGTATCACCTTTACAATACCAATTTTTAATCAATATAATATTTGGTTGTACTATATAAAATCAGGTTGTGATGTTGATGTGATGTGCTGTGATGGGATGTGTTTTGCTAGGCAGGAGCTCTACCACTTGAGGCATACCTCCAGCACACTTTGCTTTGATCATTTATGAGTTAGGGCCTCATGGTAGGCCTGACACAGGCTACAATTTTTCAACTTGTGTTTCACTGTGTTCTGGGATGGCAGGTGCATACCACCCTCCCAAACATTAGGCTTTTCCCATAGCTAGGATAATAACATAGGCCACCCATGTCCTGGTGAGACTGACCTTGAACATATTCCTCAAGCAAGAACCTGGATCTTCAGGCACATGCCATCCCATCTAGCAGGAAGGATCTAAGTTTTACCTGGCTGCCAGTTAAAGGATGAGCAGGTTGCAAGCCAGGCTTAAGCTTAATGCAGATGTCTGTAGATGATCAGAGTTCACCTGAGCAGATAGTAAGTTTTCATTTTCAGAATGACATATAAATATTCAGAAAGACCAATCACTGTGTTTTTCAGGACTCATATTAGAGGTATGGATGGATTTAATTCCTTTAGGATTCCCTCCTAAAACTATGATTCTTTGAGTTTATTGGTAAGGGAAAGAGCTTAGTACAATAAGTGGAAAGCACTCAACCCAACAATCCAAATTCACCTATAAGACTCAACCTTCTAAAGTAGATATGCAGGTTCATACAAATCTTTGTGCCAATACTAAGGCTTCAATACTAAGGGCCTAACTTTTGTGCTCAAAGCTGGTGTTCTACCACTTGTTCTATGTCTTATTTGGGGGTGGTTGATCAGAGCTAAGAGTCTCACAGCCTTTTTTGCCTGGACTAGCTTCAAACCTTGTTCCTCAAATCTCAAACTCTTGAGTGTTGTGGATTACAGAGCCACCGAAGCACTGCTCCATTTTTATCTTTTTATTTCTATTATTTTCCTCATCTCTTTTTTTATTGCAGCTCTTTTAGGTAATCTGAGAAATTACATAGTTCCTCATGTTAATATTCATTATAAAACATAGATACACAGAATTATTCTGCCATTATTTACTTCTTAAAATAGAATATATATATATCTTCACATTTTTTCTTTAATGCTAGAAATCTCTCTGCCTCATCTGGCAGAGTTCTCTAATCTACTCTCTTTAAAGAGAGCACAATAGTTGATGACATTGTTCTATAGCAGCTCCATGATGGATGAAGACTGTATTCCTGTTCTTAACATGACAAGGGCTCATAAATATTATTATGCATACATCTTCATGTACTAATGCTTTTATTTCTATGAAATACATTCCCAGGAGTAATTGGTAGGTAAAAAGGTACATATATAATAGATACCGACAAATTGCTTTCCAAAATGTTGTAATCATTCACAAATGTAATTTCTAGCAGTTTATTTCCCTTCACATCAAAGTGGATATATTACAGAATAGAATACAAAATTAACAAGATCCTTTGGAAAACACATAAACCTCAATGAAGCACATGAGACTTTTGGCTACCTGCACCCTAATAATTTCTAGGACATGGGATTTATTTTCTCTGCCAAGTTTGAGAAGGGCCAGGTTTAAGCAGTCCCATGGCCTTCTAGAATAATACGTGGTCCTAGTTTGGCACAGTGTTCAACAGTAAGGTCTTGCTCCATTCCAAGGCTAAAGTAACTTCCTCCTTAGGAATTAAGAATGTGTCTCGTATATGATTTTCTCTTCCTCTGTTTTTCACAGAAGGAAGCAATGCTTACTCTACTACCAGAGGAGACTCTTCAGACTTTTCTTAGCACAATGAATGGGAAGCTGAGAGGGAAAACTCTGGTTCCTTCTTTGATCAAGGTCTTATCCTCCTACTTGACAGAATGAAGCAACACATAGCAGTGAGCACAGAAAATGTCCTAGTGCTGGGCTACAAACACATCCAGCCTAGTTAATTAAACTTTTCCAGGCATCAGTCTCTATCAACCCATATGAGACTATAGTGTTTTCTTGTTTGGGATAGAATCATCTCTAGCCACACTGGAATCTGAGATAGATGTGAGAAGGAAAAAGAAGATTCTAGAATCCTGGTATCTTCTGAAACTTTCAGCTACTTTCTTAAGGAGTCTAAGGTCAAAGCCATCTTTCTTATGGCTCCTCTAAGCATTTGAGGGATGCACTAAAAGTAATAAAGCTGATCTATGCTGTTACTCATGATTTCTAGTTATTCCAATTTCTCTCATTGGTTACTAAAAGATGTAGGTAGAGGGATTCCCATTTCCTTAGAAAATATTCTAAGACTTAAGAGGCTTCAAATAAATAAAAGTAATTCAATTTTGGGAAGTTGATTTCTATGTGCTATGAATTCATATGAACTCTTCCATAATCTTCAAAGGTTTTGGAGGGGGGGAAAAAACCCTGTAATGTTTATCTCACATTTAAGATATAAAAACATCAAAGAAAAGAATCTAGGTCTTGTGTTGGGAATTGGAATGGATTTCCTTGAAATATCAAGTGATGGTAGCCTCTGTCAGAGGAAGAGTATCAGCTTTGCATCCTTCAATAGCGAGGCTTTGATATTATAATAGCTAAATTCAGAGGCTGCATCTTCTTCCTTCAATCGTATCAGTGAGAATATAAAAAGCCACTTAGAAGTCAAACATTATTTTGTGAAGCTTGTGATGAGTTTTCCCCATGCATTTTTGTATCAATTTAAAACCTTCTAAACATGTATATATATATATTTTTCTTTTCCATACTAGAAATAGAACCAGGACTTTTTTTTTTTTTGGCCAGTCTTGGGCTTGGGCTCAGGGCCTGAGCACTGACCTTGGACTTTCTCAAGGCTAGAGCTCTACCACTTGAGCCTCAGCACCACTTCTGGCTTTTTTCTATGTATGTGGTACCAAGGAATCGAATCCGGGTATTCGTGCATGCTAGGCACGCACTCTACCACTAGGCCAAACTCCTGGCCCCACCAGGGCTTCTTTTTTGTACATACTAGGCAAGCGCTCTATCACTGAGCCACATTTCCAGCCCTAAATATATTTTGTCTTTAAAACTAAAGCTAAAAATGAATGTAAATAAGAGAGATGCATGCAGAATATATTGTTTCATTAACATGTTTTGAGATCTGATGGTATGATAATGATGACAAGAAACAGATGAATCTACACTTAGCAGAACGCTGGGAAAGTCCCATCAGCATCGACCTGATTTTTTTTTTTTTTGGTCAGTCATGGGGTTAGAACTCAGGGCTTGGCACTGTCACTGAACTCTTTTTCTCTAGACTAGCACTTCTACTTTGAGCCACAGTTCCCCTTTTGGTTTTATGGTAGTTAATTGGACATAAGAATCTCATGTGCTTTCCTACCAGGGCTGGTTTTGAATGGCAATTCTCAGATCTCAGCCTCCTGAGTAGCTAGGATTACAGGCATGAGCCAGCAGTGCCCAGCTCAACCTGAATTTACTATGGTATTATGGAAGACACAGCCCTAACTCTGGACACGGCAATGCCAGGCCCTTGCCATTGTTACTCTCTATAAAGCATGAAACAACAGACACAAAGAGTTTACTAAAGAGAAGATGCAATTACTTATTTAACCAGAGTAATGATGAAGAAAATACAGAGTATAGCACATCCCTCACGTATTATTAATCCCATATCATTGTTATTTTAAAAGGAAAACTGTGTTTTAGTAACAGACAGTATTCTTTTCATCAGCTCATGAATGTAGAAATAATTTATGAGCAGCAAAGCAGTTAAATTTCTTGACACCTCCTTACCTAGGCTGGTAAAAACATTTTGATGCTAATTTGGCAAGACAAGAAAACTAAAGAGAATTCATTTCAGCTATTTAAATCCTGTCACTGATGTCCACGCCTTATGGCTCAGATAAACTATTCAGATGTCTCTTTCTAATCATTTTTCTGGAATTAATTTTTCAGCTGGTGGATCACGATACAATTCACTGAAAGAATGTCACCCTCAATTCCATAATTGCAAAGGCAGATGGGAGCAGAGGCTGAAAGGATATAGAATTGTGTACAGAACGCCATTATTCTAATGGGTGAATAGTAGCATAATACCATCTAACTTGCAGAATTATTATTTTTAACCCAGGTTTGAGGAGTAGTTGAGATGGCAAGACATTGTCATACTTGGTTTCTGCTCTGAATACTGAGGTCAGGAACTGATTAAAAGTATAGAGCCAAGAGCTGTAACCCTATGTACTCAGGAGGTTAAGATCTGAGAATCATGGTTTGAAGCCAGCCTAGACACAGAAGTCCATAAGACTTTTATCTCTAATTAACCAGCAAAAAGCCAGAAGCTGGGATGTGGTTCAAATGGTAGAACATCAGCCTCGAGAGAAAAAGCTGAGTGAGAATGTGAGGCCCTGAGGTTAAGCACCAGTAATGGCAATATATATATATATCACACACACACACACACACACACACACACACACACACACACACACACACACACACACGCACACACACACACTACCAAGGTGATCTCCCAAATGAACACAGAGCTGAGAGTTAGAATGGAACAGAGCTCAAAGGCAGGAGCAAGGCTGTGTCATGAATGTCAGGGTCCCCGTCTTGAGGTAGGCTGCAAGGGGGCATGGAGTCACTGTGTTTCATTGCCCAAGGCAAGCTGGCCAGGAGACATCCTTGGGAAGGATGGGGAATCTATGTTGTTGCTCTGTTGCCTGAGTCCCAGTGCTGCAGCTATAGCTGATGGCCAGGAACATGGCCATTGCATCCTAGAGTGTGATGGATCAGTACAAAATCACTTTTAGGGATAGGAATGCAAGCTGCATGTAAAGACCTGGTTCTGGATGGGACAACCAGAGTTAAGCACACCCAGCCCTCCATAGGTAGGCCCAGTATTCAGCTTTGTAAGAATAATACATGTCAGTTCTACATACATAGGGAAGGGAAAAGCTAATTTTGTAACCAGAAAATGAACCTGTAAGCAAGATAAAATGTATTAATAGAGAAACAAAGCCCAAAATACCTACATGAGTTTACTGTGAATTGTTTAACATTGTGGACCAATTAGACAAAAGGTTTTACACTTAATATGTTTAGGATATACAAAGAAAGATCGAGGCACACCACTGAAAAACAATAAAACAAAATAAACCAAGGAAAAAGGAATAAAATCTCTAAGATGTTATGGAATAAAACAGGCAGAAATAAAATACAGATACAAGAGAGGATTAGTTAGAATCTTTGGACATGAAACATTGTCAATTGAAATAATGTTAAATCACAAAAATACTTTATATATATATATACTCATATACATATATACTAGATATACATTTGATTATAAATCGGTATGAAAACCTTTCCTTGACCTTCAAAGGAACCACAAGTTGGGTGCTGGAGGCCCATACCTGTAATCCTAGCTACTCCCGAAGCTGAGATCTGAAGATCAGAGTTTGAAGCCAGCTCAGGCAAAAAAGTACAGGACATTCTTTCTTTTTTTTTTTTTTTTTTTGGCCCCCTTCTCTCTCTCTTTCTGGCCCCGCTCGCTCCGGCCCCCCTCGCTGGCTCTGGCTTAGCTCGCTCCCGCATGCTCCAGCCCTGCTCGCTCCGGCCCCGCTCGCTCCGGCCACCACTCGGTTGGGCTCCGCTTGCTCGCCTCCGCTCTCTGTCGCTTGTTGCAGTCTCCTCTCAGTCACTTCCGGCTTGGTTGTGCATGTGGGATACCGAGGAATCGAACCCGGGTCCTTGTGCTTGCTAGGCAAGCACTTTAACCGCTAGGCCAAACTCCCGGGCCCAGGACATTCTTTCTTATCTCCAATAAACAACTCAGAAAAAGCCAGACATGGTACTGTGGCTCAAGTAATAGAGTGCTAGCTTTGACCAAAAAAGAAGCTCAGGACAGCATTTAGGCTCAGGCTGGCAAAAAAAAAAAGAAAGAAAGAAAGTAAAAAGAAAAAAGAAAAAAAAGAGGAACCACAAGAAAATTAAAAGTTTTTATCACATAACCCACAAATGGTTAATAACTAGACTATATAAAGAAAACTAATAGAAAAAAATAGAACCCGAGAAGAAATTTTGGATGTACAAAAATTGGCAATTCATCGAAGTACCAGCTATATGTGTGTATATATACACACAATACACACATTTATACACATATATACTTATATACATACATTATCTATACACACATATATGTATACACACATGAGAAAAAGAGATGCTCACACACAAATTGGGACAATATACATTTGAACAATACAATGCCATTCATAAGTTGACAAAACAATAAATTCTGGCAAGAACAACTATTGGCACAGATGAAAACTATGATCTTGAAAATCACTCTGGGTCAGCCAGAGCTGATGTAAAGAACAATATACAAACCCTAACCAAAGGATATTCAAAACACGAGTCTCAGCTGAACATGGAACACAGCCACAACTGCTCTCTCCCACTTCCCAAGGATGGTCCCTAACTGTAGGACAGTCCCTAACTGCAAAAGTAGATGCAAAGTAGGTGAGAAGCTAATGCATACACAGTCCATAATAGGAGGCATTAAAACTTAATTCCCCAGGAAGCTTTGGGTGAGGAAAACTTGAAGAAGAATCATGTAAAGGATGTTATAACCTTATGTTTGGAAATAATCTCAAGTAAAAGAAATTATGTATTGGCCAATAGAGAAGGGATATGCAAATGGTATTACATACCTCACCAGAAAACTATAGAACAAGCTCTGTGAGCTGTCAGTATGGATCAGTTTAAAAAATAATGGCGAGGACAGGATATGACAAGGACACCAGCCATGTTCATCGCTGCACTATTCACAATAGCCAAGCAATGTAAACAGCCCAGATGCCCCACTACAGATGAATGAATACAAAAAATGTGGTATATATATACAATGGAATTCTACATAGCCAACAGATAAGATAAAATAATGGCATTCGCTGGGAAGTAGATGAAACTAGAGCAAATCAAGTTGAATGAGATAAGTCAAGACTAAAGGTGCATGGTCTCCTTGATATATGGATATTAGACCTAAACAGTACAAGAGTGATGACTCAATATTTGGGTACCCAGGGTTATTGACATGGTCTTGGAGATATAAACATAACTACATAGACATAAAAATCTAAGATGGGATATATACTCTATAGATACAATGTTATATAGATGGATATGTATCTATGACATACAATCCCTCAGTTTAATTTTAATTATGTTCTAATTATGTTCTAATTATGTGCCAATGATTGCATATAGAGATTCCCTTCTTGAATACTTGTTTGTTAAACATGACATTTGAAATATGATGTAAAAATCAGTGTTAATAAAATCTTAAAAATGTTTAATGCAGGGCCAGGAGTTTGGCCTAGTGGTAGAGTGCTTGCCTAGCATGCACAAAGACCCAGGTTTGATTCCTCAGTACCACATACATAGAAGAAAGCCAGAAGTGGTGCTGAGGCTCAAGTGGTAGAGCTCTAGGCTTGAGAAAAGTCCAAGGAGAGTGCTCAGGCTCTGAGCTCAAGCCCAGTACTGGCAAAAAAAATTTTTTAAAGTTTAATGCAGAAAGTGAATATTAATTCAATCTCTCAGAACATATGAAAATATGCAGAAAACATGTTAATGTTTACTGTTGGAAAATAGTCTTATACACAATATTGTCTCATTAGACCATTCTACCTTCTATCTATTTTGTAATCAATAAACTAAGATAATAGTGAAAAAAAGATTGTTGAGGTAATGATAAAAGATGTGATCTAGTAAACTGTTCTCAGAAATTTATTTTTGAGTGCTACAGAAATGCAACGATGGTTGGTTACGACAGCTTGTTCCTGCATTCCCAGCTGTGTCTGAGAGCAGTGGTGCATGCTTTTCCAGTAACACAGGGAAGAACAGTAGGAAGATGGAAGCCCAGGCTAGCCTGGACCTAATGGCCTGAGACCCTATACTGAAAATAACCCCAGAAGCCAGGCACCAGTGGCTCACAGAGCAAAATGCCAGACAAGAGGCACAGTAGAGTGCCGGCTGTAAGCATGAAAGCCAGGTAGACTGAGGATCTGTGTTCAGACCCTCCTAAGAAAGAGAATAACCAAGGCAAAAATGGGCTGGAAGTATGCATCAAGTGGCAGGTACAGGGCTTGCCTAATCAGCACACAAGACCCTGAATTCAAACTTCAGTATCACACACACAAAAGAATAAACTTAGGAAGTAGAAAATATATTAATGGCTCTTAAATCTTCATGGTTGGAACATGAGCTTTTGTATGTTTAAAATAATGTTTTCTGTTCTCACTCATGCCATTAAAATTAACAGAAAATTTGGTCACCAGTGGCTCATATCTGTAACCCTAGCTACCCAGGAAGCTGAGATCTGAGAATAGAAGTTCAAAGCCAATCCAGGCAGGAACGTCTGTGAGGTTCTTATTTCTACCCCAAACTGGAAATGGTAGAATGCAAGCTTTGAGATCAAAGGCTAAGGAACAGCACCCAAGCCCTGATTCAAGCCCCCAGAACAGGCATAAAACCAACCATCTACCCCCGCCCACTGCCAAAAAATAAAGAAAACCAAAACAGAAAGTGTTAGGAAAGTGTGGGAAATTGTGTACTCAGAGTGACCAAAGTCAGCATCAGAAAGTGGATTATTTGGTGGCTGCCAAGGCCTGTGGTAGAGATATGAGGTATAATGGGTGAAATGTCAGTTTTTCAAGGTGACAATGGCTCTGGAGATGTATGATGGTGATGGTGAGACAATAACATGTATGATTTTTAGGTTTTGTTTGGTTTCTGTGCTACTTGGGCTTAAACTCATGATCGGGGACTGTCCCTTAGCTCTTTGCCCAAGGCTAGCATTCTACCATTTGAGTCACAGCTCCACTTTTGGCTTTTTGCTGGTTAATTGGAGGTAGGAGTTTTGCAGGCTTTCCTGTTCCATCTGGCTTTGAACAGCACTCCTCAGATCTCAGCCTCCTGAGTAGCTAAGATAATGAGCATGAGCCAGTGGTGTGTAGCTAAATGTGAATTTTTTTTAAACACTGTTCCACTATATATTCAGAAATGGTAACAATGGTAAATGTGTTTTATATTTTTACCATAAAAACAGATAATTAGTAAAGCTCATGCTTAAAAACACAGGTTGAAGAGACTTATAAAATGTAGGTCGATTGAGTCTTCTGACTCAGAAGTCCTGTGAACTTATGAAATTTGCAAGATATGTGGCCGGTATCATCTTGCCTTGATCTTCCTGACAGCTTTGATGATTCTGAACTTTATCTCTTTAATCCTTCCTCCCCTCACTGGCAGAGTGAGCTCTTTAGAACATGGATTAATCAGTTCTCATCCCTCACCTTTCAAAGACCCAGGTTACAGGCTCGACAGCAAGCATATAGACTTTTTAGAGACTATTGAGAAATCCATGTTGAGCCTCATCTCTCAATTGATGCTCTGAAAAGTCCAGCTTCTTTCAGTCCCTCAAACACATCACATTGATTTCATTGCCCACAAACACTCTCCTAAAAATGGCTCTGGCCTTCCTGAGGGCAGAAAAAGAGCCTGGCTAGGCAATCAGAACTAAGGTCTCCTCCCAGAAAGGTTCTGTGTCCCTCACCATGGCTCTGGATCCTGTCATAGCTCATCTTCCCTGGAAGACTTTCAAGCGAACAGCAGATGGATTGGACCAAAGAGGCATGTGAATGGATGGGTGTCCAGTCAGATGGGCTGAAAGATGTAAAGAGCTCATGCTGGCTGTGTGGAGCCTCTCATTGGTCTTGGACTAATACATGGCCCGCAGCCTATCTAGTGGTCTTGAAAACTGTGCAGCTCTCTCTTAGAGACACCTTTTATTAACACTTGTCCAACACACTCCAGGGGATGTTCTCCTTTAGGACTCTTCCTGTGTTTCTCAAGAGCTCTGCTTATCTTTTTCTTCAATAAATCTTTGTTGTTTTCCTCTTCCTTCGGTGGCCATGAGCGCATTCGTGGACACCACAGATCCAAGTGTTGCAATTCTTTGGTATCACCACCACCACCAGTGTAACTTTGCAGATTCAACCATCCTGGGCTGGATACCATTCCTCCTGTTCCCACATGGTGTGATACTTAACACTCTGTGTGTGTGTGTGTGTGTGTGTGTGTGTGTGTGTGTGTGTGTGTGTATACTAGGGCTTGAACTCAAACCCTAGGTATTGTCCCTTTCATTTTTTTCTTGCTCAAGGCTGGGATACTACCACTTGAGGCCCAACTCTACTTCTGGCTTTTTTTGATGGTTGAGAGGAGAGCCTCACAGACTTTCCTGCCTAGGTTGGCTTCAAACTGCAATCTTCAGATCTCAGCCTCCTGATTATAGGCATGAGTCACAGAGCTCCTGGCCAATTTATATTCCCTTTAGTTTAATTTGAAGGACTGCCTGTTGTGATTCCTAAGATGCAATAATAGTGAGTCATGGCAATTAATGATACCTACTCATGAGGTAGCAAGACTGGAGTCTGATGCCACTCTGGGAAACAATTTGATTTTGAAAAAATGAATTAAAAGCAAATAGAAGGAGGGCATGGCTCACATGGTACAGTGATTACCTAGTAAGTGCAAGACCCAGAGATTAAACCATGGTAGGGCCAAGTAAAGGAAACAAGAAAGGAAGGAAGGGGGATGGAAGTGTCTTAATTCAATATCTGGTCCAGAAGTCCTTCACTGAATTCAATGTAGCATTCCATATTTAGTACTACTTCCCTTCTTCTACTTATCTATAAACCAGAAACAAGGACTCTCTTATTCCATTAGGCTAAGAAAATAATAAATACATAAGTCACCCTCTGACCTCCCCTGCATTGTGTAGTAAGCACAGAGAGCTTCAGGGTGTGTGTGTGTGTGTGTGGAGACACACACATACATACATATATATGATATATGAGTGTGTATATATGATTAATGTGTAGACATAACACTAATCGATGCTCCGTTCACTAATAAAGCATTGGCCTAAAGTGAAAATTTGGACTATTGATTCAGTCTCTCCCAAAGGATAATCCTGGATGAATATATGACATGCATTGTTTAGAATCCTGTTCCTACCCCCCATCCTTCCTATCAGTGAAATCCCACTGTCAATCTCTTAAATTGCAATTTACCATCCCTGCTTTTTATCCACTCTGTCCTAAATGAATCAATTCAAGTCACCATTTGCTGTTTCCAGATATACCATAGGCAGCCTGACCATGGCATTAGTGATAATGCACTGGTTTGGGTTTTAAAAATGAACGATCAAGTAATGGCCACGTAAAGCTTTTCAGTGTCTTTACATGGGTTTGATAATGCACATAATAGTGCTAAAAAGTATCTTTTATTTATTTATTTTTTAAATTTTTTAAAATGTTTTTTATTGTGGTTAATAGAAGGGATACATTATATTCACCAGATAGAAGGTACATAACTTCACAAACATTGATACCCTTTCTCATGACATGGTCCCCATTTCCTTCCCACACTCCTCCCACTTATCTTGATTTCCCCCTTCCCTATCCAATTTCAAATAACCAATCAAGCACATATAAAATATATCAGATAACAAGGTGAAAAATTGTAAGAGTATGAGATAACCAAGGGATGGCAAAAGAGATGAGCGATAACATAGTACATTAAGGACAACAGTCACTCATTATATGGCTTTTGTTTCCTTATCCTGGAGGTCCTTACATTTAGTGTCGTACTATTTGGCCTAATGTCTCTAGATTTTGTTCTATTGTAAATCTCTGCTAGGAGAGCCCAAGGTTTCTACTGATTATGACAAATGAGGGAGACAATTGGGCTTATGTTCCTTTGAGTCTGGCTTACTTCACTTAATATGATTTTTTCTAAGTCTTTCCATTTCCTAACAAATGGGGCGATGTCATTCTTTCTGACAGCAGCATAGAATTCCATTGTGTATAAATACCACATCTTGTTGATCCACTCATCAACTGAGGGACATCTGGGTTGGTTCCATATCTTTGCTATGGTAAATAGTGCTGCAGAGGAGGAAGGGAAGACAGAGACAGGGAACAAAAACAACAAGCAGCTCACCTAAAAGCTATGACCTACATGTACACTGATAGTTCATGCCTGTAATCCTAGCTATTCAGGAGACTGAGATCTGGGGCTTACAGTTCAAAGCCAACCTGAGGAGAAAAGTCCCCAGGAGACTCTTATCTCCAATTCATTATTCATTTTACTTTTATAATGGCAATGAACTTATTAATACATTCATTAATGTGGTTAGAACATTTAAGTTAAAATTTTTAACAACCTTAAATTTTCATTCCACTGTGGACTATGTTTGAAAAAAAAGATTATATACCTAACACATTTCTTTTGTACATTTGTGTATTTCTGGGGTGTTTTTCATAACATTTTAGAAACAAAATTAGAAAGTACAATTTCATTCAATCATTAGTGATTTCCTTGATCTAATTTCAAAGTCGCCTCCACCAGAGCTCATGACGTTGTATTACTCTGCATAAAACATGGTCTATATTTACTGAAAAGCTAACGAATCATGTGATTTAAACAGTCGATGTTTAAAATGCAACATGAATTGCATTCTCAGTGTTCGCAATAGAAAAATAAGTAACAATTCAATTTGTATTTAATAAAATTCAAAAGTTACTGGAAAAAAATGAATGATCAAATTCTACGCAGAGGACAGCATTTTAAGTGGATAGCTTTTAGGCTCTAACGAGAGTCACATACCTATTGCTTCATAGTTTTAACTAACCAGAACTTATCAAAGCATGTCTTCAGTAAATGCCAAGCAAAAAAAAAGTCTCATAAAATTTGATCAACACATTTAAGACCTAGATGAAGTTTATGAGCACACACAAACATGGAAATTACTTAATTTGAGTGATTTACTATGCAATAAATTTTTTCCCAAGGACCATCAATGCAGTAATAAAATATTTTGGCACAAAGAAAATTCAGAAATTTATGACATCCTTGTAGTCTCTGAGCTGTTAATATCCCTTCCAAGCTTTATTTACCTCCTGGGAAATAACCCATTCCATTTTCCCCACCATATCACTGACAAGAATTTTTGCTGATATTATATAAAGTCCTGTTAACGTCGAGTACTGGGGAGGAGAAAATAGAGAATTTGGTGATTATATTATTTCATAGTTTTTGGATTATTCACTTAAAAATCCCAAAACATACTTATAGAAAATGTTTCCTATTTGTTTTTCTTCCTAGGTATAAATATGAAGGTTTCCATGAACCAGGATTTGGTGGGTTGACAGTTTGCTTCACAGCACAGGATCTGTAAGGACTAGCATTTGATGAGAGCTCTGGGGAGTCCAGTCTGGCTTGATCCAGCTCCAGATGGTCTCTTGGACACAGCAGCCCCGGTGCCTTGTTTCCCCAGTCTGTTATTTGCACTATAGGGAGCTTTCCTGTGCAAACACTGCAAATGAGTTTCTAGAGGAAAAGAGAAGACAGCTACACACTGAAGCTGTCAGGATGTGTCAATATCCCAGTTATGTGGAACCCAGGGACACAAGCTCTGGATCTGCTTTAATTATTACTTGTCTAACAACTTCTTCTCATCATTATTTTTATACTTATATTCCTCCTGCTTAGTCTCTTGTGAGCTAGTTGTTAAAGCAGAATAAAATATTTCAGGACTTGTAGTATCAGTGACGGAATGTGGAAGCCACCAAGAACTGAAGTTCTTTCTGATATTCCCCATTTTGAGATCCTCATCCTGGACCTTTGATCCTTGTGACTAATCGCTGGTGGCTCTTGCCTGTAACCCTAGCTACTCTGCTCTAGACTAATCTACTCTACTCTACTCAGGAGGCTGAGATCTGAAGATCAAAGATTTGAAGCCAGTCCTAGCAGGAAAATCCATGTGACTCTTATCTTCAATTAGCCAGCAAAAAGCCAGAAAAGGGGAGCTGTGACTCAAGTGGTAGAAAGTCATCCTGGAGCAAAAAAAGCTAAAGGACAAGACCCAAACCCTGAGGTTAAGCCCCAAGACACACACACACACACACACACACACACACACACACACACACACACACACGATACAACTTGGGCAAACAAAATAATTTGGGTTCTGGAAAACGGTATTAAAATGCTACAAATTTATACTTCCTATGTCTTCCTAAGAACCAAAAACTTCTCTGGGTCTAGTTCAGCCACTGTGCCACCACAAGCACAGCATAGGTCTTGTCCTTGCCTGTGCTTTTTACTGCCTCCTCCTGAGCTCTCTTAGAGAGAAAGATTTGCTGCCAAGCCCAGAGAGGCCAATCCAGGACAGGCAGGTTTCCTAGCCAGGTCCCTAGCATGAGGCTCAGCAGAAGTGGCAAAACTTGTGGGTCACAGACAACCTATGTTCAAATCCAGCTTTCTAAGTCTATAATGTGTGTGTGTGTGTGTGTGTGTGTTTGCCTTAATTTCCTCATGCCTGTAATAGGTTAGAGTTGGGCTTAACTCATGGGGTAGATATAAGGATTGAGTTAATTCATTAAAAGGTTTAATATTAGAGGCACCATGTATATGTTAAGTATTGACTACACTCTCTGGTTTTTTAAATCATCACCGGAGTACGTGGAATTGTAATGGAAGTCAGCCCAGGCTGCTATAACTAAATACTATCAGATGGCTGGAATTAGATATTTGTTTCTCACAGTTTCAGAGGATACATGTCCAAGATCAAGGTGTTGGCAAATGCAGATTGTCTCGAGGCCCATGGATGTCCTAGCCTTGGCATTGTGTTCTCCTGTGGGCAAGTGGGCGCGGGGGCTGTCTTTCCTTACAGGTGCAGGGGACCACAGTTTTCTGTCAAGGGCCCTTTGGATATTTATAACATCATTCTCAGGCCACACAAAATCATGAAATCATGATACAGGCAGACAGGCTACAGGCAGCCAACAAGGAAAGAATCCTATTTGTCTGTCCCATTTTGTACCCTACCCTGTATAGTGGATAGGCATTCCCATATCCTAGGAATGCCACTCTCATTTAACCTTAATCACTTCCCAAAAGCTCTGCCTCCAAATCTTACCACACTGGGCAACAGGGCTTCAATTTTGGGAAGACTATATCTACTTATTCCACTGGAACAGAAGCAAAACCCATATGTACTCTCTGAGGCTATAGCACCAAATCTTTCATTTTAAAGGAGCGAGTCTTCAAGGCCCACCTCTGTTCTACAGTAGAGCCTCCTAATTTAACTGAATGCTAGAGAAATTGGATATTTTTTGGCAGTGTTTTGGATTAAAATCAGGCCTTGTGCATGGTTGGCTAGTACTGTATCACTGAGTCACACACTCTAGCACAGTGAATAATACTGTAAGTAAAATAAAGTAAAACAAAAAGACATGAGCCAAGTTCAGTGGCTAATGCCTGGAATATCCTAGCTGCTAAGGAAGGAGAAATCAGGAGGACTTTGGTTTGAGGTGAGCTGGAACAAAAAGCTTCCAATATTCACATCTTAGCTAAAAAGTTGGATGCAGTAGCTAGAGCCTGTCATCTCAGCTAAACGGGAAACTGGAGATAAGAGGTTTTATCCTGGGTGAAACAAAAGACTTTATCTGAAAAATTGACTAATGTAAAAAAGGGGGTGATGGAGTGCCTATGGTACAATATAAGACCCTGCGTCCAGACCCAAGCACCTCAAAAGAAAACAACAAAAAGAGCAAAATGAGTTGTCATATGACAAGTTACATAATTAAAAGTGAACATTTCCTGGTTTGTTTTTTAAAAAAATTTCTAGTGAAACTGCTTTTCTTTATCCATTGCCTCTACTACAGGGCTTTGATGCCGTCCCGTGGCTTTTTCTTTCCAGGCTGTACACTTGAGCCACAGCTCCATTTTTGGCTTTTCCTAGATTAATTGGACTTTTTTCCTGCCCAAGCTGACTTTCATTATCAACTCTCAGTTCTCAGCCTACTGAGTATCTAGGATTACAAGCATGAGCCATCAGTGCATGGTTAGAAATCATTTTCATCCTAGGTAAATGTTAGCAGGTTTAATATCTTCACTGAAGCAAAGGTAGTTTTACAGCCTTCATATCATGAGGATAATGGGAGGAAGCACGGAATGAGTTTAACATATGGAGTGTGCCACTCTGTGTTGCAAGACAAATGTGAAACATCCTATTCACTTCTTTCTCAGCAGTAAAAAGAAATAACTTTTGGTTTTCAGTCCTCCGGATATATATTCTAGGAGTTCTCAAGTATGAATCTTTGAGCCTACTGTTTATGAATATCCCAAATATTCTCTTCTTTCTCCTCTGAGATGACATGCATTTTGGGAAGATATAAGTATGGATTTTATGAAACACAAATGTACACAGTAGGCTTAGAATTCCTTGTGAGTCCAGATTCTCTGTGCTACCCCAGTCGCTGGACATAGGTGAATCCCCAGGGCCACAGACTACTGCATTTTTTTCTGGCTCCACATGCTCCTTATTTTAGTTATTTCTGACTTCTAGGCCACACAGAGTCTATGTAAGGGATCTGAGGGCCTTGTGGATTGGCCAAGGACAAAAATGTGACCGTGAGATGGCAGAAAACACAAAAGCTGTGTGAGATGAGGCACTGACAGGTGTGTATCCAGAGCAGTACCTCAGGTGTGTGACTATACAGAGGTGACTGCACAAGGTGGAATATTCAGAAGGGGAAACAGGCTGAGGAACTCTTTCAGACACATAGAGAATGCTTAATGGTCTACCTGCTGCCCATGTAGTACTGTAGCATGGCAGGACCTCTCTGGGGTCAACTTCTGAAGGTCAGCAGTGGCTGAAGGTCGTGATGGTCTGTGTTTTACCTTATGCATGGCTTGCAGATGGTTGGGTGCAGTTAAGGGGCATGTGAATTAGGTAGGTTCTTAGTAACTAAAAAAATTGTTTGTGCTGGACATGATTGGCTTGTGCCTATTATCCTAATTATTCAAGAGATTGAGATATGAGGATCATGGTTCAAAGCCAGCCCATGCAGGAAAATCCATGAGACTTATCTCTAATTAAGCACCAAAAAGCCAGAAGTGGAGCTATGTCTTAAGTGGTAGAGTGCTAGCCTTGAGTGCAAAAGCTCAGGGTTCAAAGTCGGAGCCCAGGCCCTGAGTTCAAGTTCCAGGACGGGTGTGCACACACGCGCGTGCGCACACACACACACACACACACAATCATTTATGTAGGCTGTAGTAAAAAAGAAGTAAATATAAAGCTGGTTGGCAGTGGCTCATACCTGTGATCCTAGCTACTCAGGAGACTCAGATCTCAGGGCTGTGATTAAAAAGCCAGCCCAGTGAGGGAAGTCCATGAAACTCTTATCTCCAATTAGCCACCAAAAAGTTAGAAAGTAGAGCTGTGATTCAAGTGCTAGAACACAAAAAAGTTCAGGGATAGTGCCTAGGCCCTGAATTCAGGCTCTAGGATGAGCATACACACATGCACGCGCATGTGCGCGCGCACACACACACACACACATATACACAGAGATGTATAAAAATTTGGTTGGCGTCTGGTACAATTCTGACTTAATAGATGGCAGCTTGCCACAAGGAAATAACCTGTAGATCAAAATGCAGAGGTCATTTTTGGTTCATTTATGTAACTTGCCTGTGAGGCCCAATGAAATCCTAGCTTCCTTCCTAGTTTAACTTACACTAATAATTAATCATTTGACCTAGGTGATATCCAGTCCTCTTACAGTTTACTCACATCATGTCTGTGAGCTTCACCTCCAGGCCAGAGAAGCCGGCCATCTCTAGCATTTATTTACCTCATTACTTCCTGATGCCTCCTCATTCAATTAAGGTCCTGACACAGAGTACTCTAAGTGCCCTCGCCAACCTGTGCTCCTGTGACATGAAGATCAGTCAATAGTTAATGTTTGAAAGTTCTCTGGGCGATGGAAAGCCAGACAGAGAGGCACATTTCTAGAAGCTTCTGTGGGGAAGTAAGCTAAGTATCCTCTTTCCTCTTGAACTTTCTTGGTTGTGCCAATGGAAAAATAAAACAACTATACTTTGAGAAGAGAGGATATGGTGTTGGAGGAAAGAAAACAACCTGAACCATCTTATGGGGCAAAGTGGTTGCTGCACATAATGAGGCCACGAGGACTGAATGATTGGGCTAATGTCATTCTGTGGAGAATGTGCCAACAAGAAGAGACCCACTGGGTGCTGGTGGCTCACTGTAATCCTAGCTACGCAGAAGGCTGAGATCTAAGGACAATGGTCCCAAAGTCAGCTTAGGCAGAAAAGTCCAGGAGAATTGTATCTCTTTTTTTTGTTAATGGGTCATGGGGCTTGAACTCTGGGCTTGGGTGCTGTCCCTGACCTCTTCAGCTCAAGTCTCCTGCCCTACCCTTGAGCCGCAGCCCCACTTCCTAATGATTAATTGGAGATAAGAGTCTTTATGCTTTGTAGTGCCTGGGCCAGCTTTGAATCTCCATCTTCAGATCTCAGGCTCCTAAGTAGCTAGGATTACAGGCATGAGCCACTGAGCTTGGCAAGACTTGTATCTCTTATGATCGTCAAAATGCCAGAGGTGGAGCCGTGGCTAACATGGTAGATCACTAATCTCTGGCAAAAGAAGCTCAGAGACAACATGTAGGCTTCGATTTCAAGCCCCAACTTAAGAGCACTGTCAAGTGGAAATATATAAATCACACAAACAATTTAAAATAGTCTGGTGGCATGTTTTAAAGGGGGGGGGGAGTGAACTGTGATCTTTAGATCTTGGCTTCCGAAGTAGCTCGGATTACAGATATGAATCACCAGCTCCTGGTCTTAAAATTTTACTTTATTTTAAAATGATATTCTAAATGTATTTCATTACAATATTTTCCTACATGTATTTAAACTATGCAGAGAATAATTGAAGGTGTGACATTGATCAAGATGCATTGTGCTTACACAATGACATAATGAATTGAAAACCTTTTGTACAAATACTAAAGACAATTTTTTTTTTGCCAGTCCTGGGCCATGAACTCAGGGCCTGAGCACTGTCCTTGGACTTTCTCAAGGCTAGAGCTCTACCACTTGAGCCTCAGCACCACTTCTGGCTTTTTTCTATGTATGTGGTACCAAGGAATTGAACCGGGTCCTCATGCATGCTAGGCAAGCACTCTACCACTAGGCTAAACTCCAGGCCCAAATATGGTTTCTTTTTTTTTTTTTTTGCCACTCCTGGGCCTAAAGACAATTTTTAAAAACTATGTGAAAGAAAAGGGAAAAATAAAGTACTTTGATTGTTCTTAAAATTTACCCTATCTGATTCTGTAGATTCCTGACAACTATTATAAAATGTCTAACCTACAAAGCCATAAGAGGTTGCATTAACACCTTAGGCTTTTATATTCATATCTTTAAATGTTTAAAAAATTTTTGCCATTTGGAGACTTTAAGTACTATTTTCTGCATGGGGAACAGAAAAAAAAGTATTCTTTTCTATTTGTCCCTATTTTATTCTGTGACACTAAATAAATCTTTGTTAAAGCTCCCTTCTCCTCCCCCAACTCCATGCTCAAGAAAAGAATTTTTAATTATTGGCTCTTCACCTGTACTCTCACATCATAAACACTGAGAAACATACTGAAATTAATTCAGAAAGTGGCTTAAAGACCCCAGAAAACATAATCTTTGTTTGCTCCAGCAGACACTGTAATTATACTATTTCTAGAGGGCTAGTATTCAAAACACATCTTCCAGAATGTAAACATGCCTATCACTGCTATTGGCTAAGTACAAGTAAGAATACTAACTATTGAGAAGCAAGCTGGGTGGTGTCTCTTCTTTAAAATGACTCTCCCCAACAATACTCTGTTATGAGTTATATCTGTATGGTTCCTTTTTGTTTGTGTCTTTTAGTATTTTGTTTTTTAGTTTCTCATCAAAAAATGTATCTTTAGGAAAATCAGATAAAATCACCTAAAAGGAAAAGTTCCCTTTCTCACCTCTAATTGCCTAGTCTGGTTGACCATATTACTATAAAAACCATATTTCATTACAACAGAACACTGAATTTCAACTTTGTATGTTGTAATCAATATGTAGAGTCAAATGTTTAAAAATGGAGATTTATACAGTAGCAGTATGATACACTCTAGTTAGTTAGAAGGTAATCCTTAATGGTATGTCTTTATAGAGACAGTGTGTGTGTGTGTCCATGTGTGTGCATGTGTGTGTGTGTACCAATATTGGGACTTGAACTCAGGGCTTTGCACTCTTGTGTTTGTGTATGCTAATATTGGAGCTTGACCTCCAATATTAGCAAATGATCTTGCAATCATTTGGCTTTTTCACTCAAAACTAGCATCTACCACTTGAGGTTTTTGCAGGTTAATTGGAGATAAAGATTCTCATAGGCTTTTCTGTCCAGGCTGGCTGCAAACAGCAATCCTTAGATCTCAGCTTCCTGAATAGATCACAGGTGTGAGCCACTAGTGCCTGGCTTGGAAACACATGCTAAATTTGTAGACAGGAATGAAATAAGCTTATGTATAGCAGTAGCCACATAAATGTACTTTAGTACTTGTACTTTAGTACTATTGGCTAGTACTTATATAGTAATAGCTGTGAAAACATCTTGTCTACTGCTCAGAACAGTTTCATTTCTAGAAAGTTGTCCATTTTATTGGTAGAATCTAATTTCTTAGTGTATCAACTAATGATATTACTACTGAATTATCATAAAAGGTCTTTAAGATGAGTGGTTATTTCTCTTCAATGCTTCATTTTAGTCATTTGAATTCTCTGTCTGTCAGTCCCTCCCTCTCTAACTCCCCCCTCTCTCCCTCCCTCAGTCTCTCCCTTTCTCCTCCCATCCCTCAGTTTGGCTAATCATTTAACAGGTTTAAAAAAAAATTCAGGTAAAAAAAAAGTTTTGGTTTTGTTCACTTTTTATACTTAATTTACTTACTCTCAAATTTTGTTTTCCTCCATCTGCCTGCCTAAGGATTTTTTTAATTTTTATTGTAATTAATAAAAGTGTTACATGATATTTGCCAGATAGAAGGTGCATTAATTCACATACATTGATACCCTTTCACATGTCTTGGTACCCATTACCCTCCCCCCAACCCCCCTACCCGTCTTGGTTTTCCCCCCTTCCCTATCAAATTTCAAATAACCAAATACAAATAAATTCAATATATCAGATAACAAAGTGAGATACTGTAACAATATGAGATATCCAAGGGACAGCAAAGGAGATGAGAGACAACATAGTACATTAAGGACAACTATCATTCGTTATATGGCTTTTGTTTCAATATCCTGGAGGTCCTTTCAATTAGCTTCATACTATATGGCCTTATGTATCAAGATTTTGCTCTATTGCAGCTCTCTAGTAGAGCCCAAGGTTTCTACTGATTATGACAAATGAGGGAAACCATTGAGCCTAAGTTCCTTTGAGTCTGGCTTACTTCACTGAATATGATTTTTTCTAAGTCTTTCCATTTCCTATCAAATGGGGCGATGTTGTTCTTTCTGACAGCAGCACAGAATTCCATTGTGTACAAATACCACAACTTGTTGATCCACTCATCAACTGAGGGACATCTAGGTTGGTTCCAATGCCTAAGGATTTTTTTTGATCTTCTTTGTGTAACTCATTAGTGTGGCAGGTTATTGATCTGATATCTTTTTATATTTTAATGTAAGCATTCACAGATACAAACTTCCTCCAGGTATGGCTTTAGCTGTAGCCCATGTGTTCTGGTGTGTGGTATTGTCACACTTGTTTCATCTCAAAGTACTTTCTGACTGAAGTGTGCTATTTAACTAAAGATTATCCCAACTCATGCACCATGATGAAGAAAGCTGGCCAGCCTATAGACTGGATTCTTAAGTCTGGTGGCCCCACAGTGGTCATGTGTTGTGGATGGGGAATCAGAGCTGGTTACAAGGTATAGTAATTGGCTATTGTACATGGGACTATATCCAGAGACAGTCATTTCTTAGGCTAGACTTTTTGTCAGCATGCTCACTTCTTGTCTTCCAATGAAAGTGTCATTTTTCTAGGAATTACATTCTCTTTGATATGTTTACCTAAAGATCTAAACCGATATCCAAGAATATTTTTGTTCTCCTGGGGAAAAAGTCCAGTTCACCTGGGGAGAAGTTCATGTGATTCTCTTCTCAAACAGAATGATCTTAATGCTGAATGATTCGTCATGGAGGGCTATCATTTATGAATTTCCTTTTAATGAAACATGTCTTCTGCCTTTGCTCTACATGCCAGTTTTCTTTATTTCAGGGATGTTTGTTTGCTTCCTTGTAATACTCATGTTGAGCAACCAAAGCCAATATTGTGCATATGTGACCCACTTATGTGCTTAGAGTGAATGGGGTTAAACTTAGTGATCCACTGGCTGCGTGCCTCGTGGCAGGCAGCCTTTCGTTCTGAGTGGGGGATCAATCAGCCATGACAAAGTGGTTATGAAAAGCTAGCCTTAGAGGGATGACTTCCCGCTCCAATATTAAAGATTCATCAGTTATTCAACTCCCTTCAAAGGGAGTTTAACAAAGAAACACCCTTTATTTAAAAAAATGAAATGAAGAAAAGTCATTAAAAATCACTTGTCTTCCTTTTTTTTTTCCACATAAAGAACATCTTTTGGAAACCAAAGACACCTACAAAATATTGGTGCCTGAAGAACACAGCAACTGTTACTAGTTTTTAAAAGAGTTTATTTATAACCAATCCTTACAATTTATCCTTACTCTGAGAAAATATTCCTGCAGATTTTAAAAAAGAATGGGCTTCGCTCATTTTATAGACTGACAAAAGAAACCTGAAAATCTGAAAGCTTATATGCGAAAGAAACCATATATATGTGTGTGTGTGTGTGTGTGTGTGTGTGTGTGTGTGTGTGTGTGTGTGTAAAAAACTTTGTTTTCTACTCTTTCCCCCCACCCCCAGTTATGGGGCCTGAACTCAGGACCTGAGAGCTGTCTCTGAGCTTTTTTGCTCAAGGCTACTGCTCTACCACTTTGAGTCACAGTTCCATTTCCAGTTTTCCGGTGGTTAATTGAAGATAAGAGTCTTATGGACTTTGGTATCAAATACTTGTTCAAGGGAGTTTATTCTGACAAGTCCATGAATACATACAATGTACCCTGGCCAGATTCATCCCCTCAATCTTCTTCCTCCTCCCCCTCCCACCCTTCCCAAATCATCTGAACAGGCTTCACTGTTCCATTTTCACACATGTGCAAAACATTTTTGACTTCATTCCCTCTCCTTCATCCTCTTCATTCTCCCTCCCACTTAACACTGGCACCCTCACCCTGGGGAGGATCTGTTTTAAATTACTGTCGTTCGCTTATTTTTTAGTGCATCTTAATTGTTCAAAGGGTTTTCACCATGATATTTCACACATACACATATAGCATTTTAATCAGACAGAGCTTACAGAATATGTATAATTTTGAAACAATAAATGTTTCTAATATAGTAATATTACAAGTCAAAAACTTTTTTCAGGTTTCTAAATGGGAATAAAACTCACAAATGTTTTTCAGAATTGTTTCTTGTTGTTGTTGTTGTTGTTGTTAATAGTGCTGAGAGTCAAACTCAGAACCTCATACATTCTGTGCAAGTACTCTACCACTGCCCTACATCCTCAGCCCCAAATTTTTTACTTAAGAAACATATTTATTTGCTGTGAATTTTTTGTAAAAACAAAAACAAGAAACAAAAGAAAACAACAACAACAACAAAAAACAATTCCTTGGGTTGGGGATACATTGTGTCATTTGTATAATACTTGGTTTAGTTTCATTTGTTAATAGAAACTCTTCCCCAGTCAGCCAAACATTTCTCTCCTTTAAGGAAGAATGCTTTCATACTTAATAACTGTTGTTTCCATATATTGCTAATGGCATTGCACTAATACATTTCTTTTGACAAAATGTAGTCCAGCAACTAAACTTTCACTATGTGGGTTGACAGAGAGAATAGCTCATATTCTCTTTCTCTCTCCCTGTCTGTCTGTCTGTCTGTCTCTCTTTCTGTCTCTCCTCTCTTTCCTGTCACTTGCCCTCTCTCCCACACTTCTCTCTACTCCCTCCCCTCCTCCTTCCTTCTGTCTCCTCTCTTCCTCTCTCCTTAGACTTCTGGCTCCTCCATTGGGTCATTCCATTGTTTAGCCTACAAGACAGTCAGTCATTGTAGGACTCTCCAGTCTCTGATCATATAAAACAATCTAATAAATCCCTTCACATATTCCATTCATTCTGTTTTTCTGGAGAACCCCAGAAAAAGAGTCCTTATAAGATGCCAAATCTGCTTGATTTTAGCTAAGACAGAACTGCAAGCCATCAACTCCTGGTTGCTTATAAATTATTCAGTATAAAATGTTTTATTACCACAGCTGGAATGGATTGAGACACTGGGAAAGCCCTGGAAGCTGCAGCAGGTGCCACCCATCTCAGAACAGAGCAAAGGATGCCACACTAGGGAGAACTGTGATGACAAAGGACAACATCAGGCCAAGAAGGAAGAGCTCTTGCAATGTAGCAAGGTCTGGAAGAACATACGCCAGCTATGCTGGCCATGTGTCCACAAATGGTGTCAAACAGAAGGCTCTATCTTTATAACCGAGCGCCAGTGGGCTGGAGTGGGGAGAGGGAGAAGAATGGAAACCTTTGAGAAATGAGTCCTTACAGTCAGTGTGAAATCTACATGAAAATAACATGGATAAAATTTGAACCACACAAAATAGAACATTTTTCATTATTATGAAGTAGCTGTATTAAGAGGTAATAATTCTGTAATTCAGGTTATGGGTACAATGCATCTTGGGTACAATGCTCCTTTTGTTCCCCCACCCCCACCCCACAACTGACCCACCCTTAAGTGATAATATCACATTCTCTGGCTATCAGCAGAAACAGTGGCTTATGACCAATATGCAAAGAGAATGTGAGAGAATTTATTCCTCTTATATCTGAGCTGAGAGTGTTCATTTCCAGCCCACTAAATGAATAGAGAATATATAAACACATGTGACGGTTGATCTCACCAATGCCAACCTACCTCTGGTTGTACTTCAATGGTTCCATCAATTGTCAGTGGAAATTAGTGATGCTACTTGAATTACATAAAATGTTTAACTGTCACACAAAAAGCAAACCTCTATTGTAAATGTCCAGAAAAAATGAAATATGCTATTGAAGTTCTGGGTGATTATTGAACTTTGTGTTTCCAGGCAGTCTTGGCTGTAGGGCGAAAGGTCTATTTCTTTTAGCAACACCCAATTGTTTTGCTCAAAAGCAATCATTAGTGAGTTCAGTCTACCCAGCAATCTTGCCAAAACATGAGAAATGTTAGAGTCCTCCAGTGCCACCGTGTTCCCAGTGTCACTACAGTCTGCATGATATCGTCACAGCTGCTTCCTTTGTTTCCACCCTAAAGCGATTTTTCACCCCACATATCAAGGGGGATGCATGCTATCTACTGGCAATTGCAATACAATATTGCTATTTCTCCTCCATTTCTTCCCAGGAAAAGTTTCAAGTGGAAGGGGCTATAATTATAAAGAAGGGAACAGCCAACCCGTATCCCCTGGGGCAAATGGAATCAAACCTATTTCCTTTATAATCAGTCATAAATATTTATATTTCACTGCCCATTAGTCCTTGCATTTCAAAAAGAAGACATGTCTTCATCCCTGGCTTCTATTTCTTTAAAGAATGAATACAGACCTATGTTTGCAATGTGCAAAATAATGTTAGATTTCTCTGATTTTGTTTTATTTCTGGTTTATAATTTAAAAAAGTATAAATTTTCCATAACAAAATTGAACAATGATATAGTGAGTCTGAGAAATTAGATTTTCAGTCCTGGTAATATGCATATCTGTGTATATAAATATTGCATATATATGTGTGTATATATAAATATAAATAAATGACTACCTGACTTAAATACCTACTTACATTCAAGCTAGCCATTTGATGTATGACCATGTTATTGGCAGAAAATATAACTGACAGGCAAAGAGGCCAAACAATTGTCAGCAAAAGAACAGTGAGTTGCTTCAAGTCAGAGACTGGAAGAGATGCTGGCATTTTATATTTACTTTGCAAAGCATTATTCCATATAAAACATAAATCTCAGAAGACTTAATTTTCATGAAATACTGCCCATAAATAATGACCACTTTTCCCTCTGGGACCAAGGAACCAGCCATTCAATTTATTCCACCCAATTCCACAAGGAGAAATTCCTGTTTTGTGTCCATAAACTATGTTGATGTTAAGAGGAAACCATGACCCATGCTGAAAGGCAAATTAAAGTCCCTAATCAGTGGAAAGCAATATGTTTATTAGGCAAATTGGGGGTAATTTTAGACTGCAAAGTCAAGTTCAGTTTGGCTCATTTCATTTGTTTTTGCAATCCAAACCTAACCACATTTCCATGGCATGAAATAATTTCAAATTGCATAATTCAATATGAACAACCATGACCAATACTAACGAACAGAGCATTCAGGCTACCGTTCTGGTTTGAAGGGCTCATTGGTTTATTTCTTAACATTCAGGCTTAAGCAGTGTGAAGGCTTTCTCAAGGGCAAAAGAGTAAGTAGAAATGTGCAAACTGCTGGGGGACTTTCCCTCTTTTGTCATCAGTAAACTGGTTCTTCGATCATCTCAGAGGTAAAGAGAATACATTAAGAGAGCACCAAACATGCACATCGTCACATGATGCAGACTAAATAGTGCAGGGACAGCCCTGGATTTCTAGGTAGCATGGAAACATCTGGGCTAGATGAAGCATATTATTTTACAACAAAGCAAAGCTGATTCAAGGGGGAAAGAGAATGAAGTAACTGTTATCTTGCAGGCATGCTTCCTTTCTAATTAATATGAAATCCCATGGCTTTTGCAATGACTGTTACAATTCACAGATGACATCAGTGGAAGTTTGTACTCTCCGCATAGAACAAGAAAAAAAGGCATCAAAATGTCTAAATATGTATATGAGAAGAGAGAAAATGACGTCAACGAAAACCTGTATCTAGGCCTAAAAGAATATCAGAAGGTTAATACGTTTTCAATTTTAATTACAGGTAACATATAAAAGAGGACTTTAAAAGAATATTAAGGCAAGAACTGAGAAAAGCGATATAATTTCTCTGAGTGCAATACTGACCCACTGCTAATCTTCACAAAACAGCTCAAATAATTCACGATCATCTCAATCTTCTTTGGCAGGGAATCAATATGCTATCTCTATGCTAATCAATCATCTCAAATGATAGTGTTTTCTAAAGAAATGAATGTTGAATCCATCACTGGTGGTTCATACCTACAATCTTAACTACTTGTTGGGGCCTAGCCTCCATCTCTGAGGCCTGATTCTGGCTCAGCTGCAATTAAAGGGCTTTGTCTAGGCATTCGGTCCTTTGCATACCTCTCTTAAGGCATCTCTGTGTACGTGACTCGATTGAACCCCCCGCAGTTTCGCGGGTCTCGCAGCAGCTCAAGTCTCGCGCGCTTTCCTGCACCTGTCCTGCCCAGTACCTGAAAGCCCCACCCAGACCCTTAGTGGTAGCACAGAGGCCCTCTTCCTATTGGCTAGCTTCCCAGTGCCCACCTTCTCCTACCCTAACAGTATATAACTAATTGTCTGACGCAATAAAGGAGGAGAGCATCAGAAGAGATCAGCAGAGATCAGCAGAGATCAGCAGAGAGATCTGATGCGCTTTCATGGTTAACACTGCTTCTGACTCAGCGTGGTTTTTTCTTCCCTGGTGATTGGGGGAGGGCTGGGTCTTCGACACTTACCATCTCGCTCGGCTCCCGGGGGACTACAGGCTGGCCCTGTGTGTCCCTCCCCGTTCCCGTGTTGCTGCCCCGGAGAGGAGAGGAGCAACAACTACTCAGAAGGCTGAGATCAGGAGGACCAAAGTTGGAGGCTGGCCTGGGCAAAATGTTCCTGAATCTCCATTTCCACTAATAGCCGGATGCAGTATTGCACACCTATCACTCCAGCTACTTGGGAAGCAAAGACTGATGGGTCTGTGGTTCCAGTTCAACCCAGGCAAATGAATTTGAGAGACCTCATCCACTAGAAGAAGGTAGGCATGGGGTTTACACCAGCTTCAGAAGGAAGTATTCAACAGTGCAATTATGCTCTAGATACATGCCTAGGCCCCATTTCTTTGGTAAAGTAAGACTCTACCTTAAAAATATCTAAAGCATAAAGGGCTGGTGGCATGGATCAGCAGAACTCCTGCCTAGAAAGTATGAAGCCCTGCATATACCCATACTGCATTGCAGAAAGGAAGAGAGAAAGAGACACAATGAAAGAGGGTGGGAAGGCAAGGAGGGAGGGAAAGAATGGAAGGAAGGAAGAAAGGAAGACAGAAAGAGGAGAAAGGATGGAAGAGAAGAAGGAAAGAAGGAAGGAAGGAAGGAAGGAAGGAAGATAGGCATTTAATTGAGCAGTGAAAGCCTGATGTCTTGAATTAAAGGGGACACAATAAAATTAAAGTTTTATGATTCACTAATCGAACTGTGAAGGTTAACTACATTTTTAGATAGTTAATGTCGCACAAACTTCGGAATTTTACTTTATTTGCCATAAGGCCATTAAGATGTAGACCTAAAGGGAAACAAAATGGCCTTCAAAACCAAACCAAACCTGGTGCATTTGTTCAGCCATTTCTGTGTTCCCCCTTTACGCTCCAAAAGCATATAAAATAACAAATAAATGGAAAGAAAACAAAAAAAGCAACACAAAAAATCCCTCTTTCATTTTCTGGAATTCTTCTCCTAAAGAATAGCCTCCTTTTGTTTCACTGTGTGAATGCATAGAGATCTGTATAATTTATCATGTCCCAGTGACCATCTGTGTGTGTGTGTGTGTGTGTGTGTGTGTGTGTGTGTGTGTGTGTTTTCTTTTTACTTGTAGATTAACAGGTACATTCTAGTTAGCACAAATGAAGGAAACAATGCAACCTATGTTTCTCTGGGTCTGGCTTACTTTGCTTAATATAATTTTCCAACTCTGTCCATTTCCTTATGAATAGTACAAGATCATTCTTTCTGATGGATGAGTAGAATTCCATTGTGTATATATACTATGGGTTTTTTTTATCTATTTGTCCGCTGAGGGGCATCTAAGTTGATTCCATATCTTGGTTATGGTAATCAATGCTGGTATGAACATGGCAATGTTGATAGTTTTAGACCATAAAAGAAATGCAAACCAAACGGGCTTGTGAAAATGGCCATTATCAAGAAAATTAACAAGACACGCTGTAGAGGATGTGGACAAATGAAAACTCTGTAGTACAGCTGGGAGGCATGGAAACTTAGTCATTCATTCTGGAAACAGTATAGGGGTTCCTTAAAAGAAAACCAGAGCTTCTGTATGACGCAGTGATTCCACTCTTAGGCTTTTATCCAACTGATTATAAACCAGGCCACACAAAAGCTACAAGCATAACCATGTTCACTGCACTTCTCTTGTGGGGCTCTTTTTACCTTCCTGTGGTCAGCACACTTCCTAGTTGGAGCAGTGCTTGTCTGGGCCTCACTGGAGCTGGGAGCCAGCTTGTCCTCAAAGGATTCTTGCTGAGGTAGTTGCAATGGAAACAAACAATGATCCGCTTTAGAGCTCTCATTGTAATTTTATCTCCTTAAAGGATTTCAAGCGTGAGTGTGAAATTGAATCACATTCTAATAAATTATTATGCTAATTGTAACCACAGCCAAGTGTCCTAAATTGAGGAAGACACTAAACTGGACCTTGCCAACATTTAATTCCCTGTGAAATATCAGGTCTGACTAAACTATTAATTCATTATACTATTTTATTCAGTTTATTAAAAGCAGAAATACAGTTCTCCTCTTTTGGAAACTGCTTTTAGAATAGGCTTAACCTATCTTTGACTCTCTTTTCTTCTTATGATCTTGAATGCTGACATAATAGCTGGATTTCGAGCAGCCATTTTGCATCATGAGGGAAAAGCATTGAAATAAAGTTGGTAGAGAAGTGTAATAGGATCCTGGATTTCTAATACCGTGCTATCAACATCCTGGGACTACCTATCTTCAGATTTCTTTTGCAGGAGACAATACAAAATTGTTCCTTTCTTAAGCCATTACCGTCTTAGATTTGGGTCATGGCCAAAACTAGTCATCATAAAAATGGATATGCCCTAGCTTGGTTTTTCTTTCTTTGACTTTCTCTACTGGCAGATCCCATCTCTACTACCTCTAATATTGGGTCTACTTTATGTGTTCCTCATGACTGAGAACAAATATCCTATTTGTCAGACTGTCCTGTCACATCCCACAGGCCTTAATACAGCTCACTCAGCAAACCAAACACCGGAGTACATCTTATGTCTGACTGATAACTTGTTTCTTGCACAGAAACCTACAGAGCCCCCTGTTCTCAGAACTAGCCCCCCCCATATCCTGCCAGATCCTTAGTGCACTAAAACAAGATCCAGTTGTGCTCAGGGTTCAATCTCCACGAGATACAGGAAGGCAATGAAATACCTGAAAAAGTTTCATTAGAACCTGAACACAGGTTAACCAGAGATTCCATTCATTCTGGTACCTCCTTCCACCACCACACACCCAGTCTTCTACCAAATGCCATGTTGTGTGTCCAGGCAATCCTTGAGGTAACATGTAAACACCTCACAAGGTGGGACAAGGCACAGCAACCTCTCAAAAATCAACCTAGTGTTCAGTGAGTGAGCCACTATTTTCCCTAGACAAGCACTGGTGAACTAGCAGGCCACACCCCTCTTGATGCAAGCCTGGGATGGCTGCACAATGGAGACAGATGTTTCTTTCAGGGGTTGATACACAGAAAGTTGCTATGAAGAACTACAGCTTTTGTATGGCAAAGGACATAGCTAGTAAATTAATTAGGAAGCCTACAGAGTGGGAGAAGATCTTCACCAACCATACAGCAGACAAAGGCCGCATATCTAAAACATATCAACAACTCGAAAAATTGAATCACTCCAAAACTAATCTCCAAAGTAACAACCATCCCATTAAAAAATGGGCCAAAGACTTAAAGAGAGTCTTCTCTGAAGAAGAAACAAAAATGGCCTATAGACACATGAAGAAATGCTCCACATCTCTGGTCATAAAAGAAATGCAAATCAAAACAACACTAAGATTCTACCTCACTCCAGTTAGAATGGCCAGGATCAAGAAATCTAATAACAATAGATGCTGGAGGGGATGTGGCCAGGAGGGATCACTACTACACTGTTGGTGGGAGTGCAAACTCGTCCAACCACTATGGAAAGCAGTGTGGCAGTGCCTCAAAAGGCTAAACATAGAACTCCCCTATGACCCAGCAATTCCACTACTTGGCATTTACCCAACCGACCAGAAACAAAGACACACTAAATCCACTAGCACAATGATGTTCATTGCAGCACTATTTACCATAGCAAAGATGTGGAACCAACCTAGATGTCCCTCAGTTGATGAGTGGATCAACAAGTTGTGGTATTTGTACACAATGGAATTCTATGCTGCTGTCAGAAAGAATGACATTGCCCCATTTGATAGGAAATGGAAAGACTTAGAAAAAATCATATTAAGTGAAGTAAGCCAGACTCAAAGGAACTTAGGCTCAATGGTTTCCCTCATTAGTCATAATCAGTAGAAACCTTGGGCTCTCCTAGCAGAGATTTGAAATAGAGCAAAACCTTGATACATAAGGCCATATAGTATGAAGCTAATTGAAAGGACCTCTAGGATATAGAAACAGAAGCCATATAATGAGTGATTGTTGTTCTTAATGTACTATGTTATCTCTCATCTCTTTTGCTGTCCCTTGGTTATATCATATTGTTACAGTATCTCACTTTGTTATCTGATATTTTGGATATATTTGTATTTGGTTATTTGAAATTGGATAGGGAAGGGGGGAAAACCAAGATGAAGAGGTCGGGGGGGGAGGGTAATGGGGACCAAGACATGTGAAAGGGTATCAATGTATGTGAATTAATGCACCTTCTATCTGGCAAATATCATGTAACCCTTTTATTAATTACAATAAAAATTTTTTTTAAAAAAAGAACTACATTGCTGGGACCAGGAGTTTGGCCTACTGTTAGAGTGCTTGCCTAGCATGCACGAAGACCCAGGTACCACATACATACCAAAAAATGCTAGGAGTGCTGCTGTGGCTCAAGTGGGAGAGCTCTAGCATTGAGAAAGTCAAAGAACAGTGCTCATGCCCCCAGTTCAAGCCCCAGGACTGGCAAAGGAAAAAAAAAAAGAACTACATTTCTGAACATCCAGGGGAGGCACACACATCGCTATCTTGAACTAGGAGAAAATCTGAGGTCTGGAACATTTCTTCAGCCCATTTCCTGTTGGCCCTGTCATCAGAGAGGCACAACCAGACAAAAGTAAGGGCCAGCATGGAGGCCACATGGCGGTGCCGAGACAGAAACATTAAAAATTATGAACCCTCTATTCAGCTTTACAGTGCATGGGCATTTTTATACATGACATGCCCTTTATGAAAATCCCTCAGCAACAGGATTTCCTTTATCCCCTATCTCTCTTAGAAGCAGGTGCAGCTCCCAGGGCAGGAGGCTGGCACACTTCTAATAGGAGTTGAGCTCCCATTCCTTGGTGCTCACATTCTTGAGTTCCGGATTGCCAATCACCTGGAAGTGTTCACAGCTCACAGGATGTTATTATACCATGAGAGAGTAGTAACAGCCATCTGTATGTGGAAGCTCTCATTAAGAGAAAGTTCTTTAGTAGTCCAGGCATATATGTGAAAATGGAGCTAGAAAAATGGAAGGGATGGGTGGGTGGGGCTGGGAGAGACAGAGGCGTGCCTGCATCCAGATGCACTGTATTCATGCACTGATGTGTTGAGTTCAAATCCCTTGGCACAAGTACTTCAAGATTAGCAGAATAAAGCAAGAGAGAGGAGCTCCTTTGAGTTTTGCTAATTGTTCTCTGAATCATCACAGTCCTACACATTTTGCCACCTCTTTCCTAAGTCAGTGGAACATACTTCCTGCTCAGGATCCTCTGTTCCCTTTCTAGGGGGAATTTCTACAGCTCTCACCAGCTCTTACTGTGGGTTTCTCAGGAGTCTTTTCTAATGTAACCCCCTAAGATAGCAGTGAAGTGTTTGGGTCCCTCAGCAGGGAAATTCCCAGGAGTGACAGGTTAGGGTGCTTTACTACTACAAGACAATATGAGAGGCAGATAAAGAAAGCCCAACCCTGTTTTCACAGTAGGGGTCCTGCACCTTTTTCCACATCCATTATCCTTCTGGAAGGTGTGACAAGACACCTCCAGAGACATAAAAGAACCTCCCTGAAGTGTAATATGTGAAAATTGATGGAAAACATTCTTAATTGCTTGTCAAAACTCAGTAGGATAACAGAAAACTGATGATTTGTGCAAGAAAGGAGTTGAGATGATGAAGAATATTTCTAAAGTGGGAATAAAATATGCGATGATGTTTATGGATATATAATATATATACACATCTATAATATCTATCTGAAATTTTTCTCACACCTGTCTAGGCTGTGTACATCAAGTGGATTCTTGACTAATGCTTCAAACACATCACAATTAAACCCAGCCTTAGTTTTTTGATAAAAAGCTCACAGCTGCAAATATTTTTTACATTGCATTACAAAAGAATGAATTACATACTCCAAACAATTTTACTTTCTTAACTGCCATTACTTTGCTATTAATTGCTGAGAAGTCCTTCCTTCCTTGCTTGCTTCTTTCCTTTTTTCTTCCCTACTTCTTTTCTTTCTCTCCCTTCATTTTTGTGGTACTGGAGTTTGAAGCCAGGATTTCATACTTTCTAGGCATTGTTCAGCCATTAAAGTAACGCTCCCATCCCTTTTGGCTTGTGTTTAGATTTTTAGATAGGGACTGTGCTTTTGCCTAGACTAGTCTCTAACCATAAAACTCTTCTCCCTAGTAGCTGAGATAACAGGTATGTACCACCCCTTAGCCTTTTCTTTTGTTTGATTCTTTTTAGATATAAGGATATTTCATGGAGAAACTATTAAGTGTCCTGGTATTGGTATAATCTATTATTACTACATTATAATCACGTATAATTATTAAATTTAACTTTTATAAAATGTCAAGCATCATTTTGTCTTTCAACTGTTACGCAGTTTTTAAGTTAGTGCTGAACTTAACCTGGCATTTGCTTTTTTACTCGACAAGCCTGAAGTTCAGAAATGAGGATTAAAGCTGCTATTATCCTACCAAATGTCTCTGAGCAGGTCACACTATAAAGGAAAATCATCTCATCTGAGTGCAAATGATCTGATTGGCAGAGAATATAGGCCAGGGTTTATATGGACATGAAGTAGGAATGACAAGGGCGGTCAATATTCTTTCCATACATATATGTAGATGAGCAAAGTGAGCCACACACAAGCTGTGGATTGTGGCAAGAATTAGCCTTCTCCCTCTGAGGTTAGCTGCATTTACAATATCAGCTCAGTCCCCAGCTTGGCCACTATTGCTCCCAACTTTAATATAGTGGTCCTGAGATATCAGAATGAAAGATATGGAAGGAACAAAGAAGGGACAATTTGTTCACAAGGTTGGAAAGAATATATTTCCTATATTACTACAGTTGCCTTTGAATAGCTATCTTTTCCTTTAGCCCCCAAAGGAGGGCTTCCATGATTGTTCTAGATATTAGTCAATTTATATGGGTCAAATGAAGTAAGCCAAGTCATGCACAGAGATTTTTTTTTCCAGCCATGAGGCTTGAACTCTGGGCCTGGGTGCTGTCCCTGAGTTCTTCAGCTCAAAAATAGCACTCTACCACATTGAGCCATAGCACCATTTCCACGCAGACATTTTTGAATGGAATGCTCAGACCCTTCTGGCTCTGCTGATGGACTGGTGAGTCATTTGGTGTAGGCAACTATAACAGGAAGCAAAGGGCAGTCATCTTCCCCATGGAAGTGTTAAGAGACAGTGCACGAAGAAGGCTGTCACCCCCCACCCCAGGAGTTTCCTGTAGGAACAGAGGCATCATCTCTCGTTGAGGGGCTGGGGAGTGAGGGGCTCTCCTAAAGCACTGTGTGTATGGCCCTCAGCTGAAATCTCATTTATTACAATATTTGCTGCAGGCACAGGTTATACTCAGGGTTACTATATGTCTAGAAAGTCAGCCATTTCTTGCTTAATATCCTAAAGCCACAGGCCATCTTTTGAATCACACAAAAACATATTCAGAAAAGTTTTCCTCTAATTTCTCAGGTATTTCTGCAGTTTTTTTGGCTTGCTTCAAATTTTTCCACTGATATCAGTTGACATTTTGATATCATCTAATTATTAGCTGATACTTTGTTGACTGATAAAATAAAGGCTTTGGTCTTCGCTTTGTCTTTTGTGGTTCTCTTCTGAAGGCTATATTTCCATGTTCCATGTGTTTTAGAAGATCTTTGCTATGATTTACTCCTAAAATATGCTAAATTCCACTTTTCTGCTTAAACAATACAATTTAAAAATCCTAATTACTTTCAATGGACAAATATTGGGCAGATGTATCAATGTCTTACAATTTAACATATAATGCTCTAAGCTACTATGTCAGAGAAAGCCAGTTAGAGAAAGAAAAATGGAAAATAAGTGCCTTATGAGAATCATTTCAATTTTAAAATGGCTAATAGTAATGAGTTTTACAATGGACCTGAGAATTAGGTCTGAAGAACATAAGAACCCACCTGTGATACTAACTGCAAATTCATGGCTTGATAGTCAGATGCCTCTCTGTCCCTCCATCAAAGTACAGATGCACATTGGTTAAAAAAAAAAAAAAGGACTGGTAGAAGGAATCTACATCAGAGGGGGTGTGGCCTGGACAGGGATATTGAGACCCGAGCCCCTCCCCTTCCTTTTATATTTCTAGGCCACTATGAGGTAAGCATCTTCAGGACACTTCCATCTTGGAGAATTGCTCTGTCATTAGCCCCCGAGCAACAAGACTAATCAACTATGGGATGAAACCTCCAAAACTGTGGGACAAAATAAATCCTACCTATTATAAATGGATTATTGCACACATTTTGATACAGCAACATTTGATACAGCTTTTGATCTGAAAAGTATTCTAATGCAAAATCTTTAAGCAACTTTTCTTTTGGCAGTACCAGAGTTTGAACTCAGTGTTTAATGATTGTTAGTCTGGAGCTCTATCAGACCTGCAATGCTCTTTTTTTTTTAGGTAGACACTGAGTTTCACCCAAGACTGCCATGCTATGCAGAAAGTTAGCTATGAAAGAAGTGTAGTCCTCATGTTACCTTCTAAAATCTATCTATCTGTCTGTCTGTCTATCTATCTATCTATCTACCTACCTACCTACCTACCTACCTACTTACCTATCTTAGCGTAGCCAGGCACTGGTGGCTCATGCCTCTAATCTTACTCAGGATGCCATGACCAAAGAATTATAGTTCAAAGCCTGGGCAAGAAATTCCATGAGATTCATATTTTCAATTAACCACCAAAAATCCAGAAGTTAGAGCTGCAGCTCATGTGGTAGAGTGCCAACCTTGAATGAAAAAAACAAAGAACCAGTGCCTATGCTCTGAGTTCAAGCCCCCAGTATCAGAACACACACAGAAATGATTAGCTTAAACTGATTGTACAAAGTGGTTTCATTTTGATATTTATAACATACCCATAATAGACTTTGACCCAATTTTTCCTATCGACCTTACTTTATCTTAACCTCTTCCTCTCTTCCCCTTCTTTTTAAGCAATTTTTATGTGTTTCATTATGCTACTTTCACACATATAAATTTAAGGCATTCCTGTACTATTCATCCCAGTTACTCTCTTATGTCTCCCCTTCCCCCACCTGCCGGTTAAAATTTTTATTAGAGCACTGGGATAGTCAAAAGAGATGTTAGGGGTTCAGCCACTCTGGAAAGCAGTGTGGAGGTTTCTTAAAGAACTGAAAATAGACCTTCCCTACAATCCTGCCATACCACTTCTGGGCATCTATCCTAAACATCATGACCCAAGATATTATAAGGACACCTGCTCAGCTATGTTCATCTCTGCACTATTCACAATAGCCAGGCGATGGAAACAATCCAGATGCCCTACTTCAGGTGAATGGATACAGAAAATGTGGTATATATGCACAATGGAATTCTACATAGCCAACAGACAAGAAAAAATAATGGCATTCTCAGGGAAGTGGATGAATCTAGAGCGAATCATGTTGAGTGAGACAAGTCAAGACCTAAGGATCAAAAGGCGCATGGTATCCTTAATATGTGGCTATTAAATCCAAAGAGTACAAGAGCGAGGACTCAATATTTGCATACTCAATGCTATGGACATGGTAATGGAAATATAAACATAACTATATAGACATAAAAACCTATGACTCTATAGACATAATGTTTTATTTCTTAAATTAATATGTTTCTATGACATACAAACCGTTAGCCTAATTTTGGTTAAGTTCTAAATACTAAGTCCCAGTGATTGTAAATAGAGATTCCCTCCTTGAACACTTGTTTGTTAAACTTGTCATTTAAAATATGATGTAAAAATCAACATTAATAAATTCTTTAATAAAAAAGGAGATGTTAGGGTAAGAAAGACTAGGCTTCAGTCCAACTTAAGACCTGAATGGATATCAAGAGCTATCATTAAACAACCTTCCCCCCAAAGTAGCCACACCGCTCTGATAAGGGGTACAACAGAAACGACTTACATAGCAGTACTTGGCGTGTGGTTGGGCTCAGCTGAGGGTTAGTTTAATAAAAAAGGTCAAGATAAGTAGGCTTCCCTGATGACAACAGGAGTCGCTAGCATAAGAGTGAAGGGAAGGTTGACACTGGGGTGGGAGAAGAGAGCGTGCACAGACCCTGTGGTCAGAGGGTCCAGATGGCATGGACATCTGAAAAATAGTCAGAACCACCCTCGTAGTGAGAAGGAGGATGGCCCCGTGTATGGTGATCCAGAAGGCAGCAAGTGAGAAGGAGGATGGCCCCGTGTATGGTGACCCAGAAGGCAGCAAGGAGCCCTAGTGCCCCAGAACTCGCACTGGGCAGGGTAGTGTTTAATCTAGGAGCCATCATCAGTCACCAAGAGTCCAGACTTGCAGCATTCTGATGCTAGAGGAACATTTATTCTTATACTCAAAGTTAGGACCGTTCAGTGATTGATAATGATACATATTTGCCATAAAAAGAATCTTTTCCATCATTTCACTGCTTAAGTAGAACAAACATACACAAATATTTTTAATAGTTTTTGTTATTTGCTACTGATAGGTGTGTGTGTGTGTGTGTGTGTGTGTGTGTGTGTGTGTGCATAAGTGTTAAACTGCATGCCATGTGAGAGTCAGGATGAACTCCCCTAGTGACCTGCTCCATTCCTCCTGCAATGATATAGTCCAGGCACCCACACTGTCTATACTACCTGTCCATTAGACACTTAGTGCTCTCAATTGTTACACTGACTATCTCAGTATTGTCATGCAGCCTTTCTACTGGCCTAATGTCCATGCTATTTCCCTTCCTGCATCTGACAGGCATGAAGGCATGGCATCATCTGACATCATCACAAGATAAAGGATGTGTGTCTAAGTCTATGTGATTGCATTACCAAAAGCTTCAGGCACCTTTCGCTGCTATGCAGACACTCACCACTTCCTTACCACAAGGAGCTCATAGTTTGCCCTTTTAGGACCACAACCACTTTCCTTCTACTGTTTTTGGCCAGTCCATAATCCATCCTCCATCTCTATAATTTTCTTTTTTTGTCAGTCATAGGGCTTGAACTCCAGGATTGGATACAGATCCTGAGCTCTTTTGCTCAACACTACCTTTCTTACCACTTTACGCCACTTCTGGTTTTCTGGTGGTTAATTTAGAGAATAAGAGTCTCACAGACTTTCCTGCCCAGGCTGGCATTTGAACTGTGATTCTCAGATCTCAGCCTCCTGAGTAGTTAGGCATGAGCCACCAATGCCCATCCATATCTTTATAATTTTGTAATTTAA